>NW_026889772.1:10750000-11350000 GCF_033153115.1 Saccostrea echinata | reverse complement strand
GTAAGATCCCAGAGGATGCTATTTAATATATAATCCTATTGGAAATCACTAGGCTAAGTATTCCCAATGTCAATTTTTTGGTGTCTTTATCTACAAGTTAGACATTTTGAAAACAGTTTAAAAATCACAGACAATGATGATGATGATTAATTTGTTGTATATTACGAAGAGATATAAAACAGATATTCGAGCAACGTGTCGTCAGACCTTAACTGGTGGTTGTGGCAATTGTAAACTGATATGATAACGCGATTTCTAAATATAGAATTCAATAAGGAAGCGAACTATCTTTGTTTGCATAACGTCCCTTTCGAGAATTTCTCACTTATATTGAGACGACACCATTTGCCGGTTGAAGGCTGCAAATGTTAGACCTATACTCGGCGCTCAGGGCCACTGAGAAGTGAGGGATCTTTTTCGTGCCAATTTACTCACTGCGACACGGGACCTCGGTTTTTACGGTCTCGTCCGAAGAACCGGTCTCCACGTCCCTCAATGGGATTCAAAACCCGAGACGTAAGGAACGACTCCTTACTCTTCGATTCCAGTAAAAACGCTTTAATGCGGCAAATGAACTATGAAATCAAATTCAAGGAAAATCTAGCTAGGGAAAAAAAGAACGATACACACAAGTATTATATTAATGTTGATTATTGTGTGGACTCTGAAGCAAAGTTAAACACGATTTTATTGGGAAAAAATAAGTTATGGTCCATTCACCCTCTTCCTAAAATTGTCAATCTCCTCCTACAAGTCTTAAGATTGTGGATGTCGTATTTAACTTTTTATTTGCTAGTGTGCATGTATCCATGTTCCAGATCTCCCATTATATGTATATGTAAAGATATCTCAACTGATAATTATTTCTATCATAGTTGTGCATGATATAGTACAGTGAAAGTATTTATAATACCAGTTTAAAATGGAGAGTGCCTTTGGTACAAACAACGTATAAAAAATAAACAAATAATTGCTCCATAACTAAAATAATGATTATTTGAAAATTACAAAATATTTAATGGTTATCCTTTAAAAGGAAGATGGGGCTTATTCATTGGGGACAATATTGTGCATCATATATAGTTTTTTAACTAAGACAGCCGCGCGAGGTTTTATTTGTCTTTTATCTCAAGGAAAAGAACACTGGTGTAGACTGAATTTTAATTCATCTTAATTTTTAATAAATTAATCTTAATTCTGAGCCTTTGCGAACCATTTCACATAAAGGATACTAGTAGTACATGGGTGATTCCCTTACAATCTTTCGTAAGGCTTATTAATTGCCTACCGGTGAAACCGAAGGGGACTATAGGTTTCCTCTGAGTCTGTCCGTCTGTCTGTCTGTCCCTCTGTCTGTCTGACAGTCTGTCCCACTTGGTTTCCCGCACTTTTTTTCCTAAAAGCTTGCAGATATTGAGCTGATTTTTGGCATGTGAGTGTATCTTGATGAGTTAAGATCAAGTTTGCATTTCGTTCCGCTTCATTGATTTTTGACGGAATTGTGGCCTTTTCAATTTTAAGGGTTTTCCGCAATTCTCTTCTAAACGTTTTTAGATATTGAGCTGATTTTTGGTATGTAACTGTACCTTGATTAGTTATAGATCAAGTTTGCATTTCGTTCCGCTTCATTGATTTTTGACGGAATTATGACATATTCAATTCTTAACGCGAAACAGATTTCACTTGCCTGGAGGGGACTAGTATTGCTAATGCAGTACTCTCAGAATGCTTGTTATATTGAGAAGGCGCTTCTAATATTTATTGCACAGGCACTTAGGGGCTGGAACTCCCCCCCCCCTCCCCCCTTTTTTCATTTTTTTCTCTTTTTTAAATCGGGGGTCGACACACTTTTTTTCCTATTTTTGTATTCTAATATACACTATCTAATTTCGATAATGTAACCCCTTTGTCTCAATAAGCTGTTTTTAAATATATCGTTTTCGACTGATACATAAAAAGAGAGAAAGCTGGCAACTCTTTTCATGTCATTCGCCTCACCTCGCTTAAACTTCGCGTGATTATTTATTGAAAGCATAATAAAATATGGAATATGCATACATCAATAAACTTGTTACACATTCGTGTTCCTTTTCAACTTTCCATTTAATTTTTTAGTGCCACCAATTTGTAAATATTTCGATTAAATAACTTGCATATAAGCTAGATTTTGTTGCTGTGCACCAGCTGGTCAAGGAAGTGCCCGGTATTTTCGCAATGAAATGAGAGGAATGAAAATTAAGATATTGTGGTTGTTTTCACGGATAGGTTGGTTATTCCTTTTTTCCTTAAATTTGAACAGAGTTTAGAAAAATAGTATTTCAATGACAGGTAATCATCAAGTAACTGCTAAAGTTGGAATAAGTTTGTGGGTGTTTTCATGGTTGTCTACGCCAGTGCATTATCCCTTTTTTCTTTAAAAATTTGTTTTCCTAACAATTGCTATACCTTTAACTTAAAAAAAGAAATCTACAGTCACAGGACCGTTACCCCTAAAAAAATTTGAGAGAAAAGATATAATTTTCGTAAATCTGTATTTTGTTGGTTCAAATTTTAAGGATTAATAAGTTTGCAATTCTGAATTGCATTGATAAAATTGCATTGGTGATTAATGGAGAAAATCGGAAGATTAATTTGATTTTTTAAATGCTCAATTTTATCTTATAACATTTAAATTTGATTAGTTACTTCTTTTAAAATGCATATAGTGAAAACGCATTATTTTTTTTTTTGAATATTTTCTCTGCTCCTGAGTATTAAGCAACCAAATTAAGTGCATAATTATGATAATCAAGTGTGTGTCTTCCAAAATTTTATATTTCAGGACCCTGGGTCAGAGGTTCTGATGTTAGGGCCAGGTTCTGTTGATTATAAAGTGAAAATGCATTAATTTTTTCCAAAAAAATTCTTCTCTGCCCTTGAATATTTGGGTGATAAACTAACTGCATGGTTCCATAAGCAAGAGTGTTTCTTCTAAAATTGCAAATTTGTTGACCCAAGGGTCAGGGGTTGGGTTTGGGATCCATTGATTATGAAGTTAAAATGCATCATTTCTTTCAATATCTTCGCTGGGGTATTATGCAAACAAGTGCATAATCATAACAAGTAAGGGTTCCTCTTCAAAAATTTTGAATTTCTTGACCCCTGGGCCAGACCAGTAAGGACGGGTCTGTATAAATTATAAAGTTATAATGCATTAATTCTTTGAAAAAAGCTTTGCACCTGGTTTTTGGCAGATGAACTAAGTGGATGAATATGATGAGCAAAGTTGCCTCTTCATAAAATTTGAATTCCATGTCTTCTGTTTTGCTGAATCTTTAATAAAAATGTAGTGCATTTTTGAAAATCTCCTCCTGAACCTCTAGGAGGCAAACAAAGTACAATATTTCAATAAACAAGTGTATTTTAACCAGATTTTTGAAATTCCCAGTGTCTGGACCACTTGATCAAGGTTATGGTGCAGGTCTATATTAATTTATTTTCTACTGAGAGTAGTTATTCCACTTTGCTACTCACCTACGATAATTAATCACTGTGAATCATGTAGTTGGTCAATTAAACAAGCATTCTGAGAGTATTGCATAAGCAATACATGTCCCTTACCGGTATCCCCGAAGTACAACATCCTTAAAATAGTATTACAGGTTTCACAATGAACTTCAATTAATGAAATTGTTATTTTTCAAATTTTTACAACTGTAGAGGGGGGGGGGGGGCTTTCATCTACTTCTGCTCCAAAACTAACTGCGAGATTTTGAACAAAGTATTGTTTCCTGCTACAAGCCTCTAGGCTGTAATTAACTGTCATTGAAACTACAATATATAGCATTGGAATTGTTCTGTCGGTACTGGTAAAAATTCAATTCCCCACGGGATTTCATCTAGTATATTCTATTATTCTCTTATTATGATACGTTTTTTCAGACCTTCTAAAGGTGACGTCATTCTAGTAGGGACCTACCGTAAATATGAATATTTTCATTTTTATCCTCTCAGATTCCGGAACCATTTCATGTGGATTTGAAGCTGGCGAGGCCTGTTACTTTGCAAACTCACCAACAAATTCCTATGACTGGATAACAAATATGGTAACTAATGAGTATTTCAGTATACCTATATTTTTATTTTAAGATTTTTTGATACTTTTTAGCTCACGGGAGCTGAAAGCTCAAGTGAGCTTTTCCGATCACATTTTGTCTGTAGTCCGTCTGTCCATCTGTCTGTCTCGCTGTCCGTCTGTAAACTTTTCACATTTTCGGCTTCTTCTCCAGAACCACTGAGCCAATTTTAACCAAACTTGCAACAAAGCATCCGTAGGTAAAGGGGATTCAAGTTTGTTCAAATGAAGGGCCACACCTTCTTCTAAGGGGAGGTAATTAAGAATTAGTGAAAATTGGGTGGCATCTTTTAAAAATCTTCTTCTCAAGAACTACAGGGCCAGGAAAGATGACACTCATGTGGTATCATCCTCAAATAGTGTAGATTTAAGTTTGTTCAAATCATGACCCCCCTTGGTTAGGGCGGGGCCACAACGGAGGATGAAAGTTTTACATAGAAATATATACAAAAAATCTTTAAAAATCTTCTTCTCAAGAACAGCAAAGCCCTGATTTGTCATATTTATATGGAAGCACCCTCAGGCAGTGAAGATTCAAGTTTGTTCAAATCATGACCCCCAGGGGTAGGGCGGGGCCACAATGGAGGATCAAAGTTTTACATAGAAATATATAGGAAAAATCTTTAAAAATCTTCTTCTCAAGAACAGCAAAGCCCTGATTAGTCATATTTATATGGAAGCATCCTCGGGCAGTGAAGATTCAAGTTTGTTCAAATCATGACCCCTGGGGGTAGGGAGGGGCTACAATGGAGGATCAAAATTTTACATAGGAATATATAGGAAAATATCTTCTTCTGTAGAACTGCAAAGCCATGATTAGTCATTTTGATATGGAAGCATCCTCAGGTAGTGTAGATTCAAGTTTGTTAAAATGAAGACCCCGGGGTATAGGATCGGGCCATAATGAGGGATCAAAAATTTTACATAGGAATATATAGGAAAATATCTTCTTTTCAAGAACAGGAAATCATGTTGAGTCATTTTGATATGGAAGCATCATCAGGTAGTGTAAATTCAATTTTCTTCAAATGATGACCCCCGGGGGTAGGGTGGGGCCACGATGGGGAGTAAAGAGTTTTACATAAGAACATAAAGGAAAAAAAAATCTTCTCAAGAACAGAAAAGCTATGTTTAGTCATATTGATATGGAAGCATCCTCAGATAGTGTAGATTCAAGTTTGTTCAAATGATGACCCCTGGGATAGGGAGGAGCCACAATGGGGGATCAAATTTTTACAAAGGAATATATGGGAATTTTTTAAAAAATCTTCTCAAGTGCAACAAAGCCATTTGTTATATTGACATGGAAGCATCATCAGGTCGTTTAAAATTCAAGCCCCCCCCCCTTTCTCCGGTAATCTTTTCAATACTGAACTTATTTGTGCTTTTGCCTAGCCAATGTGCTCAGGTGAGCGATGTGGCCCATGGGTCTCTTGTTATTGATTGTTGTTGAATGAGCATAACATTAAAAAAACGAAACAATATTTCATGAAACATTGAATATGATGGGTTCATGAAAAAAGTGTTGCAGTTCTTTTGTTTTATTCCCTAAAGTTGTAGCAGTTTAAAAGAAAAATTTTAAGAAACAGAAAACGGTCTTAATTATTTTCAGATACTACGGTACATACAGCACAATGTAGAATAATATTTAGAAAATGCATATTGACTTCCAATTTGCCATTAAATGAAGTGTAAATTAGTCACATAGCAAAATAAGTCAAGTTTTCTCTTTTTCAAATAGGGAATCCCCATTGTTCTGAAAAATTGCCTCCTTGAAACAGAATGAATTTGATACGTGCATAAAGGGACAGGATTTATCTTCAAAACTGCCATTTCCGATTTTTGTTTCAAAGAGGCATATTTTTGAAAATCACAAAAATCGAATAAATTACATGTATTATCTACCGAAATGCAAAATGTGCACATAAAATAGCACATAATACTTAAATGTCGGAGCTGGTCTAGTGGTAAAGCGTGTGGACTCTATACAAAGATTCTTTTACCTGAGAATATGTTCGAATCCTGGAATGGCTGGTATATATATACATATTGTTTTCTTATATAATGGAAGTACAATGTAACATCTCTCTTGAGAGAGAAAGAGAGGGAGAGAGAATGTCAGAAAGTTAATGGGTAATATTTTAAATGCATGCAGAATTAAATTGTTTTCCTTGACATTGTGATCTAAAACTAATAAGACATAATTATATTTAATGTTATTATTTAGTGGCGATGTCCTAAAATGTCCTTAAAAATAAAGAACTATTATTTTAAACGATTTAATTTTTTCATACGCATTTCGTTTCATTATTGTTCTGTTAATTAGTGGCTCAGATTTGACTTGAAACCGCTAAATTGAAATGACTCAATGGGATTTCTTGGATATTGCATCAATATCATTCTTGGACACATTTTTATATATTGAAAAACATTAACGCATGCTGTCTACAGTACATCTTACAAAATGATGTACGAGGTGCACTTAATTGCCATTAGTTGTGCTTTTTATCGTTCTAAATTTTATTCGTGCAATATGGCGACAGTGACCATAGATGTGAAAGAAAGTTTACGTACAGGTCGCCAGTCTATGTTAGGAAAAAAAACTATGCATGAAATAAACGTAAAATGTGAAATGATTTGTTATAACTAGCTGGACATACCCGTCGTATAAATAAAGTCATCTACGTAGCATTATCTATATTTAGAGATAATTCTTCATTCGTCGTGGGTATTTAAATATCCTTCTCGATTTAGGGAAAAATCGCGAGTTTCTGCAACACCCCCTTTCAGTACTAATTTCCGTACATACTGACTTTGAATGTCCAATTTTTTTAAGTACAAGTATTCAATTAAAAATGTACTTTAGCAAATTAATGAACGTGTTAAAAGTGAATATACACCAGTTTCGAGATTACCGGTACCTCCTTTTGTGCGCTCTTTAGTTACTGAGAGGAGTTTTGTTTCCGCGTAAAGAGGCAGGTGGGACACTTATTTATATTGAGTACGTTAAAACATTGATATGCCGGTCTATCACAACTGATTTTAAGGATACACTCTTCAACTAAAAAAATACCGAATTTATAAATTTGCTTCATTTTTTTTCTACCAAGAAAAAAACAGATCAAAACAAAAATATCAGCGGTTATAAGACCTCAGACGAGGGAAGAGATACGGATCTCCAATGATATTCACGCATCATTGTACATCTCGGCATTCTGAATGACATACCGACTTTTTTCCCTTATTATAATTTCAAAGAGCCCACTAACTTTAGACAAAAAGTTTGTACGTCAATGACGTTTCTATTTCACAAAGACTTTGACGGTTCTTTTGTTTTCAAGTATCCTAACTGAAAGTAGGTTTTGTAAAATGACATATTCGAGGGGTTATCAAAAAGTTCGTGGACTAGCGCCATAAATTAAAACCGCTTTAGGCACACCGATGATTTTTGATATATTTAGTTAGCATCATCTTGTCTATTTATAGAATAAACCATAAATCATAAGTTTTATTTTTTTAAGTTTTTGTAAGCAATGGTATATCCATGCGGCGCAACCTCAAATATGACGTTTTTTCTACCTGAGATTAACTGAGGAAAACTCTTTTGATATGAGCATTTGTCATCAAAACTCCCGTTATTTCAGGCATACGCATGTTGTGCGACACAATTTTCCGTAAAATTTGCAATTTTTACCACATTCTGTAAGTAATATGAAAATTTATCTTGAATTTTATATGGAGAGCCCAAACAATTAGGGGCTTAAAGATGACGTCAAAAGTTGGGAGGGTTTCTTTTTCCAGCATTCTATAATGTTTTGCACCTGGAAAATCTAGTATAGACCCAAGGAATGTTTAAACGGGCCACAGAAAAATAAAAGGCATCCAGAGTACTTGTTTTTTAAATGCCAAAAAAAAAAAAAAAAAAAAAAAAAAAAAAAAGAAGACGGGCTTAAGTCCTAACTAAATTCCAGGTAATCTCATCAAGATAAGTGTATGAGGTAGAGAGAGCGGACATGGAAGAAACAATGACGTTGTCGGACGTCGTGAAGCTAAGTGGCGACAGCGCCGGATATCATATAATGTCTTTTTTATTTTAAAATAATTTGACAAATTATCAACGTATCAAGCTAAAATTTTCAACATTTCTTAAACTTTTGTAGTTTTGTGTTCCTTAAAAATTTTGTAAGCACAGCCTACATAGTTCAATTTTATCGCATTAGTCTACGAACTTTTTGATAACCCAGAGCTCAATAAATTCATCAAAATTATCACTGCTTGACAGTTTCATCTTTTTATTACATTAAATGAATTTTAAAAGCCCTAGCCATCGTTAATTTATTTATGCATGTTTGTGTACATCAACAACATGTCCCATTTCCATACCGATACGGATACTTTTTGCACCCCTATCGTTGGAGTGTTACAATCTCGAAAGTGACAATATTCTTTTGATTTTAAAAAATCTAAATACATAAGCTCTGTAATCATCAATAGCTTTAATATTTTGCTGATGTTTGTTAAAGTTTGAATTACAACGAAAAGTCTTTGAGCCGTTTAGAATGCGCAAGTTTCGAGATTGTAGCTCTCCAACGATAGAGGCGCAAATAGTATCCATATCAGCATGGAAGTGGGACAGATTGTCCATGTATACACACATGAGCATAAATAAATGAACGATGACTAGGGCTCTTAAAATTCATTTAATGTTATAGATAGCGTATAAGGTCAAACAACGATGATTTTGATGATTTTATTGAGCTCTACCATAAAAGTTTGACAAACCTATTTTCAATTAGATACTTGAAAAATGAAGAACCGTCATAGTTTTTAACAGATTACTTTGTGAAATAGACGCTTCCTTGATTGTACCAATCTTTTTCTAAAAAGTTAGTGGACTCTTTGAAATTATTAAAATGGAGAGAGTCAGTGTGTCATTCAGAAATCCGACGTGTAATGATCATATGCAAGTTGCTTATTAGAGATCCATCTCTCTTCTTCGTCATGATAAATCTTATCCACTGATAATTTCTTTTGTTCCGATTTTTTGGTAGCAAGAAATTGACGTCTTCACTTAAATTAGGTAATTTTCCAGTTGATGAGTGCACCCCGACAAACAGTTATAACAGACCGGCATATCCATGATGTAACGTTATAAATAACTATCCCACCTGCTGGATTACGGGGAAACAAAAACTCCCCTCCGAAACGAAAGAGCGCACCAAGGGAGATAATCTCTAAACTTGCGTATTGCGGCATATTGCTAGAAGCGTTTAGAACCTGTTTAGTCGAATCTTCTGACCTTTCTATTTCACAGGGTACCACACCGTCTAGTGGGACAGGTCCTTCTGCAGCTAACACAGGATCACAGTATTTGTATGCAGAGGTTTCCAGTCCTGTACCAAGTGGAACTAAATTTCATTTTGAAACACCTTTACTTTCAGGTATGCCAAGATTCTCTAGAGACACTAATTATTTAAATATCCGTCAAAATGCAGAAGTTACAGCAGTTTCCTTACAGTTGCACTTTGTCAGTAATAATGTTAATTTTCTTTAATCAAAATAATGGCACCAAATGATACACGGTCATTTTTAATGATTGATGTTATAACATTTAGCATAAAAAACAAATAGGATTCAGATATGAAACGTTGACTATCCTCCACTTTTTGACATTTAAAGCTACCGAAAGATGCATGTCTTTCTGGTATCACATGAATGGTAATTCTGTGGGAACGCTGAACGTTCTACGGAATGGAAACCAGGTGTGGACTATATCGGGAAGTCAAGGAGACCAGTGGAATAAGGCTGAATTTAATATTGACGACAGTGTCGGTTACAAGGTAAGTAAAAATATTACACTTTGAACGAAATCAGTCTGTTTTCAGAACTATGTTAGAACGGTGAGCTGCAAATTTTCACGAGCTTTATACATAGAAGTATAATTATTGATAGGGAGTTATTAAGTTTAAAAACAAAAATATTTCAGGGAAGAGGGGATAAGTAAGATAGTACATGTATATATATAGAAATATTAGTTTATTTTCTTTACTGGGAAAGTGTTCGTCCAACTTTTTGTGAACAATTTTTCAAAACTTCTCTCTTCCTTAAATTTTGTCAGATTTCAATAAACACAAGTATATTAATCCAAGAATGTCCAAAAAAATTATTTTTTTTTTTACTTAACAGGAATAAAGCACAATATAAATGAAAATGTGTCATTGGTGTTGTTGGTGTCGGCTTCATCGAAATACACAATTCTTTCTGTCGGTTTTATTTTCATTTATCTGTGTGGCTATGGTTACTGAAAAAGGAATGTTATAAAATTCCTCTTCAAATGGATTTGGTCCAATTTTATTAATACTTGTTACATCAGTAGGTTGCAAAAAGAAAAAAATATATTGATTTTAAGGGTTATAAAATATATATTTCGTGATCATATTTAAAAAAAAAATGCTTTTCTACTCCTCCAAGATATCAAGAAAACTTGGAACAGAAGTGGATTACACCAAATTATATTATGAATACGATTATATTGTAAAAAATTTTTTTATGAATGGTGTTACTACAGATACAATTTTATCGTTTGATTTCTTTATCTTTTTTATGTTTGTTATACGGTGTTACACGGTTACTGTGGATAAGATTATGTCGTTAAAAAAACTACTTTTCTCAGATTAATAAGTTTTGTAATGAACAGTGTTGTAGTGATGATTAAAACAATCTGTAAAGTTCTTTGAAAATTCTTTTCCCTCTTGAATTGATTTGAACAATACTTGGTACAAGTATGAAAACATCAAGATATATATTTTTATATGAAAAGATATAACGGGAAAGGGGAAATTGTGGTTCCCTTGACAACTATAGACATATATAGAAAACGATGTGTGAGCAAAAGGACGAAACTGCTATCATTCCAATAACAGCTTGTCTGCTTGCTTGGTTAAGCGTGCTAAACTTTCACACGTTGATTACCATAATACTCACTGACAGACTGGTTTTTTTTTTTTTTTTTTTTTTTTTTTTTTTTTTTTTTTTTTTTAAATGCATACTACTTTACATATAAAACACAGGATCCAAAAATACCACCGAGAGTATCGACCAATCGCATCGAACACGAAGAATGTTAGTTTATTTTGGTAGAAAACAGCAACATGTAGTCATTCAAAGCCTGTGTCACTTCATTTAATTATAATTAAGTGTCATGTTCAGTTATGAATTGACTGGAGGGATAATATAGGAAAAACTTCAACATGAAAATTAAGAAGGCAACACTTCTACTACATGTATTAAATGTACTACTATTATATAGATGCATTATGCAAGTGAAAGCTAAAAATGCATTAGTTTACACATTGTTGTTAATGTTCCCCATCTTTCGTTCAAGAAAGTCTAGCAATTCTTGTGTGAGTTAAAAGAATTGATATAAATCATTTTTTTTTAGATTGTCCTTTACTTAAAGTCAGAATGTTCAAAAACTATTTTGGAAGGCTTTGAATGGCCATGTTGTCACATAGACATTCAAGACGATGGGTCAGTGCTGTTAGTAGTATTGTTTGATTCTTGGTTCCATAAGCAAAGTAGTATTCAATTCATTGAATTCAAACAGCCAATCATTGAGTAATATGGTGATCAGCATATGCAACTAAAGCGCTTGATCAAGCAGAGTGACACGCTGTTATTGGAATGATAGTAAGTATACAAATACGATGATGCGCAATGAAATGGTAAAAAGTTTCATTTAAATGAAACATTTTGGTCTTCATATCGTACGTCAATCGTTACATAAAGACAGGTCATTTCATTAGAATTGAGTAAGCTTTATATAGTGCAACATTTTAAAACGCCTTATGTTCTGACAGTAAACAACTTATGCTGATAATGGGGATTTTATATTTTTGGGAGTGTGAGTGAGAGACTTTCCGCTTCTGTAAAAACTCTCGTTTTGCAACGAATGCATACATGACCAGAATGTATAAGTAATGTCTATTTAAAGCTGAACACGCTTCGTAAAAGGAATTTGTCACTTGCTATATCTGAGTTTGAGGGCCCCTTTTTCTTATAAAGCCGCCCACTTAGTCACAGTCGTCAACGGTGTAGACAGACGCATGCTACACAGCACTCGGTAGCGACAACTGTGTACTTCTTCTAATGCAATAGAGTAAGATACCGAAGAAACTAACAACAGTTGCACTGGTCAGTGCAGTGTACAAACACACATACACCTAACTGCAATAAAAGTGTAAACAAAGGTAATTAAAATAACCAGTACGAACACGTGTTGTCATTCCACGCCGATACCCGTGACAATAAAGCAGTCAATTGTAACAAATGCGAAGGGTATACTCCGGTGCTGATATCGTAGATAGTATAATCGAATATGGCGTATGCATATCTACGAGTCGTATTCAGCTTAAAGCTAACAGAACATGAGTATCGATCGAACACGTGTTTACCAGAGGTGTTTTTATACGATGCCAATTTGTTTGGCTATTGTATTTATTGAATACCTGTTCAACGGATATTCGAATAAAGCATGTGAGAATATTTACGACAATCGAGAGCTCTCTCTCTCTCTCAATGCAAACTGATGTTTTTCATCCCTACGATAAACCGCCTTTTCCTTCCCGAAGAAATTGTCGTTTCATAATGTAGCAAGCATTGTTCAAAAGAGGGAAATTTTTCCAACTAAAGAGTCCTGGACACAGATTTGAAGTTAATATTTTCTCTAATTTTCTGTGTGATATCTAGCTGCAGAACTGTAGCTCTCCGAAAAAAAAAAATTGACAGACCTGAGAGCTACAGTGCCCCCATAGAAAAAACTGTATATTTATTGCGCACAAAAAAGTGCGCTGTTTCTCGATTTATCTCTCCGTATTTTTAAACTGCAGTCTCTAAATATTACTGACCGTATGTTCCTAACACATTTTTGCACTATTCTCACATCAAAACATTTCCTATAACCGTTGTTAATAGCCCTCCTGGGCCTGAAATTAAGACTATCCAAAATTTCGCTTGTTAATACTGTCATTTTGGGTGGCTAGACAATTCGGCCAAACGCGCTTCGTAAAGATGTCAACTACAAGAGTAGTTGATAGAGGTCTAAGGAATTTTTTGAAATCGAGCTTTTGTGCAGTTGAGGTAAGAATTTGGAGAAATAAATCCAGAACCGAGCGCAACTTTTTGTGCGCAATAAATATACAGTTTTTTTCTGTGGGTGGCACTGTAGCTCTCCGGTCTGTCAATTTTTTTTTCGGAGAGCTACAGTTCTGCAGCTATGTGATATCATGACTTATATATTGCCATAGCATTTCATACGGAAATATAATAAAAGCGTGTTGAGAAACTTCGGGACGCGTTTGATTGACACATCCTTGCACTTTTACAAAGTAAACTTTATCTTTAATACTTAAGAAAAGTAGAAATTTTGATGTGTATTAATGAAAATATAAAAAAAATATAATCCAGAAATGTGAGAAAGCAAAACTAAGTCACCAGTATTGTCAGTCCGTGTTCAGTGATGTGTGCAAAGTTTAACAACCTTAACACACCCAGTTAAACGTAAACATTAACAATAGCAGAGCCCGTGTCCTGTTAAAAAAAAGAAAGATGTTTTACGTGATGTAAGGAAGAATGTCGTTGTCATTGATGTTATTCATGTAAGTTAAATTAACTGGTTTAATTTTTTGAATAACATAGAAAAAATTAAAATGTAAACAATGCAACTATGTCCAGGCCCCTTTAAATGCGCTTTACTGTTTATTCAAATAATAATAGATTTTTAAAAATGTTTTTAAGCTGGTATATTGCATGATCTTTGAAAATAGTGATAATTTTCTAGAGAGAAAGAACTTGTTTTAGCGATCAATCCTTAATTATATTTTAGCTCAAAACTAAAACAAATAATCAAGAAGATGCAATAGTAGCGAATGCTATGAGTCTATTATATTCAAACGTACTTAATTTTTTTTTAAGTGTAGGGTTTTCAAGAGTAAAAAAATATATTATTAGGAAAAAGTTCTTCTGCTCATATGCTCATATTTTTTGTTATAAGTTTAAAATGTTTTTTAAAAACTTCGCAATAGATAACTACGACAGTTCAGTATTTGCTGAATATTTACCCTCTTTCTAAGATATAGTTTTATACGATTTTGGCAGGACAATACAAGTATAGTTTATCACGACTGAAAACTTAGGCCATCATTAAAATAATGTTTGCTCACCCTCTCCCGACTCAGCTTAAAAAATGAGTCAGTGGGTAGGCGGAAAAGTTTTTTCCTATAAAATTTCAGCATACATAATGACAGGATGAGAAAATTCAAGAATAAAAAGAAAAAAAATCGTTTCCTGGCGGTTGAAAATTTTTTTGAGTCGGCCAGTTTTCATCCAGTCGGGAGAGGGCAAGCAAACGATTTTTTAAAGATGGCTTATGACCACAATTTAAAAAAAAATGATACCAATCACTAAAATCCTGAGATTCTTTTGATCTCTTAGGTCACATTTGAAGCAATACGAGCAAATAGCTGGCAAGGTGATATTGCTATAGATGACGTTTTATTAACACCCTGTGGTAGGTTTCTGTGTATTAATTTATTATATCTTTCTTGATACAATACAACTTATTTCAAAGCATTTTCTCAACTGCAATGATATATTGATTTTGTGTCCATTTTTCTTTGACAATTTTATTTTATCATGTATCTTGATAAATTTCAATGTATTTCAAAGGTAAAATGTTTTCTCAGTTGGAAGGATATAATATTTTTAGTTTAATTGTACTCCTACAATTTAAAAATGTTTAAATTTGATACACTTTTTATGATAACATACACTTCTTTAATAACATTAAAATCTCAATTGCAAAGATATATATTATTTTAAGGTCAATCATCAACTCCACAGCCAAGTACAGAAGCACCAACAACGCAACAGCCGACAACACAACAACCAACAACACAACAGCCAACAACAACTCAACCAACAACACCACAACCAACAACACCTCAACCAACAACACCACAACCAACAACACTACTACCATCAACAAAACAACCAACAACACAACAACCAACAACACAACCAGTGACAACTAGTCCTCAGTCTGAACTGCACTGTACTTTCGAGGATGATACTTGCTTCTTACAAAATATAGATGGAGATTCTTTCGACTGGACTATAAGATCAGTAAGTAATACAGGATCATTATATCAGTTATACTGGACAATAAGATCAGTAAGTAATACAGGATCATTATATCAGTTATACTGGATAAGATCAGTAAGTAATACAGGACCATTATATCAGTTATACTGGATGATAAGATCAGTAAGTAATACAGGACCGTTATATCAGTTATACTGGATAAGATCAGTAAGTAATACAGGACCATTATATCACTTATACTGGATGATAAGATCAGTAAGTAATACAGGACCATTATATCACTTATACTGGATGATAAGATCAGTAAGTAATACAGGACCATTATATCAGTTATACTGGATAAGAACAGTAAGTAATACAGGACCATTATATCAGTTATACTGGATGATAAGATCAGTAAGTAATACAGGATCATTATATGAGCTAAACTGGATAAGATCAGTAAGCAATACTGGAATATAATTACAGTAAGTTATACTTTATGTTCATATCAATAAGTACTGGATAATAAGATAAGTAGGTTGTACACTAAGCAATACTGGATGATAAGAGTAGTAAGTAATACTAAGAAATCAGTAATACTTGACAATTTTTTCAGTAAGTGATACTAGACGATAAGACCACTGGACGAAAAGATCAGAGGGTAATAATGGACAATATCAAAAAGTAACACCAAATACTTTTGACGGGTCGATAAAATCTGTAATTAGAATTCACATGTGACGCCATTCTTTTGTTTGAGCATTCCATTGCTTTTCAGGAATTGAGAGTTGCAATTTACATAATTTACATTGAAAACGGTATTTGCTATGTTAATATTCTCCTTCTTGTGCCACAATGGTGACAAGAACTTAGAAAATTTTATAAATTTATATTTGATTTTATATTAATATATAAAATGAAATGAAAATGAAATCCCACTAATATGTTGAATGTACGATGTATTTATTGAAGTATGTCTTTATTACATATTAAAGCTGAACACGCTTCGTAAAAAGAATCTGTCCGCCATATTCGATTGGACTCGCTATATCTGAGGGCCCCTATATATAGAGCCGCTCACTTAGTCACTTTTCAGTGTAATCAATTGTCACCGGTGTAGACTGACATATGCTATACAGCACTAGGTAGCGACAAAAATAACTGTGTACTTCTTCTAGTGCAGGAGAGTAAGATTTAAAAGAGAATTACAACAGTTGCACAGGTCAGTACAGTATACAAACAAACACAAATATACGTTACTGCAATAAAATGTAAACAAAAGTAATGCAAGATAATCAGCACGAACACGGGTCGCCATTCCACGCCGATACCCGTGACAATAAAGCAGTCAGGTATAACGAATGCGAAGGGTATACCCTGGTTCTGATATCGTAGATAGTAATATCGAAAACGGCTTGTGCATATTTACGAGTTGTGTTCAGCTTTATGGTAATATTAAAGTAATATATATCGAGGCCTCGGTTCCATCACTTTTAAGGAATGGAACGCTACATAAACCCATTTGTAATGCCAGGTATATTTTGGAATTCTTTTTAAAAGATATGAAAGTTAAAAGGAAATTCAGCACCTTGAAATGCTTTTTCCATCAAAAAGTAAATATTTTACATTACGAATTCAAAGTATGTTTATTACTCTTTTTACCTATAAATGTTGTTAATTTGATTTAAAAGTTTATAAACTGTTAACGTGTATTATTTAAGGGAAGTACACCATCAAGTAACACAGGTCCTTCATCTGCTTTCGAGGGAACTATGTATTCTTACATAGAGGCATCAGGAAAAGCGGTTAATGCAGAAGCCAAGCTTCAAAGTTCAACAATTGCAACAAGTGAGTTTTCTTAGGTCATCTGAGTCATTTGTGTTACATATTGCTATCTTTTTTGATCAATCTTCGTTCGTCGTACAACTTGCGTCGTCCATTAACATTTTCAGCGTCCTTTTTTTAAACCGCTAAACCAGTTTTACCGTAAAGCATCTCTGAAAGGGGATAAAAATGTGAATTTCATGGTCCCTGCCCGCCGGAGCCAGAGAGGTGGGGTTTAAACCATCGAAATTAATGTAATCTTAAAAATCTTCGTCTTTACTCCTTAACATCAAGCAGTTGAACTATTGTCTTGATTTTAATAAGTCCTCTACCAGAATTGTGAAACTCAAGGCCCCAGGGTACAGGGTTCTGGAGTTAGGGCATGACTCTCTTGATCATATAGTGAAAATGCATAAAATCTTTATAAATCTTCTCCTCTCCTCCTGTATATAGCATTAATTATTTGAAAATTTTCTCTACTCCAGAGTATTTAGAAAATAAACTAAGTGCTTGTTAATGAGGAGCGAGGGTGCCTCTACCAAACTTGTGAAAAATTGTGGCCCCAGTGTCAGGAGCTCTGGTGGGTTTTTTGGGAGGGGGGAGGGGCGGGGGCTCTATTGATTATATGTTAAAGTACATTATTTCTTTGATACTTTAATTCTCTGCTGACCCAGACTCTCTGTCTAATCAGCTGGTACTCCAGCCCCCGAAAAACTTTATATCGTGAGCCGCCCCTGCAATATATTATGTGAATTTGTTTAGAAATGTTTTTTTTTAAATATTAGACAGTTTTACTTTCTTCACAGCATAGCTGTTTACAAGTTTAAATTGTTTTAGGTGTGTTTCTTTTAATCAGAACATTGAATGCTAGTAAGGTCCATAAAAAGTTTTTTTTAATCACGAATGAATATGTTGAACATGCGAAAACATGAAATCTCATAGTAATGAGCATATTTAATTTCCATAAATGATTATAGTTCAACGTATACAACACTGTTTACAAAATGTTACATAAAAAGTTCTTTATTTGTTACAGGTACTAGCTGTGAATAGGTCTAATTTAAGATTTGTTAAAGAGTACAAGACTAGTTATTTTGTTGATTCCTGATCATTCTATTTCTCTTGCTTTTGAGCAATATACCTTCGTCTCTGTTTATTTTTTTTCTTTTAATATACTTCTATGGTGTAATATACATGCACTCAGGTGATCGTTAAGTCCTTAGGCCTTTTTTATTAAGATTGTGAGCTTAATAACAAAAATTACTTTAATCCAATGCAAAGGAGAATTGTATGATCCTGCATGAAAAAGGCAAAGAATATCAGAAAAAAGGCAACTTGGGAAACTTGATAACATTAATAACATTGAAGTACGTAAGCTGAATATGAAATTTTTGCCTCGGCCTTAAGATGTTTTGTTTTCTGTAAAAACAATTTATCTTCCATTTTGTACTTAAACCTGATCTTACTTGCTGTGTTACAGCATTGTGAGTGATTATTTCACTTAATATTCAAAATTTGTTCAGGTCTCTTGCATTGATATTCGTCATATCCTATATCTTTATTATTTATACATTTTGTTCAACGGCCTCTTGTAAAGATTATAATTCAGTATAAAGTCAACTAAAATAAATCAAAACTATGCTGTATTTCTAGGCCAGATCTTCTGTCTGACTTTTGCTTACCATATGTATGGCGCAAATATAGGCTCCCTGACCGTGGACATTATTTCCGCTGGTGGCACACAGACTCTGTTCAGTGAAAGCGGAAACAAAGGAAACCTGTGGAATAAAGCATATATTCCAGTTTCACCAACAAGTGGCATAGTAAACACACTATATTGTTCATAGTCTTAATTTTTTTTTCACTGCCTTGAATATTTGTATTACCTGTAATTGATAGGTCAGTTCATCATCATGATAGTAATATATTAAGTTTTTTTTCTTCTAAGTTAAGGTAGCAATTAAGGTTCATTTATTTGACAGATTGAATTTACTGCATTACGTGGGGATGGTTTCCGTGGAGACATATCAATTGATGACATTCACTTCCAGTCAGGTGATTGTGGTGAGTGGGCGTTCCCTTGATTGATATTATCTTACTGTCTTTGGTTTCTATCATGTCAAAACAGAGCTAACATCAGTTTGTGATTCTTGAACTAGTTCCCTCTTTCCTAATATATCTTGTATAAAAATCATTAATGTATCCTAAAAATTGCTCAACTAAATCTTTAAAACATTAAAAGCCTTGATAAAAACTTGAATGAATGAAAACAAGCATCAGTTTGGTTCAAACTGGAAGAAGAATTTCCTTTCATGATGTGGCTGAACATTTTAAGGCTAACACTTTTCCATTTCAGCAATTCCTTCCACTACCACTCCCGCTCCAATAACTCCTCCCTTCAGTTGTACCTTTGAGCCAGGAGCATTCTGTTTCCTGACACAATCATATGAAGACGATTTTGATTGGACAAGTAGAGATGTGAGTTTAATATTTTGCTTGCTAGTATCTTTCATTTTGTATTTACGTTTTCCTTACGTGTTTGTGAGATTGTGAGTGTTTGTGCTTGATTTTTCTGTTATTGAAATGGTGAAAGGGTCGGATGGGTGATTATTTTTTCCGTGTCTATCCATTCCGGTCTTTTTTCTGCGAGATAATGGATTAGGGTTGAGATGTTAAATGTGTACATTTTGATCTTAGAAATGTTTTTGGTTAGATATTGCATGATGCGAAACAGTACTAATACTTTATACTGAATGCGCTCAATTTTTATTTTTTAAGGCAGGCTACTGACAAATACGTTAATGTTACAAAGACTTCAACAACAACCCCTTTTAATACCAGCTTTTCCAAATTTTGTAGTTGTTATCATGACCTTGTTTGTCTTACAGGTTTGGTCTGATTTCAATAAAACTTAAAAAAAAGTAGACTACATTACGATACATAATTCTGTATCTTGGTTTTTGGTTTGGATGAACGGTGTAACCATGTTTACTGAAAATATGATTTTTAAAAAAAAAATACATTAAGAACGCTACTCCTTCTACAGTTTTGGTCTGTTTTCAATGTACATGTAACTTATAACACAAGTAGACTACACTAAGATACAAAATTCTGTGTATCGTTTTTTTTAAATTTCGATGAACGGTGGTTACTAAAGATAGAAATATCTTCGAAATACTTTCATACCGCTACCTTCAACAGTTTTGGTCTGATTTTAATATAACTTGGCACACAAGTAGACGTTACTAAGATACATAATTTAATATATCGGTTTTTGTTTTCAATGAATGATTTTGCCATGGTTACTTAAAATAGAAATTTCTTTGGAATACTTTCAAAACGCTACTCCTCCCACAGTTTTGGATTGATTTCAATATAACTTGGCATAAAAGTAGACTACAGCAAGATATATAATTCTATATTTAAGTTTTTGATTTCAATGAAAGGTGTTGTCATGATTACAAAAAATAAAAATTTCTTTAATATTTTTTCTAAAGCTACACTTCCTACAGTTTGAGTCTGATTGCAATTAATCTCGTGACAAAATAAACTAAACCAAGGATAATTATTCTATTTAATTCTGTTGCAAAGTTGTAAGTCCAAGTGCTTTGTTGTAAATACAACCCAGTAGAGCTACAGTCTTGTCAGAGACTTCTAGTTTTGTCTACATATATTTCATTAAATATTTAGGTCCTTGCTTTTATACTAAATTTGACTACGGAGTACTCCGTCTATCTGTTCAATACTTAGGGCTCACAGCGAGTGTGACCGGTCAACATGGGATACTTACATATATATATATAAAGAGAGAGATATATATGATGTCTGTATAAATTGTATTATGTTAGAATACAGCACCTAGCCTATTTTATTTCCAAAACTTTACCCAGCTTATTCACATCTTAGGATTATTTTAAGGCAGAAGCATAATCTTCTATTGAAACTAGTGTTTTGTTTAACAACAGTTTGTCTTGAAATTTGTTTCACCATTTTTGAGGATTCTTGTAATAACGTAATTGAGAAAGTACATTTACATAAACAATAGTCAAATTGTTGTTTACTTTAGGGCGGAACACCCTCTTCAAATACTGGACCTAGCGCGGCATTTGAAGGTACTACATATGCCTACACTGAAGTTTCTGGGCTTCAATCGGGAAACAGAGCTGTCCTAGAAAGTTCATCAATTATAACAGGTTTGAATTCATTCCTATAATGCTGTGCTCTAAGTTCTTGTAAATGCATTGATAATAAAATAATTGATCATAATTGAATGCGGGATGTTTGACTCTAAAATCATTTCCCTCGCATTATGAAACTTAGGCTTACCTTTACCTTTCAATAACTTTTGGATTAACCAATAAATAACCGCCTTTTTCATTTTTTGTTTTTTTATATTTTGTATAGCTGATTCAATGTGCCTGTCCTTTGCCTATAGCATGTATGGCAGTAACATGGGAGATCTTGAAGTCGTGTACGATAACATGACGGTTTTTGCCGAGATTGGAGACAAGGGAGACAACTGGCAGCAGACAAAAGTCACTCTCCCTCCTCCCATCGCCTCCGGAGCAAATGTAGGAATTTATATATATATATATATATATATATATATATATATATATATATATATATATATATATATATATATATATATATATATATATATATATATATATAATACAAATGTAGCCCTTTCGAGAGGTCCAACCATAGATATATCGACTTCACAGAAAAAGCATATCGACCATGCATTAATATTGATTGAAATAGGGAACATGCAATTATTTGTGAGTCGACGAAGTCTTGTGAAAATAAATCTCGGTCTTTGATGCTACATTTACTTGGCTTTTTTTACTCAGTAATTTTGACATGGCGATTGTTTTATTCCATCCATTTTTTCACTTTTTAAAAAAGCAGGTGGTGAAAGTTAAAATTCTCTGTGGGAATAGTTGGATTGATTGATTGTGTGTTTTTTAACGTCCCATTCACATAGAGACGTTACCGGTGAAGGGCTTCAAATTTTGATCTATACTCGTTCCCCATTTAGACTTGTACTCGGCCCTCAGGAGACCGTCAGGGTAGCTCAGTCGGCAGAGCGACTAAGTCATGTTTTCCTTCGGATTGGGCGTAAAAAAAAGGAAAAAAATTATTTTACCGATTCTAGGAAAAAAAATCATTTTTTTTCATTTTTAGCTCACCTGAGCTAAAAGCTCAAGTGAGCTTTTCTGATCACCTGTTGTCCATCGTCCGTCCGTCCGTCTGTCTAGCTGTCTGTCTGTCTGTCCGTTCGTCTGTAAACTTTTCACATTTTCAACTTCTGCTCAAGAACCACTGGGCCAATTTTGACCAAAATTGTTACAAAGCATTCTTGGGTAAAGGGAAGTTTAAATTGTTAAAATGAAGGGCCAAGCTCTTAAACAAGTGGAGATAATCAAGAAAAGATGAAAATAGGGTGGAGTCATTAAAAAATCTTTTCAAGAACCAATGAGCCAGAAAAGCTGAAACTTACTTGGAAGCATCCTGGGGCTAGTGTAAATTCTAAATTGTTCAAATCATGACCCCTGGGTGTAGGGTGGGGCCACAATAAGGAATCAAAGTTTTGCATTGAAATATATAGGGAAAATCTTTAAAAAAAATTCTTCTCAAGAACCACTGGGTCAGAAAAGCTGAAACTTACATGGAAACATTGGTGGGTAGTGTAGATTGTAATTTGTTCAAATAATGACCCCCGGGGATAGGGTGGGGCCACAATGGGGAATCAAAGTTTTACTTTGAATATATATGGAAAATCCTTAAAAAGCTCCTTCTCTAGAACTACTGGGCCATAAAAGCTAAAACTTACAGGGAAACTTTCTGGGGAAGTGTAGATACTAAATTGTTCAAATCATGACCCCGGGGGTAGGGTGGGGTCATGTGAATCAAAGTTTTACATTGAAATATATAGGAAAAACCTTAAAAAATCTTCTTCTCAAGAACCATTGGGCCAGAAAAGCTGAAACTTACACGGAAGCATTCTGGGGTAGTGAAAATTTGAAATTATTTAAATCATTAGCCCCAGGGATAGGGTGGGGCAACAATGGGAAATCAAAGTTTCACATTGAAATATATAGGAAAAATCTTAAAAAATCTTCTTCTTAAGAACCACTGGGCCAGAAAAGTTTCTAACTTACAAGGAAGCATCCTGGGGTAGTGAAGATTCTAAAATTATTCAAACCATGACCCCCGGGGATAAGGGTAGGGCCACAATTACAATTACAATGGGAAAATCTGGTGAAGAACAGCAGATACAACTTATAAGGAAAATCTTAAGAGGTTCATTAATAAAATTCAGTTCCCCTGATGTGGTTTGATATTTTGCTACCATTCATTCTTCTTCGGTTTTGTCTAACTCTCTATATTCAATCTACAGCTACATTTTGTCGGTAAATGTGTGTCTAATTCTATATTTTATCTACAGATACAGTTTGTTGGTACATATGTGTCTATAAGTACCTTTATTTGATCTATAGGTACAGTTTGTAGATACACGTGTTACTAAGCCTCTACATTTTATCTACATAATTATATACTGTTTGTATATGCATGTCTAAGCCTCTTTATTCTATGTATAGATACAGTTTGTCGGTACATGTGTCTAAATCTGTATTCTATGAATAGATACATTTTGTCGGTACACATGTGTCTTAGTCTCTATATTTTATTTACAGATACAGTTTGTTGGTATACGTGTGTTTAAGCCTCTATATACAGTTTGTTGGAACACTTGTGATATCCTCTTTATTTTATCTATACGTCTACAGACACAGTTTGTTGTATCTTAGCCTCTATATTTATCTACAGTTTGTAGGTACCCGTGTGTATAAACCTCTATATTTTATCTGTAGATACAGTTTGTTGGAACACGTGGGTCAGGATTCAGGGGAGATATTGCTATTGACGACATCCAGGTCGTCACGGGAGATTGTGGTTAGTAATGTAAAGATCCAAAGTCTATTGAAACAATACAAATCGGGAGCAGAGCAAACACCGACCTTTCAAAAACATCAGTTGTGGGATAAGGTGCCATGGAGGAGTAAGCATCCCCTGTCGACCTGTTTCGCCCGCCGTGTGCTAATTGTCATGATCGAGCAAACGGAAAAATCCTTAGACAATTCAGTGTTTAAATAATGGCCTAACAATCAGTATGAAAAATGTCAGTCAGTATTCGAGTTAATGATAAATTGTATTTGCTGACAAGGTCATTGTATCGACCATAGAACTTACGAAATGATGACTTTAAACTAGACTGTTGCTATCATTGTTTCATCAACCTGTTTGTCAATAGCTTGCCTTGTTCTGAAATTGTTCGTACGTGGAGCATGCTCTCGCGTATCGAATCCACTGGGAGATCTAAACCCCTTATGCAGGTGATAAAGGTTTATTGCTACATAAGTAAATAAAGTTGACGATAGAAAAGTCGAAGTCATCACGTTTATCATAAAGTTTTGTTGTTAGGCTACCACTAACGTCGTTTGCTAGTAAAATATCTAAATATGAAACAGATGTGTCAGACTCTGTTGTATGTTTTAGTTCAAGTTCACTGGGATAGAACGAGTAGACATATGAATGGAAGTAACTATTGTTAACTAATAATACGTCGTCGATATATCTAAATGTCGAGTTGAAGGCAACAGCATAACTTAATGACCTCCTCCACTACTTTTGCTGCTTTTTTCCTAATCGATGAATCAGCCTTGTCCTCTGACGTAATGACAGACAATTTGAATAACACAAATATTACTAGGAGGTGATGCTCTTTTAAAATTTAAAAAAAAGTGCAGATATTATTTTTGTCTGAGTAGTTCCTTTCAAATCTAGGTTTGCATTTTAAACATTATCCTCTAAACTATTTGAAATGAAATGTGAAGATACCGAACAGTGATCAAACTCGAAAGTCCATTTAAACAAATACAAATTGTGAGGAGAGCCAACACGGGCCTTTGAAAACAGAGGACCGGCTTCCATGGAGGAAAAGAGATGCCTAAGAGTCATAAAAAAACAGGTCCTGGTTTCCATAGCAACATTTTGCATCTTGAAATTGAAGAAAACTGGTGTCGAATGGTCAAATGTTTTCGTGATTAACGTCTATCTTCTCTTCACATAAATATTAGTATCAAAAAATTGATGTTTAATCTTTCACCACGTATAGACTTTTAGAAAGATTTATCATTATGTAATTGTTTAAATCTTATTCAGTCCTAGATTGTTCTGATAATCCTTGCGGTTCTAACAGCATGTGTATTGCCGAGCCAGGTACAGCACCTGGTTTCAGATGTGAGTGTGCACCAGACTTCAGTGGGCAATTCTGTGAAATAGGTAAGTATCGGGGACCCTCTGATATGAAAAACACTTTCAAACTTAAATCCAATAATCATAAAAACAAATTGCTCTAGCTTTGATTTCATTTTCAATTTGCAAGAGAGGAAATTAACCGTATTTTTATTTCAAAATTTATGTCAATCCATGCATCCAATGTTCTGTTTGCAGCAAGTATCCTTCAAATATTTTTGATTTTTAGCTATACATGTACACTGTATTTAGTTTTATGTTGACATTTTAATAAGATAAAGGGTTTTGGGTGTTCATTGTATTCTAATTATGCACTATAATGCAATACGCAACCAATAACGCATTGGGTATACTTATCTATTAGCCTTAGGTTCAGTGGAATGTACATTTGAAGATGGAGAAAACTGTTTTCTGGAAAACGTAAACTTCGACGATTTTGAATGGTCCATCAATTCTGTGAGTATCGAGAAACTCCATATTGTCCTGTTGTATTTTCTCAAAACACCGGGCTCTTGTGCAATTAAACTTTGAAAAAATTGATAAATATTTTTTTTAGCTCACTTGAGCCGAAGGCTCAAGTTAGCTTTTCTGATTTTCTGATCGAAGGGTGTCGGCGTCAATCCGTCGTGTGTCGTCTATAAACTTTTTATATTTTCGACCTCTTCTAAAGAACTACCCCGCCAATTTCAACCAAACTTTGCACAAAACATCCTTGGTTGAAGGGGAATTAAGTTTGTTCACAGGAAGTGCCACGCCCTTTTTCAAGGGGAGATAAATAAGTATTTCTGAAAACTTTGTGGCATCTTTCTAAAATCTTCTCGAGAACCACCTGGCTAAAAAAGATGAAACTTACATGTAAGTGAAAGCTACAGTATACATTACACATTGTTAATTTAAGTTTGTTTTTATGTCATTTCTCATATTAATATAGAAGCATCCTCAGATAGTACAAATTCAAGATTGTTCAAATCATGATCCCTGGTAATAGGGTGGGGCCACAACAGGGGATCAAAGTTTTACATAGGAATATATAGGAATGGAATATGGAGATAACGAACAGTATTCAAGCTCATAATCCATTTAAACAATACAAATCGGGAGCAGAGCAAAAACATCAGAAGCGGGATCAGGTGCCATGGAGGAGAAGCATCCCCTGTCGACCGATCATACCCGCCGTGTGCTCCTTGTCATGATCGAGGAAAAATCCGTAGAAAATTTAGTATGTAAATAATAGCCTAAAAATTATAGTATGTCAGTCAGCATTTGAGTTAATGATAGATTGCATTTGCTGGTAATGTTATTGTATCAATCATAGAACTTGCGAAATGATGACCGTTGATATCCTTGTTTCATCAACTTCTTGTTTAATAGTTTGCCTCGTTTTAAAAATTGATCTCTAAAAATATCTTTAAAAACCTTATTCTCAAGAACAGAAAAATCATTATTAGTGATATTAATACAGAGACATCCTCAAGAGTGTAGATTTAAGATTTCAAAATCAAGACTACCCAGGGCAGGGCAGGGGAAAAAGGCGGGGATCAAAATATATAGTAAAATTTTGATAAATATTTCTTTTAAGAACAACAAAGCCGTGATTAGTCAAATCAATACAGGAGGATCCTTAAGTAGTGTTGATTCAAGTTTTGTTCAAATCATGACACCGATAGTAAGGGTGGGGTCATAGTACACTGTATGTGAACAAAGTTTTACATAAGAATATGTAGGAAAAATAAACTGCTGATGAAGAACAGAAGGGCCATACTTACTCATGTGAGCCCTGTGTCCCATTAGCCCCTTGTTTTATTTCAGTCTTTTTTTTTTTTTTTACAAAAATCTAGACTGAGAGAAAAAGTGAGTTCATCTAGATTTATATACAATGGGGCCCGTTTCATAAAAAGTCGCAAGTTTTGGACTTAACTTAGTCTAGTTCCGGGGCGTACGCCACAACTTAGTTGGGTGTATTTTGCGTTTCACGAAGCGGCGTAAACCTACTCGTAAAATGTACGCTTAGTCTTTGGACTAAGTTCTTGACAACGCAGCATTCAACATGCGCAAAAAACATAAACATGCCTATTGTGAACATGTATGTAGAATAACACAAATATGCATTAACTAAAAAGGAAACATACATTAATTTACGGGGACCTTGACGAAAACATGCATCTTAAATCTAGTTATTATATACTGTATATGATATTAACTTTTTACGACATTACAACTAATTCTCATCCCAAAATAAAGGCCTGAGAAAAGAAATAAATGTTCTTGTAAATGAATTATTTAAATTTGTATGGTGGCATATTTATGCCATCCACATGATTTTTTGTCAGCATAAGATATCGCGTCAAGTCAAGATAGCCATCTCGTCAAATCAAGATAAGTTGCTGGTTTTGTCGAAATACAACAATTTCTTATCTCGTGTATAGTCAAGATAATCTATCACATTTTGTAGCGAGATAATTTATTATGTATCATGACTAAAATTGTTGCGTTGACAAGTACTGCCGATTCATAGGTGCACTCATGATAACTGTATATGTACATGTACATATACTAGTATATAAAAAGACAAGAAAACATTGATGTTGCCATCAAATGTCGCCCGGGAAATAAATGAAGTAAAATCTTGATCAACAAACTGCTTCGACTTGTGTGATAAAGACATACGGCTGAATGATCGAGACCATAGTCGAGAAGATTTACGGAAAGCTTCTAATCGGATGAAAATCAAACAAAAATAATTACCTTTTTAAACTTTGTCATTTCCTCAAGTAAGTGTTGGCTGCATAAAATATAAACCAGAATCAGACAAATGTATCACCTATCATCAAAAATATATTTGACTTAATGAATATAAAACACAAACTGTGTAACGATGCGATAAGTAAAAAAAAGGGACCTGTCATTTTGTCGATAGTAAATAATAAGCAACTTTCTATATTTCATATGTAAAACATATATTTTTAAAGATGTACTTCATGGAAGTAAGTATATTGTGTATCTCGTAATTAATAAAGGGAAGGAACATTCTGATGTATAATCTTTTTAATGTATAGTTAACCTTTAATTCTGAATAACTTCTCTCACCTCAATCCCATACACCAAAACTTAAACTTAAATGTATAGAGCAGCCCGGTCCCTACAATAACGTGTTACGGGTGCCTCGGTCAATTTCCAATGAAATAGGTGGATATCTTCTATCAAATTGTTACTCTAATAAGTATTGCACGCATAATTTCAAAGGAATTCAGTTTTAACCGATGTGTGTTCAAACCGTGTCTTTGTTTTCAGTAAAATAAAATACAAGTACGTGTGAACCAAACCAATGAGCTTTTTTACTTAATTTCATGTAATATTTGCAATTATTAATTCAATAAATTTGCTATTCAATTAAAAAACGATTTTTTTATTTATCAGAGATCAATACTAGGCTATAATATTATTATCAGTAGTTTATAATAAAAGACTGACTCTTTGCATTAGTCGTTTTACTAATGCCATGCCAGTAACTAAGAAAAGGCCAAAAATGGAAATTATAAATTTTAAAGTACATGGGTTGTTTTGTTTCATACATGTAGTTAACGGAGAAAGTTTATGGAACGGTTTATATTCAACAATCTTTCTTTATCACTTGAAAATTATATTCTTCCGATAGACAAATACAAAAAATTATTTGATCAATAGCAGTGATGGATTTGAAGAATAATTTCAATAAAAGAGATCCGCATAGTTTCACTGGAAAACGACTTAGACACCCTTAACACGTCTTCTATATAAATACATACATACGTGTTATCGTGACAGCAATTACGAAGCTAAGAGACAGTTCTTGTCAACGCAACAATTTTAGTCATGATACATCATAAATTATCTCGCCATGTCGAGATAGCTATTGCAAAAAATAATGTGATAGCTTATCTTGACTAGACGAGAAAGAAGTTGGTGTATTTCGACAAAACCAGCAGGTTATCTTGACTTGACTTGATAGTTACCTCGACTTGACGCAATATCTTACGGTGACAAAATTTATTTGGATGGCATAAATATGCCACCTTAATTTTGTAATATTACATTATCCCCCCCCCCCCCCCGAATTTGATACAGGTTTAATTTTCAAGTAATTTGAATTCGTCATCGATTATGATTTAAAAAAAAAATTATGTTGAATTTTGTCTTGGAATGAATGCGGTTGATAAGACAATATGATTTGTTGAGTTAATTTTCATGGTGGCATATTTCTGCCCCTTTATGCAAGATAAATTATGTTAACATGCAACATAAGTATCTAGTTATGCGACTTAAATAACATTTCAATATGCAAAATAATTATTTTGACATGCAAGTTGCCAATCTTTTTAGAGAATCTAATTTTAATGTTGGTAAACTTACAGAAGCCAGTATATGACATCATACAAGCAAGATGCAACAGAATTATGCTGACATGCGACTTATTTACGTTAACATGCAACATATTTATGTAGACTTGCGACTAATTTATGCCAACAAACTCGTTTATTTAAATCATTCTGGACACATTGCAGACAAAAAAACTTCGCAGCGTAATGGTTAATGCGTATATTCTTACGCATAATCCGAACATTGGAGGGAGTTCGAATCATGCTTGAAGCTTTTTTCCCCCTTTTCACATATAAACCTTAAAACATGAGTGAAAAATAAATTATTTGTTAATAATTTATTCAATAAAATAAAGGAAGCAAAAGGGTAAAAGATAATATTGACAATAATTTTGAAAAATATAACTTTTTATGAACTTTTAGAATTGACAATTAATGTCTTTTCTCAGAGCGGGGGATTGTCCTTGTCTTGAACGGCTCCATTCTTTACATAGGAAATATAATGACAGAGGTAAAATTCCCCTTTAATTTGTATCCGACATCAGGATATATTATGACTTTCAAGTATATTTCCGAAATCAACTGGAATAATTTTCGTTTTTTGAACGTCTACAACATTTTCTGGACGCAGGCGCAGATCCATATTTTTTTTCCAGGGGTGGGGAATCAATCCCAGTAAAAAAAATCCAACCTAAAACTTGTTAACAAGGGGAAAAAATCGTTAATTTCTCTCCCAACTTGAAAAAACTGTTTCGAGGGGAGAGGGGTTTTCCCTCTCTTCATTTCTTAAACTTCGTAATAAAAAGGTTCTTCCTTTCAACTTAATAGGGGTCCACGTTCTAGGGAAGGGAGGGGGGTCATTTTCACTTACTTGCCTATATACATTTAATAACTGCAAATTCCAGGGGGTATCCTGACCCCCCCCCCATCCCCCACCCTCTCGATTTGCGCATGTGGACGTTGAGTAAATACAAAAATGGAGTTTCCGAGCACGATAAAAAAAAAGCCTAATCGGTTTCATAATGATTTACAAATTTTTTGTTAAGTATACCAAATAACCAGAGCTAAAGAAGAAAAAAGTATAGTTCATGTATTATGTGCTTTTGTGGGAAAATGACATTTTTCAAAAATATATTTTTAGTGGGGGTTTTTTCAGTGAATGAGAGAAAGTTTATCATATAGTCGATTTGCTATACCTCACAGGCCCGTAGGAAGCAATTTCACTTTGAGGGGGCACAACCATACATTTTCAGTTGGGGGGGGGGGCACTATCAACTACCAAAGTTCCTTGACAAGCCAAAAAAAAAAAAAAAAAGAAGGTCATCAGACGTTATTGAGGGGGCACAAACACATAGTATCCATATTTTCTATATATAGTTTACTATATATCGGCAAAATTATTTGGGGGCACGACACCCCCCCCCCCCTAGGTTCCTACGGCCATGCCTCAAACTCAAAATACAACAAACGAATGTATAAATGCAGGATATTCAAAACTCAACTGATGTTGGTCGAATGAATGCCTAATAAGGCAATGTTTCATGAAGAAATTTATTTAAGTAAGTTATGTAAATAATGCATGTCAACTTCTTGTACATCCCCGGTGGTGTAACCCCCCTCCCCCAAATTTTCATAGCATGTGAAATTAAATGATGCCGGCATCGTTTGTATAAAAAAGACTACTTAAGATCGAAATTATTCATAAGGAATGACTTTATCGTTTTCAAATCAAAAGTTACTTAACAAAAGAAAATTTTCGAAGTTGCAATATTTTATGTTTACGCCCGAACTTACGCCTACCCATGAGTAGACGTAAAATTTTGGCCTAACTTTAGTCTGGCGTAAAGATACGCTCTTTAGTGAAACGCAAACCTTCGGGCTAGTCCCGAATTTACGCCGACGTAGAGTTAAATGTACTACTGTGCGTACGACCTTTTATGAAACGGGCTCCTGGAACGTACCAAATGGTTGTCACATGTAATAAACTTTTTTGGTTTCGAAAATATATTTTTTACGGTTGTAAACAATATATGTTTTGCATTACAGTCTTACAATTACGAGAATTTAAAATTTACTATGACGATCAAATTAGAAATTCTCCGAATTCTGAAACTTCAATGTAATGCATGTTATAATTTTGGTCATTTTATTTTATATGTATAATTTTATGTATGGTATTTGAATGTGATTTGATTAAGATGTGTGGAAATAAGTTCAATATTAGATCCATGAGTTGAATCTTAGGGAGAGACACCGAGTAGCAACACAGGCCCCAGTTCTGCGATACAGGGTACAAATTACGCATACATTGAGACATCAGGGCGAAGTTCAGGTGACAAGGCGATATTGGCTACCACACTCCAATTTGAAAGTGAGTTTAACTTCTTATTCGTATCCTGGACTAGAACTGAATACTTCTTGAGCAATTATGAGGTTTTTAACTCCAAGAAAGGGATTGTGAAATATGTATTAAATAACTATAGCTTATGTTCTATATATCAGTCTGTGAAACCATTCATTCAGTCTCTTTTTTTATAATTGTAGGTGGGGAAAGATGTTTAACTTTCAACTACAATATGTTTGGAAGTAGCATCGGTGAACTGAGAGTATTGCAGAGTTCGTTGTATTCCATTGAACTTTTTTCTAAGATTGGTCAACAGAGCACTTCAGGAAGTGACTGGAAAACGGCGGGAATCGATATTTATCATGATGCTAATGATGCGGTTAGTAAAATAATTTGCCTTCTTTCTTTTTGATAAAGAAAGTCATTACTTTGCAGTAGGGGATGAAATCTGAGGAAGTATTTTTCACGTTTGTTTTTCTGGTCATCTTCTGGTTAGACTTTAGTATACTTGTATAAATTTTAATAACTCTGAAAATCCTTGGGTGAGAGGGGAGTCCGGACGCCCCGAACCCTCTTTATCCGTGCGTGCTAAATATGATTTTATCATTTGCTTTTTAATGTAGTACAATAAATATGAATTTAAATTTAAAAATATAAAGTTATTTATGTGATCCACAGTGTTTCACTGAATATAATAATGAAATACTAAATATGAAATGAATTCTTAAAGGGACCAGGACACAGTTGCATTGTTTTCATTTTAAATTTCTATGCTTATTAAAAAAAACAGTTAAATAAATTGAACTTACATGAATATTCTTCGAATTTGAATGACAACGACATTCTTCTTTACATCACGCCAAACATCTGTTTTTGTAAACAGGGCACGAGCTCTGTTACTGTTAACGTTTACGTTTCACAGGGTGTGTTCAATTTGTTAAACCCTGCACACATCACTGAGCACGGACTGACAATACTGGCGAGTTTGTTTTGCTTTCTCCCATTTCTACTCTGAATTGTCTGGATGATAGTTTTAATATTTTTCATTAATACACAACAAAAGAGGGTGTTGCAGTTCTTTTGTTATTTTCCCTAAAGTTGTAGCTATTTAAAAGAAAAATTTTAAGTAACAGAAATCGGTCTTAAATTTTTTTCAGATACAACTGTATATACTGTACAATGTAGAACAATATTTAGAAACTGCATATCGACTTCCAATTTGCCATTAAATGAAGTGTAAATTAGTTACATAGCAAAATAAGTCAAGTTTTCTCTTTTTCAAATAGGGAATCCCCATTGTTCTGAAAAATTGCCTTCTTGAAACAGAATGAATTTGATATACGCATAAAAAGACAGGATTTTTCTTCAAAACTGCCATTTCCAATTTTTGTTTCAAAGAGGCATATTTTTTAAAAATCACAAAAAAATCGAATAAAAATTATTATCCATCCGAAATACAAAATGTGCACATAAAATAGCACATGATACTTCACTGTCGGAGCTGGTATAGTGGTAAAGCGTGTGGACTCTATACAAAGATTCTTTTACCTGAGAGTGGGTTCGAATCCTGGAATGGCTGGTATATATAAAAAATTATACTATTTTTTTTTCTTTTATAATGAAAATACAATTTAACATCTCTCTTGAGATAGAAAGAGAGATGGACAGAATGTCAGGAATTTAATGGGTAATATTTTAAATGCACGCAGAATTAAATTGTTTTCCTTGATATTGTAATCTTAAACTAATAAGACATATATTTAATGTTATTATTTAGTGGCGATGCCTTAAAAAATAAAGTACTATCATTTTAAATATTTTAATCTTTTCATACGCATTTCGTTTTCATTATTGTTCTGTTAATTAGTGGCTCAGATTTGACTTGAAACAGCTAAATTGAAATTCTTGGATATTGAATCAACAGCGTGATTATTGGACACATTTTTATATATTGAAAAATATCAACGCACACTGTCTACAATACATCTTTCAAAATGATGTGCGAGGTGCACTTGCCATTAATTGTGCTTTTTATCGATCTAACTTTTCTCGTGCAATATGGCGAAAGTGACCATAGATGTGAAAAAAAGTTTACTTACAGGTCACCAGTGTATGTTAGGCAAATACTAAGCATGAAATAAACGTAAAATGTGAAATGTTTTGTTATAACAAGCTGGACATACCCGTCGTATAAATAAAGTCATCTACATGTACGTAGCATTATCTATATTTAGAGGCAACTCTTCGTGCGTCGTGGGTATTTAAATGTCCTTCTCGATTTAGGGAATAATCGCGAGTTTCTGCAACACCCTCTTTCTACTTTTCTTAATATAAGTATCAAGGATAAAATTTACTTTGCGAAAGTGCAAGGATGTATCAATTAAACATGTCCCGAAATTCGTAATTTCAACAATTTCCAGATAAAAGAAGTTTCTAAACACGCTTTTATTATTTTTCCATGTGAAATGCTATAGCAACATATAAGTCATGATATATAGAAAATTTGAGAAAAACTAACTTCAAATTTGTGTCCAGTCCCATTTTAAAACTCATTTTCATCTATGTACGACTTCCTTTAGACCAACTAGCCGTGTCCTGTCATATTTCTTTCCGATATCTTGTCTTATTGTAATGATATAAACCCCTATACCCTCGTTACACTTGAGTGAATTTTTTTATGGCCATCGACTCGTGCAAATCTCAGATAGTAAAGTATTTTGGAACGCATGAATTGATCAAAACATTTCAACCAAACAGACTTAATAGGTTGTAATGATATTTATGAATAATTAGTAAAATCAGTAAAACAGTTGCTCTGAAAAATGTTATTGAATGTTATTGAATTGTGCTTAAATATTTTTTCTGCCGAAAATTAAAGTATCAATGGAATTTGTCCCTCCGCTAGATACGGAGTTTTTTTTCTTCTTTAAATTTTCTATTTCATTAAAATATTTGTTTTTAAATAGACCGTTGGCATATTTAATGCGTGTTTTCTCTTAGGCAATTTTATGAAAATAATGCACCTATCTGATAGAAATATTTTATATTCATTTCCGTTGTCAGAATTCTATAAAATGTTGTGACGATGAAATGCTTAGTGTCTTAGCAGTGTATTTCAATGTTAATCTGACTTAAGATATGTTGCAGGTAGCATCAATAATTTTTGGTGTCCCTACAAATTTCAATCGACCAGTTGACTCCTACATTTTAACTTTCCTTTTTTTTTTTAATTTTTGAATTTCTGAACCAGTCTGAAAACTATACAGCATGAAAGACTGTTCTTTCTACATATAAAAATCTTATCTTCAATATGAGTTCTTCGTCGATTTACATAAAGAAGCACAGTTTTCACATAAGCTGTCATTTTCATCTTCTTGGTAGAGATCATTTTAAACAGTTTTCAGCTCAGTGTAGTGACCATGCCTATTTTAAAATAATTTTTTGCGAGAAAAATAGGGAAAATCATGGGGTTTTCTGTGAGTAGGAGCTTTTTGATTGGACGTTTCAACTGTGAAAAAATAAAATTAAATAGATATAAATTTACTTTGATTTACCGTTTGTTGCATTATTTATTGAACGATCCTCGTACATTCAATTTGAATAACGATGCTAAGTGGCTGTTTTATGTGCATGTTCAGGAAGCCTTTCCAGATTGGAGAATTTCCCACATGCAGTCTAAAATTTGGTACATATACTTTTTCCTGTATTTGGAGAAAATCTGAACAGCTAGGGTCGGATTAATCGAAACCTGCAAAGTTCATGGATAAATATTTCTTGCACATTCAATAGAAGTATGTTCTATATCTCTCTCTGTACAAGGGCAGATGGAGAATTTTGTCTGGGGGATGGGAGATGTCGAAAACCGCTCAAAAAGTTGATAAGGAAAAACAGAAAAACAAATTCCACACCTACACACCCAAACGGAGCGGGAACTAAACATGAAACTCTACTTCAGGGGAATGGGAACTTGTGGATCCTTTACATACTTTTCCGGGGGGATCAAAGTCATTTTTTGTTACTCTATAGCTATAAAAACTCTGAAGATCCCAGAGGGATCGGAACAAGAAATTTTAGACAAAGAACAGAGCTGTAGCAACGGTTTCAAAAGCGGGGGGTGCAACTTCCCAAAAAATCTGACCAAAAAACTATTCAAAAAGGAGGGGGGGGGGCATTTTCACAAATTATCTGACAAGCAAGAAAAACCCTAATTTACTGTCCAAATCCTTTAATTTGCCTGTGCTCGACCTTACAACAACAAAGTTGGGGGTGGGGGCAATCGGCATCTATGGAAAATTTTACTATAGCAAAATACTATACTCAGAAAAAAGTGGGTCCCCCCTGCGTTCTTCGGGCCTGAAGTAAAAAAAAAATTAAACGTGAAAAACTATTTTGGGGTGGAATATTGACACTTCTAACGCACTCGTGTAGTGATATTTCGCCTTTGATATTTTCCCTAGCCAAAAAGCTGATCGGTAGGGATCACGTGTGTCCAAGTGCTTTATAGTGACAATGTGTTTACCGTTGAGTTACAAATGAAATTTATTACTTTTGTGATGCATATTTCAATAAAAGGTAAGTAGAGATTTTCTAGACATGTGTACATCACCGATACAAATAGCAGTATTTCAGGTAGATGAGTTTACAGCATTCGTTTTCTCGACAGCATGCCAGTATATATTAATTCATTGTAAATGATGCATAGAATGTGCATCGTCCTTGCATGTGTCATGCGTATAGCTCTAACAGTATACACAGCATCTTCACAATGTCAAGGTTTTGTGATGTCGTTCCTCTTCACAAACCCTTGACAAAAGTCGCTATTTGAAAGCCGGGCTAGAAAGCTACTATTTCATTTGTTCCCGGTCTAGGCCTAGAACTAATTAGAAAACGGCCTTATTGAAGGTAAGTTTTGTAAACAAATACGACTTGTAAGCGCCAATATTGTGGGATTTGTGACTAGTTACGTCAAATAAAATATCATAGATTAATGTTTAGAAGATCCTCCTCCGTACAATCATAAAAGATATGCTCTGGCTTTAAGCCACTTGGAAACGACAGATTTAAAGATTTCTTCTTATTGGCTGGTTTATAATTAAGCAATGAATCATTATTTTTTGAAAGATATAGTCTCATAACTGCAACGGTGTGTGCAAACAAAAACGAGTAACGCGCGTTAGAGCGTTATGAAAATTTGTTTGCACACACCGTTGCAGTTATGAGACTATATCATTCAACAAGAGGCCCAAGGGCCTTAACGGTCACCTGAGTATAATACAACAATTTAGAGGATCCACAGAGTATAAAATGAACTGAAAGGTGAAGCTTTGTTGCCCAAAAGCAAGAAAAATAGGGTGATCAGGATCAACAATATTATTAGTCTAGTATTCATTAACAGTTCATAAATTAGGTTCTAATCTGTTCCCCATTTATCACTCTCACCAGACAGTATGTAAACAAACTATCAGTGCTTCTGTACTCTTTTAATTCCTTGTTGAAATCTCTGACATTGGCCTATCTTGGTCTTTGATGAACATTTAATAAGACAAGTTATTTTTGTCTCATTTTTATTTATCTATTATTTACAAGTCTACCTGATCATTAAAACTATGAAAGTACTTTTTGTATTACACAATAAAAATTCTTGCATAATTCTCTTATTCTATTAACCTTTCAAGTACATTATTTACAGTGATTAATTATCACAAGTAAATGGCAAAGGGGAATAACTCCTCTCAGTAGAATACAAATTATTAGAGCCCTGGCCAGGACCAGAACACTTGACCAAATAGTCCTGATGTTCAAAAATCTGGTAAAAATACCCTTCCTTATTAAAACTTTTACTCTTTTTGCCTCTGATATGCCCAGGTGCAGAGAAGATTTTTAAAGCATTAATGCATTTTCACTATAATAAATAGAGCCCCGCCCTAACATCACAACCTCTGATCCAGGGATCATGAAATTCACAATTTTGGAAGAGGCATCCTTGCTTATCATAACTATGCATTTGTTTCAATAATACCCAGAAGTAGAGAAGAAGATTTTCAAAGAAATAATGCACTTTCACTGTATGATCTATATAGCCCCGCCCTAGCACCAGAATCCCTGACCCTGGGACTATGAATTTCACAATTTTGGTAGAGTCACTCTTGCTTATCATAACTATGTATTCTATTTGTTTCAATAATACCCAGGAGTAGAGAAGAAGATTTTCAAAGAAATAATGCACTTTCACTATTAATCTATATAGCCCCGCCCTAGCACCAGAACCCCTGACCCTGGGGCCATGAATTTCATAATTTTGGTAGAGTCAACCTTGCTTATCATAACTTTGTATTCAATTTAATTCAATAATACCTAGGAGTAGAGAAGAAGATTTTCAAAGAAATAAAGCACTTTCACTATATGATCTATATAACCCCGCCCTAGCACCAGAACCCCTGACCCTGGGGCCATGAATTTCACAATTTTGGTAGAGTCACTCTTGTTTATCATAACTATGTATTCAATTTGTTTCAATAATACCAAGGAGTAGAGAAGAAGATTTTCAAAGAAATAATGCACTTTCACTAGATGATCTATATAGCCCCGCCCTAGCACCAGAACTCCTGACCCTGGGGTCATGAATTTCACAATTTTGGTAGAGTCACTCTTGTTTATCATAACTATGTATTCAATTTGTTTTAATAATACCCAGGAGTAGAGAAGAAGATTTTCAAAGAAATAATGCACTTTCACTATTAATCTATATAGCCCCGCCCTAGCACCAGAACCCCTGACCCTGGGGTCATGAATTTCACAATTTTGGTAGAGTCACTCTTGCTTATCATAACTATGTATTCTATTTGTTTCAATAATACCCAGGAGTAGAGAAGATTTTCAAAGAAATAATGCACTTTCACTATATGATCTATATAGCCCCGCCCTAGCACCAGAACCCCTGACCCTGGGGCCATGAATTTCACAATTTTGGTGGAGGGCTCATTGCTTATTACAATCATGCCAACAGTTTGACTGCTTGATGTCCAGGAGTAATTAAGAAGATTTTTAAAGATTGCATTAATTTTGATGGTTTTGGCCCCACCCCTCAGGCCCAAGGGGGACAGGGGCCACGAATTTCACAATTTTTGTTCCCCTTCACCCATAGATGCTATATGCCAAAATTGGTTGAAATTGGTTTGCTGGTTCCAGAGAAGAAGCTGAAAATGTTCAAAAGTTTACGACCGACGGACGACGCACGACGACGGACGAGAAGAGATAGCAATAGGTCACCTGAGTGACTCAGGTGACCTAAAAAGTAATGATTCATTGCTTATATTTCCATTTTTTAACTCTCTGCCTTGACTGCAAATGTGATTTATATTTCAAACCCACGTATATTATCCTTTGTGTAAGCTACAGTAAATGGAAGAGCCAATGTAACAGCTTCTGATAAATGTGAGCGTGATTTTTGATTTTCGCTTATGACGTTGTACTTCCTCGGCGATCAACGATTGTGACGTCAAAATAAAACGCATGCTTTAACCTTTTGACCCCCTTTCAGTGTTATGGTGTTTTGAATGCCATAAATTTCCACACACTTTATATGCAAAATACATATGTAATGTAAGTATTTAATAGTACGTCATGCACATACAGTGTAATCGGTGCATTGGTAAGCATATGCAGTGTACATGTAACTAGCATTTTCTTGTTAACTGTAAAACATGTAATGTTTTGATTACAAACTGTTCCTTTACTAGCAGTCTGACAGGACAAAGCTTCTATACCAAAACTTGGGAAAATCTGGGGCCCACTTTACAAAGAACGTACGACTAAGACCAAAATTTAATATTGCTTGTAACTTTCCAATTTACATTATATGAAAAATGGTTTTAAGGGGATGAAGAACACATGGTCACATGACTCTGTTTAACTCTGTCTCCATGGCCGTAAGAAACGGGGGGCACGGGGGGGGGCGTAGATTACTATAGATAACATAGATAATATATGCTTGTGCCCCCTCAATAAAAACGTCTGATGAGCTTTTTTTTTTTTTTTTTTTTTTTTTTTTTTGCTTGTCAAGAAATTTTGGTAGTTGATAGTGCCCCCTCAACTGAAAATGTATGGCTGTGCCCCCCCAAACTGAAATTGCTTCCTACGGGCCTGTTCTCCGTTTATATAAGTGCAAAACGTGTAAACCATCTGTTCTTGTATAAATGTTTGACATTTGTTTTACTTTTATTAACATCTAAAAAAAAAATAAAATAAAAGTTTAAACATTCTTGTAAACATTAACAAATTATGAAATCAATTGATCCACTCCTCTGTTTCCATAAACTGCACGTCCAACTGGTCGGTGACGTCATACACAATCTGTTAGTACAGCAAGATCATACAAGAAAATACAGGGGCGTTATTATTAGGTAAAATCAGGTCATAATCAGTATATGAAAAAATATTTTGAGAAATGGGCAGAACAAAAATTATTTTTGCATTGCTGATGACAGAAATCTTACGTAGGTATATCTTATTTCACTTATTTAGCTTACGAGTGACGTGTCCACTTACATATTTTTATCTATTAGTAAAAAATCCCATAATGGACATAGTAATTAACCCGGAAACATGGAGAATTCAAACTCGACTAATATAGTCGATTTGTCAATCAACATCTTGAAAATAAGGTAAGAAACCTAATGATATAACTACTTTAAGATATGTGGGACGTAATTAGAAATATACAAAATATGAAAAAAATTGAATGACAAGTATTTTTTCAGCTCAAGGTCCTTCTCCCCCTTTATCTTTTTTAAAAGGAATGTAGAAAGATATTTTTACGCTAGCAATTTTATACATAAGCATTAATTAAATCAACTAAATGTTTTGGTCAGTGGAGTATACGAGGCATAACAGGGACAGGAAACCAGGCTACATCACAAATATGCTGGCATGAAGCATTGTAGTTCATGTACCTCATGAATTTTTAAAAATTGAATTCATTTCTTATATTTACATTATTTTTCTGCTGAGTTGCCACAAGTAATGCCATTCAACTGTCATTTTTAAGGAGGTTGAATCCTGTTATTAAAAGTATTGAGATTTTTTTTATCAAGTATATTTTTGAAATCTATACATAAAGCTTAATTAAAAATCAAAACTAAAAGTGGGGGTCAATGCGCTTCTTTTGGCGACATGGAGTATTTAATATGACCTTTTTGCACCGTAATTACGTCTAACACATAAATCTATGTTTCAAAGTTTTTCCTCTAATATTTTTTATCCACATAAATTATGGGAACAAACACAGTCTTTTTTCATCTTGAATAGTCTCTTTCAAATTTGTGACAACAAAAAAGTTTCAAATTACTTCGCATAGTCAATTATTTGAACTTTTTGCACTCAAAAAATGTAATTTTTCTGGCATTAAAAATTTAACAAGTAATAACATCATTTGAAAGTAATGACATTTTTCTGAATTTAAGCAGAATTGTTAAAATTATCTTGTATATTCAGAAAGGAAAATTAAATGTGGGGGGTCTGTGATGTTAATATTTAGATATAACTAAAATAGTGTCAATTTTTATCCTAAAGTGGGCTATTTTTTCCCCAGGACTTTCACAATATATTTGCTATATTTGTTCAATATGATGATAGAATTCATGACGGTTAATTTAATATATTATTTAGGACCAGCATAAAGCATTTCACTGCACAAATAACTCTGTGTGCAGGCTGCATGTAAAAATATGAATCCAAACTTTAAAATACTGTAAATATTTCGGAAAAGAAAAAATTATCATTTTCTTTCAAAAAAAAAAACCTTCCGCCACAAAATATAGTTCCTCACTTAATGCTTTTGGTGTGGAATTTTGTCATGGGGTTTTAATTGAATGTAGTTTAATTAGCATTGTAGTATCCAAATTTATTGTAAGAACTAAAACATTATGTAGAATTTTTATGCCCCCGGATCGAAAGATCCCGGGGGTATATTGTTTTTGTCCTGTCTGTCTGTTTGTCTGTTTATCTGTTTTTCTGTTTATCTGTTTGTCTGTTTGTCTGTCTGTCTGTTGTCAACTTTAACCTTGCCCATAACTTTTGATTGGTTGGAGCTATGACTTTCATATTTCACATGTGTATTCCTTGTGACAAGACCTTTCTTTGGGTACCATCATATATGACCTTTTGATCTTGACCTTGGAGTTTGACCCACTTGACATAGGAGTTTGACCTACTTTCGAAAAACTTTAACCTTGGCCATAACTTTTGAATGGTTCGTGCTAGAGCTTTCACACTTTACATATGTAATCCTTGTCACAAGACCTTACTTTGGATACCAACAACTTTGACCTTGACCTTGATGTTTTACTTACTTTTAAAAAACTTTAACCTTCGCCATAACTTTTGAACAGTTGCAGCTAGGGCTTTCAAATTTAACATTTTTTATCTTTTGGCCTGGATTCTGACTTGCATTTGAGAAACTTTAACCTTCGCCATAAGCTGCCATACGGGGGCATCAGTGTTTCACAAACACATTTTGTTTAAATAGAGGTCAAGACAAAAACTGTTTTCTCTTTTGTAAATAATCATAGGAGAAATTTATTGGAAATTTAGATATAAAAGAATATCGGGTCACAGATTTCAAATTAACAATTCGGACCAGCAGCTTCTTTACAAACACTTTAATTTACCTGATCATCCTTTTTTATCAATGAAAGTGAGAATTCTAGAAAAGATTTACCATCATACTAATAGTCCATCATTGAGTACACCTTTCCATAGACAACGAGAAGAATACTGAATTAGGAAACTAAGCACAGCCTTTCCATATGGAAGCAATGACAATGTCGATAGTATTGGGAATCTTTCAAGCCCACAGTGCAGCTATGTGAATATAATGGGACTTTTTAACAGTACAAAGAGACGAAAGCGTAGTCAAGGATATCGGTTTATATATATATATATATATATATATATATATATATATATATATATATATATATATATATATATATATATATATATATAATCTTTATCACAAAAGGGTCCAGTCCTTTAATCCCCCCATATTTATTACCCCCTTCGAAGAGGGGAGGGCATATTGCTTTGCTGCTTTCTGTCTGTCGGTCCACCAACAGTTTCCGTTTTCATGAAATTTTGTATACAGATTTATCATAAGAATATCTAGGTGAAGTTCTGTTTTGAAAGCGATCGAGCATTTTTTATGAGTTATGCCCCTTGGACTTAGGAAGATTCCAATTATTACTGTCTTCCTTGAAAGACGGTATACAGAGTTGAAGTATTTTACAGTCTTCGGACTATGCACTTCCTCTCTTTTGTGATTGCTAGAAATTGCATGATGAGAAAATTTTCAATTATTTCATTGGTTGAAATGCTCTTCAAGGCAAGGGAGATAATTTTCTGATGATCTAATTTTCGTACGGCTTAACAATTTTTCAAGATTTTCAATCGTAAAAAAAATATGGCAAAACGAACAGTGGAAATTGCACTAATTTTTCGATTTTACATGCTATTTTTTATAGCAATTACCAAAAACGTTTCTATATTTTCATTGTTAACAGAATTGATTTACAGCTTGTATGTATTCTTTTTCCCTTTGTTTTGCACTGTTCTAATCTCGGCAGTACTCGGCAACACCTCGGCCGATTCGTTCCTCATCTACATATCACAAAGGTGACGGAATCAGCCGAAGTTTGCGGAATGATCTCAGCAGCAGAGTTGAAGTTTACGGAGATAGCCGAGCATCTGTTAACGTTTCACTTGGTAGAGCTTATGTCAGAAAAAAAATAATGAAGAAATACAAAGACAAGAAACTTTCAAGAATTATACGGCCTCATAGGTTTAGGTCAGTTTATCGTTTAAGGTTGTTGCTAAAGACGGTAAGCTTTTTGAAAAAGCTCTACTTGCTGCAGTGTCCATTCATTTTTCTACCAAGCATCTTTCTTTACTCCTCACTAAAATATTTACTGTGATGAAGGAATAACACCTAGGAGTACTGTACAATAGAATATTCGAAAAGTGGTGTAAATCAGATGTGGATACTTAAAAACTCCAAGGAACTTTTAGAAAATTTGAAATCACAAAATCTTACTATAATGAATAACATCAAAACGTACGACTTTTCAACACTTTATACAATCATTCCCCACGATAAATTGAAGTCCAGGCTTTTTGACATCATGAACAGCCGCTTTTTTCAATAAAAAGGGAACTCGTAAATATACTTACCTTGACATTGGTCATTTGCAAAGTTTATTGCAGCCCGGAGGACCGGGCTGCTCTATACATATAAGTTTAAGTGTTGGTATATGGGGATTGAGGTGGGAGAAGTTATTCAGAATTAAAGGTTTTCTAAACATTAAAAAGATTGTTCTTTCCCTTTATAAATTACGAGATACACAATATATTTATATTCCATAAAGTGAATCTGTAAAAATATATATGTTTTTCATATTTAATATATAAAGTTGCTTATCATTTACTATCGAAAAAACGACAGGTCCCTTTTTTTAGAACATCGAATTTTACTTATCGCATAAAAACGTAAAAAAGTACTTTACACAGTTCGTGTTTTATATTCTTTAAGTGAAAGACATTTTTGAAAATAGGTGATGCATGTGTCTGGTTTCAAATTATATTTTATGCAGCCAACATTTACTTGAGGAATTGATAAAGTTTAAAAGGGTATCGTTTTTGTTCGATTTTCATCCGACTATAAGTTTTCAAAATATTCTCGACTATCGTCTCAATCATTTAGACGCATGCCTTTTTCACACATATCGAAGCGGTTTGATGATCAAGACTCATTTCCATTGTTTACTTTATTTATTTCCCGGGCGACAATTGATGGTTACATCAATGTTTTCTTGTTTTGTTAGAGAGCACTCTGATTGTACACACAAGTACTCTGAAGTTGATATTAAAATGATGTTTGAGTTTCTGATTGACAATCTCTGTGTAGGTTTTGGAGATCAGGTCTTCCAACAATCTGTTTGAATTACTATGGGTACCAATTGCTCCCCGTTATTAGCAGACCTATTTTTGTTTAAGGAATGAATTTAATAGCTACCCAATTTATACGGTATAAAGTCTGTTGGGGCAGTTTACGCTTTATTAACCGCGAAGCGGTTTATAAAAAAGCGTCAACTATTCCAACCCACTTTATACCGTGTAAATTAGGTAGCTATTAATTTCCTTCCTTATAATTTAATTTCTATTCATTTAGTGTAAGAAAAAAGATGATTTCTCTAAAAAAAAAAAATTACTTCAAATTGTATAAAATTTAAATGTAACGTCAGGCGGATCGATACGTTTTTGACGCAAGTCATTGTGACGTAGGCAACCCAATTTATACGATATAAATTAATTTTTTTATCCAATCAAATGGCGTGTTACATTCAGAATTAAATTATATTTATATGAAGCAGAATTTATTTAAAAACTTCTACAAGAGAAGATGAAACACTTGTAGTGGCCTTCAACTCGACATTTCGATATATCGACGACGTATTATCAATTACCTTCAAATCGACATTTCGATATATCGACGACGTATTATCATGTAAACGTGGTTATTTTGACGAGTTGAAAAGTTGACGATTTTTTGTTTACGAAAATTGACGAGTGTTAATTTTGACGAAATATTGAATGAAGAGTTGATTTCGCCAGAAACTAGAGGACCAAAAACCTGGTGGAAACATTGGCTTAGTTGTCTTGACATAGACTTGATTAAGTCGATTAAGCCGCTTCATGCGAGATGTGTACCTATCGACATAATTATAGGGCAGAAAATCACTCAAGTGTAACAAACGCATTAAGGTTTATATTGCAAGTAGAATAAGACAGTGTATCTAAAAGAAATGTAGCGGGATCGAAAAGAAACATGTTGGAAAATCGCGAACAGGAATGAAATGAGTCGTAAAGGATTAAAATTAATCCGTATTTAAGAGTCCATGTCAGCTCCAATAAAACAGATGCATAAAAGAAATGTCTTAAAGGATAACTGAAAACGTGATACTTCTCAATGCTATGCAATCTATATCAGTGGGAAGAAGTTGGGGAGAGGAGGGGGGGGGGGCTTGTGAGAGATTTTTCAGGTAAGATGACGATGATTTTTTTTTCTGATTGCATTTTAACTTTCGATGTGCTATGTGGCTGGTAATTGTATGTCTTTTCTCCGAGGAATCTAGAACGTTTCCCTCCATATAAAAAAATATATAAAATATCTACTTTGCTTCCGCATGCTTTCGATTGTACAGCTTGAGAATTAAGTTTTGTAAGTTACAAAGTAAATCAGCCACAGGTATGCATAAACAATTTCGCAAGAAAAGCTATAAATATTAATCAGATAGCCTAATTTCTTTATTTTCAGATTATGATAGAAGCTTCGAGAGGGTCAAGTTACACTGGCGATATAGCTCTGGATAACATCCGATACATTCCAGGACGCTGCGGTATGAGTCCTTATTTTTTTCAGTTTTAACATTTTTTCTACAATAACTCTCCTTTTGAATGGTCATAGTGTGGTGTTTATTGCGTTAACTCTAATTTTTTAACAACTGAGTCAATTAAAACCAATTTCCTTTCCAAAGGCGATTGGGATATCATTTGATCAGGAGAGTGACCTTATTTTCTGAATGAGATGCAAAATTGCCAGGGAACTTAAGAAGTCCGATTTTAAAAATCCACTAAGCTAAGAATTAATCAGATATACCACAGTTTGGCAATGTTCATAATCACGATAAGATATAGCGTTTTGCTATGGTCAATTATTATATCATTATAGTTATTATATGGTTTTTTTTTTATTAAAAAACCTGAAAGTTCACACCTTTTATGGACAATATATTATCTTATATATGACTTCCTATCAACTTATGCGGGGTCTGTGTTTTATTTTGGAGATTGAGGTCCAAAGCAGTTTTTACATTACAGTACTACATAAATTTAATAACTAATTAAAAAGGGGGCAGACTACCGAGGCCCCCACTCTCCCTTGCTGGATCCATCCACCTTTGAGACATTTCTACAGACAAAGAGCAAGATAGGTAAAGATCCCTTTTTGGCCCTTGGTTTGGAGTGTTTCCAAGAAATTCTAATAAGTTAATTCTAGGAATGGTCCAATAGTTCATAATAAAAAAAAACTGTTGTCATCCCTTTACAAAATGAGTATTCCTAGTAATATAATACACAGAGCTCCCAGGAAGGTAGCAAAATTTGTGAATTTGTGAATTTTCTCATTTTCATTCAAATTTTCATCAATTTTAAAGCACATTTTGTTTCAGAAAACAGAGAACACAAGCTTGCCTATCTACCAAATTTATATATTTTATGCACCAGTATCACATGCATCTTGTGCATGAAAATCTCAGATAGGCAATCTTGTGCTCTGTGTTTTCCTAGGTAAAAAGTATCTCAAATCTGATGAAATTTATTAAAATTGAGAAAAATGAGTAAAATGTTCTACTTTGTCATCCTCTTGGAGCCTCCTTGTGCACTTTGAATGAAATATGAGGATAATGAACTGTATTCAATCTCGAAAGTCCAATTAAACGATATAAATTTGGAGCAGAGCAAACAAGGACATGCTGGTTATAAAGCAAGCACCATTTTGAGTTCTTAATTGCATAACAATTTTAGCACATTATGATTTTTTAAAATTAAATAGGGGGCTAAATTCAGCCGTTACCACACGTTGTCCTTTATTTATTTAGAAGTTTTCTCTTTAAATATTTACTCCTGTAAATGATTTCCCTTTTCAAATACTATTTGAGCAAGGTGTATCTATCACTTCATAGATACATGTCACATGACCACAAATTCATTGTTTAATCATGATAAACAGTTGATATAATTTCACAGTGATGTCATAAGTAGTCGACGTTTAGGATTGAAAAAAAAAACAAATCATTTCATGGGTTAATACTATGATATGTAAATATTATTATAAATCGGTCACAAATTTAACTTTTTGTAATAAGTATCACTTTAAAACATATATCGGAATATAAGTAAGGAATAAGTAAGTATCAAATCTCCCACAAAGACTTTAGGATAATTTTTTAGAAAGTTTAAGTGACTGGTGAATGTTGTGGCTCATGAATTCTAAATTGATACTCATTGATTCCTAGATGTGAACTATTTGTGGATAGATGGATTGTTTTGTTTACCACATACATTTGATACGATATATTCTGGACATTATGAGAATTAGAAGAAAGATAATTTTGGACATTTTCGGTTTGGTGTACTTCTACAGCTATTAGCGACTATGGATAACAAAAGTGTGGAAACCATCTTGTGCAAAAACGAAATAACTAATACAAATAAAATCAATATAATTTAATCAACCAAATTGGCTACGGATACATTAGATACTGCATTTTTGATGACAAAACAGTAAAGTATTCCTTTAAAAGTATATTAATATTTTAGCAAAACTGCATGATAATGTTCATACTACTAAATGATATGATATGTTCTGCATATGAACGACAGTATTTCTGATTAATGACCCTCTTCCTAGTGGAGGGAAGTCTGGTAAATAAAACAAATTTAGGATAAAACATTTTGACCTGGTGTGAATACAAGAGCCCTGTAAAACGTAATCTCTTTGATCTGCTACTCGGCACTTATGACCATTGATCTGAAAATCTCTCTCGAAACATGGCTCCCTGATTCCTTATAAGATTTAGTTTCTTACCTTTAGTATTTTTATATATCATAGACGGACAACCTCTGAAACTTAACAAAAAACGAAAAATGATATCAGATATTGGAATGTTGGAATATTGATACGTTAGGAATTCATGTATTTTTGATGTTGGTAAGTCTAATAAAATTTTCAGAAGTAAGGGGGGAAGCATTCATTCGTCAGGAACGCCCTCATAAACTTTGGAACTTGTTTTGCAATGGAGGCAATTGCGACCAGTTTGTCTTAAATGTCATCTGCAATGGCTGCTGTAGATTCAACTTATTTTAAATTCATAAACCCAGAATAGACCCCTAAGAACAGAATTGTTCTGATTTTAAACATTGTTGCACTATTTGCGCAAAGATTATCCGGAATTAGGCAAAATAAAAAAATAGCTTGGTTTCCCCTAATGCGACCGACCCAATTAAATCGCGCCGACAGAAAAGTTTTTCTTTAAATAAGATTATTCAAATATTTTTTATTGTTTATCAACTTTATTAAATACAATCAGAACGCTGATTTCATTCTACTATGATTTTCAGGTTTGTTTGAAACAAAATGGTCTTCTGGTCACAGAGGGTTATTTCGTTTTATAAAACAACGGCGACGTATCAACCTTATTTATTATCTTTAACTTATTAGAATCCTACACTTGAAATATTTCGTTAATAAAAGTACCCTGACTAATTAAGAGTGTTTCTGTGGTATTTTACAAATGTATCTTTTAAACTTTAAGTACTAGTAAGCATATATGTAGTAAGGCCCGCATCATGGGCAAATGAGCGGTCCATCTTGTGTACACATCAATCTATTTCACTTAATTTTATTTCATTTGAGTTTTGATCTAAAAATCAGTTCATCTATGTTGCTATATGTATGTTTACTACATGGGACCTCAGGAGTAGAGTAGTACTAATATGTCTTCATATTTTATCTAGATAAATATAATTGAAACGTTGTTTTTTAATACCTTTTATTAATGGATTAAATCGTGACTAAAGCATTCGATATGGCATTTTTATCATTTTAAGTTACGATTTGATCTAATTAAATATTGTTTATATACACTCTCCAAATTGGTTTATGGTACAGCTTCCAGAGACGCCCAGTATAATTTTCTTTTAATTATGCCCTGGAAGATTGGTTGCTTCTTTGCTTTAAATCCCTTTGAGAATTGTTGGGACAACAACATTTAATATTTGCCTGATGGAGGGCTCCAAATTTTGACTTGTACTCGGCACTTATGACCATTGAGCAGCGAAATTAAATGCTTCTGAAAGCATCTACAGCGACACCATCGTTGCAACCACAGCTCCGGAGGAGAGGCGGGTATACTGTTTTACCCTGTGTCTGTGTGCCCGTGTGTCTGTCCGTAACAAATTTTCGTCGCAGTTTTCTCAACAATTACTCATCACAGATGATGAAATTTTAGCACACTCTTTGTTTATACATGCCATATGGTGGGATTCATTTATGTGCGAATCCGATGTCAACTTCTGTTAATCCGTGCGTCTGTCCATACCATACATAACAAATTTTGGTCGCAGTTTTCTCAGCAATTACTCATCGCAGATGCTTGAAATTTTAGCACACTCTTTGTTTAGGCATGTCATATGGTGGGATTCATTTTTGTGCAAATCTGATGTCAACTTCCTGTTTATCCATGCGTGTGTCGATACCATACATAACAAATTTTTGACGTAGTTTTCTCAGCAATTACTAAACACAGATGCTTGAAAGTTTAGCACACTCTTTGTTTAGGCATGCCATATAGTGGGATACATTTTTGTGTGAATTCGATGTCAAATTCCTGTTAATCCGTCTTATCGTACCATACATAACAAATTTTGGTCGCAGTTTTCTCAGCAATTACTTATCGCAGATGCTTGGAAGTTTAGCACACTCTTTGTTTAGGCATGTCATATGATGCAAGGGTGAAACTAAGTTGAAAAAAATTTTATATTTGCAAAGAAGAGGTTTCGATAACGCTGTTTTTGGGACTAATGATGGATTTCAGTTTAGTGTGTTTAAGAAAAATGAATAATTTTACCTTTGTCATATTTCATGAATTATTTACGTAACCAGCATATAATAATCACGTGACTTTGGGATATCTAAAGGTCTATCTAAAAGTACTTCAGACGGTTTTGAAGATTTATTATATTTTTTTTTAATATTTTATATGAGTGATTAGATAAAACCAAACAAAAAACTATCAGAGAATATAGAATAATGGTTTAGTAGCACAAATATTAATTTAAAAAGTTTTTTCCCCAAAAGAGGCCGTTTGCGTTGATGGTTACATGTAGCTATAAAACTGCAATAAAAATTGCGTACCCTTTTTGTTGGATTATTCGCCACTTGTAAATATTATGCAAAGGTACGACAAACATGCGACGAAATAATGTCCCAACATAAAAAAAATATATTATATCTCATGTTACTTTTCACTAAAACATAGTGCATTTTCAATACAAGCCTTACATAATTATTAAATATAGCGAAGCGACCGATCTCTACTACTAAGAGTAAGTAAAAAGAAATCAGTGTTTGCTTTATATTTATGTTTAAATAAAACAAAAGTTTAAAAATCTCAAAAATTACATTGCACGGGTCATAGAAAAATATTTATATATAAATTCTGTTCTAAGAATCAATGCCAAGAATATAAATCAAGTATAAAGGCAATATATAATTAACATGTACTAATTATATTTTGGATAAAAAGTCAATAAAAATATAAAATGCATTCAATAGTATATATTAATCTTTATTAATAAAAATGGAATGCACACAAATTAAATTCTGTTTGTGCACAATGTTTATTCTAAAGATTCATCGTCTGAATCCCAATCTGTGTCTGCGGCATCAAGAATAAAGTCTTGTTATTCAGTCGGCGTTGGGAGCTTATCGACACAGTGACGTTGAAATCTTTTGTACCAGATTACTGCAGCAATATGTGCACACCAACACACAGTTCTCGCTCCTACTTTGCATTGACAATACCATCCAGTAATTGGGGGTATACTAGTTTCATCAAAGGATACCCACAGAAAATATCTTTTTGATGATCTTGTGACTGATTTCGTGCCCTCAGCAAACCAGTATCATCTTTGTGAATTGATATGCTATAAGTTCTTTCATCTGGAGACAAGTGTTCTTGGGTGTAAGATTTTGCTTGGCCTATTTGGTATACTCCGAGGGTTAATGTTCTTAAGTCAATGGGATGTTGTGCACGCAATCCTGGGACATTTCACTCCACACTACTCGTCTACTGGCTAACTTTTCCCTTTCGACCCGCTTTTGTAATTCGTTTGAAGTACGTGATGGGACTTTCATTGTGTTTGCAAGGTCGATGTCATTGTTTTCCTCACGTACCAAAGGTGCACATCGGGTGTGATTTGCCTTCTCTGTTGTGTGTTGTTTGGAACCGCGAGAAAGATAATCTGGCATCTCACTGTTGATTCCGAGAGAATCGAGAAAAACTTTGGAATCCCGAAAGCTCCTTCAACAACTAAAAGGTCGTCCTTCTCTAACCAAATCTGGATTTTATCTACATTTTGTTTAGTGATACTCTTTAAAACTGCAGCATCATTGTTTCGTCCATTGGCGAGATAAGGTCCTAAAACAGCCAGAGTATACCCATCGGTTCCAACAATCATCATAGGCTTTATGAGGTCTTTATCATGTCTAGTGAATGTTTGTCGTTGAAAAGAGTAATTACCATTCTTTTGGATATAAACATATATTCCATCTAATACAAGAATAGCAACAGGCTTCCCATCTGCTAAAAGATGTTGAGCAAAGTGTCTTGTGTGCTCTGAAATCAGATCCTCTCGCATAATGTGTTCAAATGCTGAATACTTGGGAACAAAATGTTTTATCAAGGCATCCCTTGCACATCAAGTAGATTTTGAAGTTACAGTTTTATTTTTGATTTGAACATGCTGCTAAGAACACTTAATGAATTTCCAGTTCTTAATTTTGTCAATAATAAAGCCAAGGATGTTCTTGATGGCCTGTTAGTAGGGTCTCTAAGCAGGGACAGGTAAGAGCAAAGCGTTTGAAATTGAGCCTTGGTAACGCTAGTCAAATTGTAATAATCTTCATCAGATAGTGCTGCTGGATCATCAAAGTTTACACCACTTGTTCTCTGTCTACATTTCTCCCTAAACCTAAATAACATGCTCGTAATTTCAGTTCTATTAAAATAAGTAAAATCTGATGTTGGCAACAGTCTTGTCATTACATCAGCATCAATCCCATCATCTGTTAGGTGACGCTTGCAACATTTCGCTCCATCAGGGATCAACATTCCACTATCAATAAATGTATTCAGCCTTATCTCTTTGCTGATGTTCTTCAAATCTTCTGTACCTTTGCAAAACTGACACTTTCTGTGGAACAAACTGGTCCGAGGGATTGATAAGCATATTCGCTTTGGAATTGCAAGAAAAGGCTTTGATGTTTGCAAGTCAGGATCTTCCATTTGTTCAGAAGATGCTTCAGGTTTTGTCGTCGCCTCTGCTCTTTGTTCCCTGTAGAACTCAGTGCAACATCGACTGCATACTATACAGAAATCAAAGTTTGCCTTTTGATTCATGTTTTCAGGTTTTTGAGAAACATATCTATGCAAGTCTCTATTTCCTATATATTTAACATCCCTCTTATCTTTCCTTACAAACCTTTGCAAAAACAACATTCAATAGAGAGTGATTTGTCTATCATTTTGTTTATCAGGTATTTGCCCCCATTCAGGTCCGGATTGCGTTCTCAGCACGGCTGAGGCAATTAAAGACAGGACAAGGTCCCTCCCGCTCACCGGCTCTCCATAGAAACCTACATGACCCTCAACGGCTCCATGAACTTCTCATATAGAGAGTGTCAATATGTCTACAGTCATGTACGTTTCTGCAACTCCCCAGGGCTGACCATGCGGAAGATCTCCCCTGACATCTTGGGTGCTAGTCCAGAATCGCAGTTCACAAAGGTTTTTTGTACACCAAAGCTATATGTTGGATCCATTACCTCGCAAGATAATTTCTCCTCAATAGCCATGGTAGATAATATTCCTTTGTTGCTATTTCACCCATTCGGAGAGAAATATGAGCGCCCTTTTGACAGGTTGGGTCAGATATATCTGGTTCAATAACCATAATGAACATCCGTTCTTAATAACACTGATCATATACATTTTACTTTTTAGTACAAAAAGCTTCGCCAGCAAAATCCGGTAGAATTCAACTTCACATTATAGAAAGAAAAATAACCTTTAACCCTGCCAGGACCAGAATTAAAAATAAAATGTGACCTAGACTTTCATGAAACAATAACATCTTGGGTGAAACAACGAACTAACAATTTGCTACTAACTTTTTCACACATGGAATGGAACTCCGGCATCGAATTTTAAAGTCTTTGTGTTCCTCACAGACGCACACACGGACATGTCTTAGTCAAACCTTTTTATTTTATTTTTCTTTCATGTTAGACAATTTAGTCATGTATACTTATTTCTTCTGGTTCATCATTTGGCCCCTAATCATGAACGTGTATCAATGTCTTTAAATGTTTGTAAGAATGAACCACAACTCATCATCACCGCAAAACAATCAAACAAATTAATATCTCAGTTCGTGTTGCACTGTACCATTATGATATTCCAGCATACACAGGTTGAAATTACACCTTTCAGTCGACGGAAAGGTAACTGAATGCCTACTGAATGGCCACTGAAAGGTCACTGAAAAGATCCTTTCCCGTGACTTTTCCGTGATCTTTCAGTTACCATTCAGTCGACTGAATGGCAGATACAATTCAGTGGCCTTTTAGTTATGTTTCAGTATTATCTTTTTATTGAATAATCGGCCTATTTTTTAACTTAGAAATTTTATTTCACGTTTTCTTATTATAATAGTATTAAATTAAGGACAGATGATACAAACAAAAAAATGGATACCTGGATCGGTATTTATTTTTTGACCTATTTCGGTTGTAAATTATGCGAATAATAAATTTCTAAAATATTAAGAAATCGTAAACTTTCTATGATGTTCAAAATTCTACCTTTCTGCAACCTTACTTATAAATCTTTACAATTTTTTGGTACTTTAAATCCAATTATTATGAAACTAAAATCTATGCGGTTAAAATTATTCATTTTACTCTTCTGAACATGACTAAAATTGTTATATTCAAGATTTTTGACAAAAATTTGTTTGTATCATCTGTCCATAATCTATTTTCGATTTTAAAAATGGAAAAAAATGAATGTAAGGAAAAAACATCTTGCAGAAAGCCGTGGTCGGACCGCGTACTCCAACTTGATAGCCATTACGCCACGGCGTCATCATGCATAGTACGTGATTTAAAATCAATATATTTATAGAAATCGAACTGGGACACCGAATTCATCTGTTGTATTGAAGAGCTGGGCAAACCAATTAATTACACATCTCATATCGGGATGATGACAATTATCGGCGACGGGCACCTGCTTTGTTTTTTTCCCATAGAAATGATTCTAGAAAGATCTTCACCTCGGAAAACTTTGTAAATTCTCTATCTAGAAAACTTGTATAATTAACAGGCAAATTGTGTGCATGCTTATAATGTGTAAAGAGCCTTCTATAAAAGATAAGAAATTGATGTTCCCCGGATCCAGGAATCTGGCCTCAGGGTGGAGCAAAAGTTGGTTATTATTGAAATTTACAATTCATATATTTACTCCTGAACGTCCATAATTTTGTTTCATCATTTTGTTACATTTTTTAATGGTGTGGCTAAAGTGGTCCTATCCTGAGAAACTCGGGATAGGACCACTTCAAGGTCCTATATTCCTCTAGATTGATTTTTAGAACTTTGTAACATCTATGAGTTTTTCTTTAGGTTGTGACAGCATCACCTGTATGAATGGAGGAACATGTATGGATACGGCCACAGGAGGGGTTTGTCAATGCCCATCGATATTCACAGGGCCCTGGTGCGAAAGCTTCGGTAAGACACCGACTCCAATGCTCTGTGTGTATGTGTGTATTGTTATCAAAATCAAACTCTTGTTTGTGGAATTCCTTATTCAGGGCAAAATATTCCTATAATCTTCCAACTGGATTGTTCAAATTAAGGGTATGCTAAGGTTTGCTCAACAACAGTACTTTCTTTTTGAGAGCTAAGAGTGTTATAGGAATGAACTTTAAATGGTTGTAAATTACCTAGCAATTTTTAGTTGGGTGTGGACACTTAGATCTACTTACACAAAAAAAATTACATTCACAACATATTACATTAATGAGGATATTTAAAAACCTCATCTGAAAATGAACGTTGGATAAGGGATCGGAAAAAAAAAATATTAAACTTTGGTAACATCAGTATTATCAATAAATAAACGAGATGAACATAAAAGTAATTGACCTGTTTCTGAAAATTACCTCAGGTCTAAATATTCTAACCATGTGTTATTCCTCTCTTAAAAGTGACTTTTTAAGATAAAACATTTATTTATTTAATCTAGAAATTAACTTTGTCAATAATACAGCTTAACTTGAAGTTTTGCATTCTTCAGCGGACAACGTGCTTGGTTGCTCATTTGATGACAGTCCATGTTTCTTGGAAAACGTCACAGGTTCAGATGAAACGGACTGGAGTATATCAAGTGTAAGTGCTCCAAAAATTTATTAGTACTGTTTCATAATTAGTAAAAAAATAAGAAGAGTTTTTTTAATTGCTAAAATTCATGATAATAGATGTTTCTTTGTTCACAATTGTTTACAAAGAGGGTTTGTTAAATTTTGATTCTGTTCTGATATATATATATATATATATATATAGAGAGAGAGAGAGAGAGAGAGAGAGAGAGAGAGAGAGTAATATAAACTTTTTTCCATATCACATCCTGTATCAGTCCAAGACACAATATCAGCCAGAGGGCCCGAGGGCTGATGTTGGTGGTCGTGGACTGATACAGATTGTGATATGGAAAAGAGTATGTTTTATTGTGTTTACATTCTAAGAAATAACAAACCGCACAATTACTTGAGCAAAAACAAATAAATAATCACTGACTAGCTTACATGTATTATATCAAACAACAGTAATTTAAAATTGAATTTATTAAACAGACTAAGTATGTAATACATACATATATGAAATATATGGAGATAACAACAGTATTCAAGCTCAAAAGTCCATTCAAGGAATACAAATCAGGAGCAGAGCAAACATCCCCTGGCGATCGGTCACACCCGCCTTATGCTCCCTATCATGATCGGGAAATAACGGCAAAATCTGTCGACAATTCAGTGGGTTAATATTGGCCTAACAATTAGTATGACAAAACGTCAGTCAGCATTTGACTTAATGATAGATTGTATATGTATATTTGCTGACAAGGTCATTGTATCGACCGTAGAACTTACGAAGATGACTTTAAACGAGACAGCTGATATTCTTGTTTCATCAACTTGTTTGTTTGTCAGTAAATTACCTCGTTTTAGAAATTGTTCATACGTAGAGCATATAATATATATATATATATATATATATATATATATATATATATATATATATATATATATATATATATATAATTCAAAAGTAGTTAAAAGTTGATGTCACACAGTAAAAAATAATCATAAAAGAAAAAGAAAATGCAGAGTTTCCAAATTTCATTTAACACAAGCGCTCTCTGGATTTAACAATCCGTCTTCAGGTGTACATACTTTGAAGTCTTTGTTAAATCCAGAAAGCGCTTGTGTTAAATGAAATTTGGAAACTGTGCATTTTCTTTTTCTTTTATGATTTTATATATATATATATATATATATATATATATATATATATATATATATATATATATATATATATATATATATATATATATATATATATATAAAGCTGGTTTACAAATAAAGAGGCTAAGTCTCAAATTCATTAGCAAATAAGTAAATTTATTTTCGTCAGTACTTTGCCGTTTTAAATTTACAAGATGTTTTCAACAAATTTAAATTAACAAGTTAAGGGCATGTTCATGGAAAGTCATTAAAAATCTAAAAAATTATTTAACAATTGCAGATTGTGACATTTGTTAAATTTTAGCATGCTTGAAAATTCAAAAAAGCACAAGCCTTAAATTTATAAAAGAATTACTTTTTCATGTCACAGGGAAGTACCCCAAGTAGTAATACGGGACCAGGCTCTTCATTGGATGGGCCTTTTGCGTTCATTGAGGCTACCGGACTTAGTAGTGGCAATACCGCTGTTCTTACATCCGAACAAACTTCCATTTCTGATGTTGGTGAGTGCATTGCTTTGTTGTATTAACATTTCCCAAAAGAACTTTATTGGTACTTCTAATTGAGGGGCAGGGAGTTTTAAATTTTTCTTTAGATAAAGCCACTTAATGTTTTGCAGCATATTGAAATACAATGTATTAAATATGATATATTTTTTAAAATATCAAATGGCGGAAAGAAGCAAAAAATACTTTATCTGTGAAGGGAAATGTCCACTGTTGATTTAAAATATATTTTACAATGCTAATTCGTGGCGCAGTGGTAGAGCGTCTGCTCTAGAGACGCAGAGTAAGGAGTTAATCCTTAAGTCGCGGTTTCGAATCCCACTGTGGGACGTGGAGACCGGTCCTTCGGATGAGACCGTATAAACCGAGGTCCCGTGTCGCAGTAGATGCTGGCACGAAAATGATTCCTCACTGCTCAATGGCCCTAAGTGTCGAGTATAGGTCAAATGTTGCAGCTCTCCACCGGCAAGTGGTGGCGTCTCCATACGAGTGAAAAATTCTCTAGAGGGACGTTAAACAACAAACAAACAAACAAATATACAATGCTCATTTTCATTGACAATTTTACATATTCAGATCTGTGATTTAATTCTGTTAAATGAACAGTGCAACACACACCATTTATACCCCCACTTGAAAAGAGAGGGTATATATTGATGGAGGGGGGGGGGGTGTCTGTACATCTGTCTGTCCATATATCCGGGGTAACCATCTCTTATCCGCAACTCCTACTATATTACAGAATAAAATTTAATGAGACTTTCCCGGAATCTTTATCATATTGGGACAATCTGCACTTCTTATTTTACATTTTGATTGGACAGATGTTTGTGCTTTCACTTAGCAATATAATGACGTGGTCATTCTTTATATAATAGTGGGTTATCCATCTCTTATCCGCAACTTCTTCTATACCACTGAATAAAATTTAATGAAACTTTCCAAAACTCTTATTAAAAAGTGTCATTCAATGTGCACCTTCTTTTTTTACGGTTCGATTGTAGATATTTGGGGGTTTTCCATTGCAAAACACAGATACTCCTATTTGTATGGGGGCGATGGTGTTATTTTTTGAGCTCAGTGCTGATACTACCTCTCGTTTTTTATTATTTTTGTGCCATATTTATCCCCAAAGCAATTCCATGCTACATTCAGGACATTTCCCTGTCATTTTACTTGAAAATATAATGTGAAAATTCAACTAAAGTTTATTATCATATCTAAATATAATATTATCACAATACTTTTCCTGGATGATTAAAAGTTATGCATTCTTATGTGTTTCAGACGATGAATTATTTTGCTTTTTGTAGATAATTCAAAATTCAGAGGGTTTAAGTTATGAAAACACTTGCATCTTTAAATCAGTAGAGCTACATTCTCATTAGAGACTTTCTGTAGGCTAGTCCATGACTCAAATATAAGGTCATTTAGATAAATATTTTAGTTGTTTGACTGGAAAGTTTAGCAACTGATCAAAAGGAAATATTCATAACACCTAAATGAAACCAATCCTTCTGAATATTTTTTATCTGAAATTTATTTCTATAAAGGAACAGTTATTCAAGGCAGTTTTAATAAGCCTTCATTCTCTTCTTTCTAAAATCTTAAAGTATCCTGTGTACAGTTATGTGGTTAATTGTTGTCTGATCACATTACTGAAAAAAAGTTATATAGTTATTTCCTTTAAAAAACATAGGGCCACGTTGTCTTCGATTCTATTACAACATGAATGGTGCCAACATGGGGACACTTCGGGTGAGGGCTGGAGAACGTGGCTCTGAGAATGAGGTCTGGAGCCTCTCTGGGGATCAGGGAGATGTATGGACTCCTGTAGAAGTTGACATCCCAGCAGCAACTGACCTCGTGGTATGTTGTCTTTATACTGACTTAATGCATACCTATGTGTGTCGTATACTTAGTGTATGGTGACCTGTCATTTAAACTAAGTGGTATGTTGTCTTTTATACTGACTTAATGGTATGCTGTCTATTATTCTGACCTAGTGGTATGTTATCTTTTATAGTTATTATGAACTGTATTTTCTTATTATATACACAGTGTATTTGCTACCCAGCCTTAATTGTTAAACATAAGCGAAATATATTGAATAATGAATGGGGTCCATTATTACATTTCCCATAAGTGAGAGTTCTAATGTTTTCTTATATGACTTTTTCCAGAATATTTCTTGAATGACAAAGCAATCATGAAATGAAAGCCTCCTAAATTTTTGGTTAAAATTTCAAGGTGACGTGTTTTTTAAGAGAAATGCACATGTTCGAAAAACATTTGAAAATGATGGAAAAGAAAGAAATCAAATTCCACATAGAAATATATCAAACATTTTCATTCCTTTTCCTTTCAAAGATATTTCAAATCTGATAATTGTTCTTAATGTTAAATTAATCGTTCATATATATATATATATATATATATATATATATATATATATATATATATATATATATATATATATATATATATATATATATATATATATATATATGGAGGGGGGGGGGGTGAGGGGGTGTGGATGTGAGGGGGTGTTTGTGTGTGTGAGGGGGTGTTTGTGTTAAACACCCTTAAAGCTTACTCTTAAATATGCGTTATTTTTATCCTTTGACGACTTATACTTCATTACTGTACTCCCTTTCCGCCATATTTCTTTTGAGGCATTCATTCTAATACTTTTGTAGTATAGTACTTTTTTTGCACACGCTAATACAAATTTTATAAGACGGAAAATAAACGTAGATAAATTCATGTGCTGTTTTTCCTCAATATTTCTCTCAAAACAATTTCAGTAGTGTTTGAACCACTCTTGCCTGAAAGGGGTACCTCGCCCCCTCGCTCCACATGCTTGTTAAAGAAACAAACTTTTTTTGTTATTGTATTTTGGTGTTCATGTGATGTTTGTTTTTTTTTTTTTCGTACACCAAATTAGTTTAGTTTTAAGATAATTACGAAAAACTTAAATTGAAAATTGAATCTTGCAATGCAATACACACAAAGAATTTATATAATTATGTTTATTACAACTAGACGCTTTTCACTTTAACTTCATGAACAACAATCAGAATTTTTTTTTGTGATTCCTCTGTTTTCCAAGTCGCGCAAAAACTATTTCTCTTTTCACTTGTAATATTTTCCCTGACCAACATCTGTGTATCTGAGTGCTAGGCTGCACGATGTAGTGATAACGTGTTTATCGAGTTTTTATGAATTTTATTACTTTTTTGTGATGTATATTTCAATAAATGGAATACAAGCTATAAATCACTCAGAATGATCACATCTTTGAACCGGTGCAGTGGTCTTATTTCTAGGTACATATGTACATGTACGGATAAGTTTACAGCGTTCTACGAGTTTTCTTGACATGCATTACTTGTGTTTGAATGCCTATGGACATCTATAGCAAAGACGCTGTTTTTTGTTCCATTCTTACGGTGGACAACTGCAAATTCTTTGTTAAAGTTTTACTGTGCATTACGTTTATTTTGCATTTATCGGCGTGCTCTGAAAAATAAACGCACAACTATGTTTTTTTCTTCCAAACATGTATTTATATAATTCAAATTATATACACTGTTTCATAAATAACATTCTGACTGTTAAGGTGTATATCTGTTATTCTTTTGAAACGTTTTGATCAATTCTTGTGTTCCAAGTACATGTACTTTACGATCTCAGATGTGCACGAGTCGATAGCCAAAACAAAAATTAACTTAAGTGTAACGAGGGCATTGGGATATATATCGTTACCATAAGACAAGGTATCTAAAGAAAATATGGCTATTGAATACGGCTACATGTAGTTGGTATAAGTTCATTGATGAAAAGGTTGCGTTTTTAAGAATTCATGTCAGCTTTAGTTCAGTCGGGCAATTTATTTTTTATGTTGCTTGTAATTTCGGGAACTATCTTAATCTAGTGAACTACTTTTTTTCTTTTCTTTCATAGTTACCAGACATGGATCCCATTATTTTGATATGCAGTTTTACTTTTTGACAGATTTATACGTAATATGGCCGACTTGGGTTTTATTGATCAATTTTTTTCGCGCTCTATTCAAATGCTGTTTATAGCCATTTTGAAAAGTGATAAAATTCATTAAAATTTTACAAAATAATAAATATGAGCTAAAATTGCATTCTCTGATAGGTAATTGGAATTCATCACTTTGGTTTCTGGTGATTTAATTTTATCATATTTTATTGTATAAGTATTATACAAATGTTCTAACAACTTACGAGGTTTTCAAGATAAATAGTTACAACTATCGATGTCTATTGAAAAAAAAACTGATACATAAACAGGTTTGTTTTATACATAAATTCATTACTTGTTATATATATAATTTAGAAGAGTTCAAGTGTTGGGCATTTTTTGGTTGGGTGAACATTAACTAATCTTCTGTACGGAGCGCATTATGCATTAAAAACTGATGTTGTCAATGAGAACCTGGCTAGTATATGTTCTTTTTGAAACACACCCAATTACGTTCGTTTCTCATAAATATTATAAAGATAAATGAATGTGCAACTTATCTTGCCAAAATACCACTTAGAGTATGTAGATTTAAAGTCAGTTGATCTCGCTGTACTTACTGAAATGACGTCATTTCTTAGTTTGATACGGAGTTTCTCTGTACTTGGATCAAGCTATTAACTTAGTTTGTAAAAATAAAAATAAATACGATACAATCTTAATTTTACCAAAATAAAGACATATTCTAAGTTATATTATTCCACATTTTATTGTCAAACTAAATTGATAAATTGTAGACTTTATATGTAGCCGTAGGGAGCACATTTGTACAGTAACCTGCTAGAATGAGGGGTCAAGCCCCTCGAAAATATCAAAAGTTCAACGATATCGGCTTCACTATAAATTCTGAATTTTTAAACCACGTGTAGCTATTATTCCTACTATTCTGAAAAGTGCTGAAAGCTGGTTGTGCATTGTTTATTTATTCCGTAATGTAACATTATTCCAGTGCGCATTACATCTATGCATGGGGTTTATAGAAAGACGCATAAATTTTACACAATTCCCGAAGATGAGGAAGTTGCTCCCAGCACTTTTCATGTTAAGAAATTTGTCTCAAACAAAACAGAATAAATTTTATAGCAGAAAGATACCCGTATATCGTTGAACTTTTATGATCTTTGTAGTAGTACATATATGTTCTAATTTTAAACCTGTCACGTGACAAACAGCTGATGTAAGCGATGTCGTTTTGGCTGAACTCAGCAGAGACCCGATATATACAAGTGCAAACACCACAATTCACATTCATCAAAACTAACGCTGTTAAAAAAAATAAAATTGTATTCATTTTTTCTAAATATATTAAGGCGTACACACATGTATATTTCATGGGCGTCCTTAACCTAGCTGCGTTCTTATGTTGATGCGATATATCCCGGTGAGCTTGAGATAAAAGATACCACAGAGTCTGACACATCTGTTACATATTTGGATATTTTACTTGAAAAAGACTTAATGGTAATCTAACAACCAAGCTTTATGATAAACGTGATGACTTTAACTTTTCAATCGTCAACTTCCCTTACTTACGCAGCAATATACCTTCATCACCTGCATACGGGGTTTATATCTCTCAGTTGATTCGATACGCAAGAGCATGCTTTACGTATGTACAATTTCTAAATGAGGTAAATTATTGACAAACCAGTTGATGAAACAAGAATTTCAGCAGTCTCGTTTAAAGTCATCTTTTGGTAAGTTCTATGGTCGATACAATGACCTTGTCAGCAAATACAATTTATCATCGATTCAAATACTGACTGACGTTCTTCATACTAATTGTTAGGCCAATATTTCTTCATTGTCACCATAATCAAAACTAAGTCTAAAATGTATTACTTAATTTATAATGTTTGAATTATAATCTAATTTGATAGATAACTGCAAAAGATACACACACCAATTCACGGTGCTCAACGGTGATTATTATCATTAAAAAATTAGAGGACAGTTGGGGTAACGACATGATGTTTTAACAGTAATTAACATATCTCAGACTGACCAATTACCCCGCAATTTTAATCTGGAGAGCCATAATGACCTCCCAGTCAGCCTAAATAAATATATGAAAACGCTAAATCAAACGTTTAGGTAGGAATTTCTATTTTAAAAATGAATTTTAGAACATTGCCTACAATTTTACATATATTATAATTTTTTTTCGACTAATCGATTACAGATTTTCTAACCGATTGCCATCGTTCCGACCGAGTAATCGGTTAACCGGTTAGAAATTGCCATCCCTAATATATATATATATATATATGTATGTATGTATTGCGTGATTAAATAAGTAGAAAAAATGTTGTTTTTAAAAGTATACTTACATGTTATCAATTTTATAAATCGTTAGTCTCAATCTAAAGTTTCACAAATACGATCGATTTGTTTTGATTATTTTTTACGGTTTATCTAATTAATGGTTTGATTGCAAAGGGGTATACACGTTATGAAAATTAAATAAATTACATCATATTAATAACATGACTTACAAGATGCTTCCAAGACAACAAAAGCTTGGAATTTTTTTCTTTAGAAGAAATGATTTGAAATTCATAAAATGAATTGAATATCTATCTGTAACAAGGATGTTAAGGTGTGTAATGAAAAACCAATCGAGTAACCGGGTACTTGATAAGAAAAGTAAGATCGTAACCGCTTACTAAAAAAAATCGTCCGATTTGACAATAGTAATAAAAAAAATTGCATAGTTTTTTAACACCTTTCCAGAGATTTAGTAAAGCAAAACTGAGGACATTTTTCTATTTCTTGTCATAATTGATGAACTAATAAAACTAGTAACAGTTTAAGGTCTATGGGGAAAAGAGCATAAGAATCAAGTCCACCAAGCTCTGTCTTCGCAGAATACAGAAATAAAGCTTTTATTTGTACCCCTTTATCCAAAAGTTCATTTCTTTTAAGAGACAAAACAATGATTTATCTTAGATTTGACAATTTTAGGAAGGTGCGGTGCCTCTTTAAATCCCCCTGACAATTATTAAGTTTTCCTTGACTGCTTGATGCATAAACGATCTTGACCAAATCAAAATACCGACATTATTACCCCTACAAAAAAGTATTATAATAAACTCTAATATAATTTACTATAGTCAACTATAGTATCAAAGATTTTACTATAGTAAAAGTTTTTACTACAGCAAATCAAAGTATTTTTACTGTGAATATTTTATTTGTTTAAATTCCTACAAGCAATTTTCTTGTATTAAAAGACAATATTACTTGTATATTTACATAGTATTAAAAAGATTACTTTAATGATATTTAATTTAAGAAATATTAGGGTGCAAAACCTTCAAACAGTGGAAACAGAACGGCGGTAGATGTGCATTAAAATTGGAGAGGACTACATGTATATTAAAAAATAATAAACACCGAAATCTAATTTTATTTCTTTTATGGAAGTTATTCAATTACTTCGAGCGAACTTTTTGATCACCCCTCGTATCTCAAATATTTTTGTTTTCTCATTTGCAGTTCAGATTGAAATTGCAAGTTTATGAGTTTATGATCATGATGTAAAATGTAATAGTTAAAATTACGGTCATTTTAGAACAACAAAGAAACGTAATTGAATCATAGGATATTAATTTTATGCTGTTCCAAAATTAAAATGAACTCATATACTTTAATTATTTATTCATATAAATATTTTAATAATTAATATATTAATTGGTTATTTAAAAATTTTCCATTCAATAAGTAATTCAATTGTTGCCCATGATACATGTAGAATGTAATTCAATTAATGCTATCAATAATTGAACTGCTGCTGAGTGCATCAAATGAATTTGTGTATAATGAAATCAATATCATATTCATTGAGAAGATATGTATGTTTGATTTGCTCTAAACTTCCACTCAATTCATAATTCTTTCAAATATTCAGGTCTCACTTATATTAGTCATACTAGATTGCTTATTTTTTGTATTATATCCATACATATAATATCTGATAAGTAATTATTTTGCACATTTATTGTTAAATAAGAAATCAAAATTAAATTTTAATTATGCAGGATTCATGGTCTGTTGGCCTTTGAAGCGTGTTAGTGAAGATGTATGAAGTTACCAAATTGATTTTGTGAATTAAACAGACAAAAGTGTAAATTATACAGATTAAACTGTAAAATGAACACTTTAATGTGTAAAATTTACAGATAAAAAGTAAATTATAAAGATTAATATGTAAAATTTACAGATTAAAGTTTAAAATTTACAGATTAAAGTGTAAATTTTATTTTATTTTATGCACGATTCATGATCTGTTGGCTTTAAAGTGTGTTAGATAAGATGTATGAAGTTACCAAATTGATTATGTGAATTAAACAGATAAAAGTGTAAATTATACAGATTAAAGTGTAAAATGTACGCTTTAATGTGTAAAATTTACAGATTAAAAAGTAAATTTTACAGATTAATATGTAAAATTTACAGATTTATGTGTAAAATTTACAGATTAAAGTGTAAATTTTACGGTTTAAAGTGTAAATTTTATTTTATTTTGATTCAGATTAAAGTGTAAATTCTATTTTATGCACGATTCGTGGTCTGTTGGCGTCAAAGCGTGTTAGTTAAGATGTACACGTATGAAGTTACCAAATTGATTATGTGAATTTAACAGATAAAAGTGTAAATTATACAGATTAAAGTGTGAAATTTACAGATTAATATGTAAAATTTACAGATTAAAGTGTAAAATTTACAGAATAAAGTGTAAAATTTACAGATTAAAATGTAAAATTTACAGATTAAAGTATAGAAAATGAAAAATAAAAAAGTGGCCACGTGACACTAATACGTTTCCGTATAAAAAGTTTATATGAAAATCAACTGTTTTTTTTTTTAAATGAGTGCTTTCGATTCAAGAACTATAAAGTTTAGATTTTATTTTGACAATTCTTGAATTATGTAGTTCAAGTCATTGAGTCTCAACCAAAAATTTTAATTCATAGAAAATTGTAAAATTAGTCACTCAAAAAATCGTAAGACTCGATGTCTCAACACCTCTCTTGACGTATAGATACCTGTTTGTTCAGGAATCAGGTATCCTTTAGTGATTTGATAAAATTTTTGCCCCCTAAAAGCCCAGTATTTTTTTACTTATGGATCGATCCTTTTTTCAAAGAGTGTAGGAGAAAATTTTAAAATTTATGTTGTAGATACCGGTAGGTTCCACGTCCATGTACCATTTTGTGAGTTTTTGAATCGAGTACTTCTTCAAAGGTAAAAAGCCAAAACCAAAAAAAAAAAAATCATTACAAGAAACACTGCTTTTGCAAGCCGAAGCATAATTATGTCCCCTTGTCGGTGTTACATTGAATTTGAAAGCAGAGAGCAAATATGCTCTGTTTTGCAAATTTTAAATTTTTTTTAAGAAAAAAATTACCCATTTTTAGTTTCGTGGCAACGGCAACTATTTTTGGTTATATTTAAACCCCATTAACTTGGAGAGACAATTGCACATCAATATTATGTACATGAAGTTTGAAATACAATTGGAGAAAAAAAATCCATTTCAAATAATATTCCATGTACATGGATACAGTTGTGCAACCGATTACATTGTACCATTTTTTAGACGCCAGTTAGACCAGATGAAAAAAATAAGATTTTAAAGCTCCAAAAGAATTGATTGGCCAGTTAATAAGAAAAGAAGAACTTCAAAATTTTCAATTTTCATACTTCATATTTTCAAGCTAACGGCGCATCATTTGGAAAAAGGGACACTTGTAACAAAGTGTTGCCTCCCCCCATACATACGTATAGCCATGATATAGTATTGGGGGGATTGGCTTTGGGGGAAATCGCATTCTATAACAATTACACAGAGTAGGATTTCCCCCGGACTCTGATGTGGGATTTCCGTATATTGAATTTTTTACATTATCTATAATAATCTTTAAGTGAATTCGGAGTCCACTTATTATTTCAGAATATATAAAAATGTTAAGTACATTTGTAAAAATATGAAATGTACCTGTTTATGGAACAGAGTGCCTACCCTGTGGTTCCTTTATTTGTTTACAACACTGACACCCTATCAGTTATATACTGTAATAAAATAATATCATTCACTCTCAACTCTTGCACACTCAATATTTTCATTATTTATTAATTTCAGATAATACAGATAAATCAGATTTTAAAATAAATTTTGTTAATAAGAAGTAAATACGTTATTTACATATTAGCAGCTGGTAGCCAGGTCAAATTTAAATTTATATAGTACATCTGAAAATCATGTCTTCTCAGTCTGAAATCAATCTGAATGTCGTCTTTGTCTCATGTCCAGAATTTGGAGGTAAAAGTTTTGACCAATAGAATTCAAGAAATTTGAATTCTACTCAAGTAGCTTATTACAGGTGTAGGAAAAGTACAAGGGTGGATCTAAAGGTTTAGCTGATTGTTTATTTTATTTCAATTAGTTTGTTTTGTTTAATAATTTTATTTGATAAATCATTTTATGGATAATACTAATATTTGATTTATAAGTTATTCATCTTGGTCAATATTGATTGACACACAGATTAATACATGTATTTAGGAGTTTAAAATCAGTTGGGACATATTCATAGATGTATAATTATACCCCCGCTCCGAAGGAGAGGGGGTATACTGTTTAACCCTTGTCTGTCTGTCTGTCTGTCCGTCTGTCTGTGTGTGTGTCTGTCTGTCCGTAACAAAATTTTCATAGTTTTCTCAGCAACTACTCATCGCAGATGCTTGAAATTTTAGCACACACTTTGTTGAGGCATGCCATATGGTGGGATTAATTTTTGTACGAATCCGATGTCAACTTCCTGTTTATCTGTGCGTCTGTTCTTACCATACATAACAAGTTTTGGTCGCAGTTTTCTCAGCAAGTACTGATTGCAGATGCTTGAAATTTTAGCACATTCTTTGTATAGGCATGTCATATGGTGGGATTAATTTTTGTACGAATCCGATGTCAACTTCCTGTTTATCCGTGCATCTGTCCGTTCCATACATAACAAATTTTGGTCGCAGTTTTCTCAGCAAGTACTGATTACAGATGCTTGAAATTTTAGCATACTCTTTGTTTAGGCATGCCATATGGTGGAAATCATTTTTGTACGAATCCGATGTCAACTTCCTGTTTATCCGTGCGTCTGTCCATAACTGAACTTGTGTACATTCACATCATTTGAATAATTAAAATAGCATAAAACTATCACTATTACATTATTGCACATTTACAGGACATTCACAATCATATTCCAAAATATGAGTGGGCTTATGCGAAAAAATTAAGAGCAGTTCAGGGAACTAGATGTTTTTGTAGTAAAATGTTGTTTTTATTTATATAGTACATCTGAAAATCATGTCTTCTCAGTCTGAAATCAAGCTGAATGTCGTCTTTGTCTCATGTCCAGAATTTGGAGGTAAAAGTTTTGACCAATAGAATTCAAGAAATTTGAATTCTACTCAGGTAGCTCAAAATATAGGAGTAATTTTAGGAAGAAAATAGTGTGACAGACGGACGGACCAGGATAAAAACAATGTACCCGAACATTCTTTAGACAGTGTGAATTTAAGTTTTTATTTATGTGTCCCTTCGAAGCAGATCCCATAGCGTTAATGGTTTTTTCAAAACAAAAGATTTATTATTCAAGATTTCTAATATTTGTATATATTTTGCAGGTCAATTTTGAGGGTATTCGGGGAAGTGGTTACAGAAGTGATATAGCAATCGACGCTGTCAGTTTGTCTGAATCTTCTTGTACAGGTAAAAGATTTCATATGCAGATAATATTAAAGTAAAAATTCACAGTTTACAGTGTATATATTTTATCTACAGGATGGTCATTTTTAAATCACCTGAGTCACTCATGATCAGGTGAACATTGTCCGTCGTCGTGCGTCTTCCATCGATCGTAAACTTTGGAACAATTTACGCTCATTTTTGGACCAATTTCAACCGTTTTTTGTATGAAGCAGCTATGGATAAAGGGGAACAAATAATGTGAATTTCATTGTTTCTGTTCCTCTGAAGCCTGAGGGGTGTGGCCAAACCATCAAAATTGATTCAATCTTCAAAAATCTTCTTAACTGCTGAATTTCAAGCAGTCAAAGTGTTGGCATGATTATAATAAACGATTGACCCTTTACCCAGATTGTAAAATTAATGGCCCCTAGGTTCGGTGTTCAAGTTTCAAAGTGGGACTACGTCAATCATATTTTCATTAAAATTTCTTCTTTTTATGGACAAGCTTTTACCAAAGTGTGAAATTCATGGAACCTAAATCTATGTCTAAGACGTAAGGATGGGGTTTTGTTAGTCAATATTGAAAATACATTACATCTTTGAAAAATCCTCTTCTATACTCATTGGTATTTAATATTGTTGGTATGGCTCCCTAGCCCATAGCATAATTCAGGCGTCAAAATGTATGGGACTAAGTTGGTCACATATTGAAAATATATTACAAATTTGAAAAATCTTTACAAATTTGAAAAAATCTTGTTTACTCTGGGACATATAGCAGGCAAATTGTTTGTTTGTTTGGTCCCTTCAAGAAATTTTCGTCCATACTGACACGCCACCACTTGCCAGTAGAGAGCTGCAAATTTAGACCTGTATTCAACACTTAAATTGTAGGGCCTTTGAGCAGCGAGGAATCTTTTCCTTGCCATAACTTACTGCGACATGGGACCTCGGTTTATACGGTCTCATCAGAAGGACCCGTCACCACGTCCCACAATGGGACAACTGTTTGCATAATTACAATGAGTACTTAATCGTTTAGCAAAATTTTAAAAAATGACTCCTGGTTGCAGCATTCAGGATAGGGAATGTCATACATCTCTTAATGATTCAATCTTTGAAAATCTTCTTTTATGCAGAAATAGGTGGAAAACTGAATATATGTTTACATTGCATAATTAAGTGTAACTCTTTTCCAAGATTGTAAATTTCGTGTCCCATGGGTCCAGAGTTCAGGCACTAAGAAATACACAGTTGATCATATATTAAAAAATACATTATATACTAAGTATTATTATTCATTTTTCTCTATCCATGGACAACTAAAAGAAAAAATATATATGCATGATTTAAAAATCACAGCCTTCAGTCGAAGTTTTTAAATTAATGGCCCAAGGCCAGGGTTCAGGTTCAAGTGTGAGTCTGTATTGGTCCTTTGGTCATATATGTATTACATTAAATCTTTGAAAATCTTACTCATTACTCGTGACATTGAGCAGACAAATTGTTTGCATGATAATAATGAGTAATTAGCTCTGTACACTTAGCTCTATAAAATTCATGCCCCGGGTGCAGACCTTAGGTTCCAGGATAGAGCCAAGTTGATCACATATGAAAAATTATATAGTGTACCTTATCTTCTTTACTCCTAAATTTCTGGGAGACAGGCTGTATTAATTTGATAATGAATTTAAAGCCCTGAACAAACATTTTTAATTTTTTGCCACATGAGACTAAAGTTCAAGGTAGAGTTAAAGTGCTTAAAGTAGCTAGCCTGAGAAACTCATGATACCCAAGTGACTGTCAAGGGACACGGGTTTCTTGTTTTATTAATATTTTGATACATAATTTTGAAAATATTTTCAAGAAACCTTTCAAATAATTACGCGAACAGGACTTAAATGTCATTTCAAACCATTATCATTTGTATTTATTTGAATATATCAATAATGTATTTGATAGAAAAGTTGTATCTATATCAGTAATGTATTTGATAGCAATTTTTTTTTCTATTTATTGTAGGAAATTAGCCAGCTTGATATTGGACTTTTCATCAAATGAATTAAATGTTTACCCTTCAAGACTTTCTTGATCTTTTGTTATCATGAGTGCAATGCAGAAAGTTTCTTTAGCAATCACTGCAAGAATTTAATGAGAAGATCTATAAATATATTAGTGTCTGTTTTGTTCAATCAAATGTTTGCTTTAATAAAATGCATGTTTTCAGATTGTTTTTCTTTGTATATACATATATGATGTATCATGTGCAAGAGCAGAAACAGTGTCCAGAACCAGTTCTTGGCTATGGCACCAAGATGTAATGTCACAACTGCTATAAAATCTTTAATAATCGAATGTTGTCAACAAAATTTTACATACTAATTTTCCTATCTATTTTGATTTTTGCCTTTAAATTTCATACAATTATAAAAAATACTTTTTTAAAATATTAAGATAAGCAAAACGTTAGGTATTGTGTATAGCCACATGGCAAGAATGTTACCAACGTCGTTACGACGTTACTTTCGGCACTTATTTTCAGTCCATCCGCATATCTTTTTAAACCTCTCACTTGCTTCTTTTTAATCATCTTTACTGCCATTTTGCTCTAAAATGTCTTGTTTGAGTTGATGTTTTAAAATTATTTGAACTTTTTCCAAATGCTATTTCTAAATCCATTCCTTTTGCATAGATGTTAGTTGTGGATGAACTGAAAATGAGTCCCGAATAGAAATGTCCCTTCCTCATTTTGTTTGAAAAAGTCAAATTTATATTCCTACATATATAACATGACCAAAATCAGTATCAGATATCTTTCGTAAAAGCGAGGGGACATTAAATCTCATTCGTCTAACTGTCAGTCCGTCCGTCTGTTTGTCAGTGTGTCTGTCACAGAAACTTTAACCTTGGTCATAACTTCTGAATGAAAAGAGATAGGGCTTTCATATTTCAAATGTACCTGTGACAAGACCTTTCCAAATATACATGTACTATGATTCTTGCCCCGTGACCTTGATTATGAAGTTTGACCTACTTTTCAAAAATTTTAATATTACTTTAAATTGGTCATAAAATTTGAATGAGAAAAGATAGGACTTTCAAAATACATATTTACATTACCTGTGACAAGCCCTTTTCAAATATGTTGTGGTGTTTGACCCCGTGACCTTGAGGTTTGACTACTTTTCAAAATTTTATCTTTGCTTATAACTTTTGATTGAGAATAGAAAGGGCTTTCATATTTGACATGTGCATTACCAGTGAGAAGGTGTTTTCGAGCATGCTTTGATGTTTGACCCCTTGATCTTCATGTTTGACCAAATTTTCAAAAATTGTAACAGGTGATTCCTTTTGAATGACATGATAAGGTGTTCATATTTGACAAGTGCATTACCCGTGTCAAAATTAATGTTTTCAAATGTGCTATGATATTTGACCCCGTGACCTTGAACTTCAAGTCGGATCTAATTTTCAAACATGTCATCAGTGTGTTGCTAACTTTTGAAGGAGCGAAAATAGGGCATTAATTTTTGACACGTGCATTACCTGTGACAAGCATTTCCAAATGTACTATGATTTTTAATCCCATGACCTTGACCTGAAGTTTGACCTAATTTTCAAAAATTTTAACATTGCTTATAACTTTTCATTGAGAGAAGATATGGCATTTATATTTGACATATGCATTACCTGTTTCAAGACCTTTCCCATTGTATACTCTGGGTTTTTGATATTTTTTCACATGTACATTACTTGTGTGTTGTTACAAGAACTTTCGGATTTTATTATAATACTTGACCTCATGACCTTGATCTTGAAGTTTGATGTAGTTTTGAGAAGCTATAATCTTTGCTGTAACTGTTATTAATTCAATAATTTATGTCTTTTTTGTATAACGCACAGACAAGACAGGACACACAAAGAAGACAGTTACAATATGCCATAAATAATGGCATCCCATCCACTAAGACACCGAAAGCGGGGGATCAGAATTCTTTAAATTTGCTTGTTAGAACTAAATGTTAAGGAAATTTAAGTATGCTTCTGGATTACATTTAACTTGCATATGTATAAAATTTGCATGGGTTAAATCATGTGAATGAAGAATATATAAGCCATATTTCATTTTAACAAACAGGAAGATGAGGAATACCTCTGAGCACTTTGGTACAAACCTTGAGAATTTAATTTAATTTTTAATATGTATTTACATTTGGAAATACTTAAGAATTCTAAATGCTTCTGATTTAGAGTTTCTGACATTGTAAGAAAATTAAATTTTCATAGGATCATCATGTTAAGGTCAGTCAGTCGATATTGGTGTTTTCTCTTAATTGACCATAATTTTTTTTTATTTTTAATTGAAATATGGCAAATTTGGTATCATTTTTCTTGTAATAGCATATACTTTCTAAATGTAAAATGAAATATTATAGAAAGACATGAACTTTCATAGAACTCATCTATCATCATGTTAAGAACAGTCGAATCGATATTGGTTAGTTGATCATAACTTTTTTAAAAATTATTTTTCAATGAAATATGGCAAATTTGGTATAATTTTTCTTGTGAAAACATATTCTTTTTAAATGTAAAATGAAATATTGTAAAAAGACCTGAATTTTCATAGAAAGCATCTTTCATCATGTTAAGGACAGTCGAATCTATATCGGTGTGTTCTCTCAACTGGCAATAACTTGTTTTTCAATAGAATATGGCAAATTTTGAATTATTTCTTGTAATAGCCTATACTTTCTAAATCTAAAATATCTTAATTTACAGACAATTTGGAAAAGTTAAATGAGACAGAAGACAGTTTCACTCTCAGGGTCAGTTCTAAATTATTGAAAATAGAAGGAACCTGTCATTTGCTGCCCTACACACCACAGGTGTAAAGGACAATGATGATGATGATGTGATTTGAGGTTTTATTCAGGGTTATAAAATTTCAATTCATATTCTGACTATGAAATGTTCTCTCACTTCATTATTAAAGGCGGTGTTATGAATATTCATGTTCCCCAAACAAAGATTCGAAACATATTGTTTTTACTCTTTTTTAAAAATTTTTTCTCCGGTACCTTTTTGTTCGTGAGTGTTCTCGGAAACTACTCATCCGATTGAGATGAAACCTTTTTAGGGTTAACAGGCATGTTGTGTAGATGCGCACTTACGTGTTCGCACGAGGAGTGAAATGACAAATACATTTGAAATGGCTTTATCCTTCCTAATTTTGATGATATGCTTTTAACCTTAATATATAAACATAAATTAGCAAGAAGGCATGTGCTTGCACATGTGCGTCGCTCTGATTGGCTGACACAGTAAATCTCAATAACCTTCTTTTTTGATGAAATACTTTGAAATTTAAAAAAAATAATCATACATAAGGAGGTTTTACATTATGATATCGTGAAAACGCGCGTGTGCTGCAATTTTATTGGCTTAAACTTTAAATGGTTGAAACTTAGTTTTCATCAAAACAGGATGAAATTTAGAATAAAGATAGGTATAATGGGTTCTTACACTGTCCTACTATCAAAATTGAATGCAAGAACATGCGTACATGTATGCTGGATTCCGATTGGTTAATACTTAGAGGGTTGTATATCTCATAGTTTTCAAAGAAAATGTTTGAGATTTCTTACAAAGGTGTATTTATTGCGAGTCTCTTTACGAGGAAGACGTGTGAAATATCTAGAAAACTTAGGCATGTGCATGCTCTGAAATCTGATTGGGTAATACTCAGAGGACTATACAGGCGTCATTATTTTTTTTAAATACTTCTGAAAATGAAGTGAGATTTATTACACAAAATAGTCGCCTAATTTAATGAAGATTCTACGCAGTGAGGCATAAAGTGGAGTAGGGGAGTGTTTGGGGAACATCTGTAACGGTTCCCATTACTATTTTCACTAGGTTCCTTAGTTAGGTATCTCCATGCATATTGTATGACTAATAGTAATCTGTTTTAATTGTGATAATTTTTGGTTCGTGCAGTTTTTTTTACAAGAAAAATATAGATTTCCCATCTACATTACTTAAAAAACTTCTTGTCCCATCCTTATGAATGCCCCAAAAAGTACCTGTCCCATCATGCTTTGCACCGGTCCCACCCTGATGATAAATACTGCCTGGTCCCTAACGACGTCGGTATATTTTTGCCGCGCTGCGATAGACGAGACCCCACGTTGTGTTTGTTTTAATACCTGTATTCGAAAATGCGAACTTTTTTAATACATTGTATTTCATAAACTACCTGGCCAAAATTATTCATTTTTTGCATAATGTTGGGAAATGATATTTTTGTCATTTTGGCTAAATAATATAAGGTTCCAATGCCATATGCATTTATAAACAACATTTAAAGCGTGTTAAATATCGGTGGTCGGCGCACGTCAATTTCTTGACTTTCAAAAACAACATTGACAGCAATGTTTTCTTTATTACCAGGCTATACGGAAATATAATGTTACAAAAATTATATCCTTAGAAACTTTATGATCTAGAGTACTCGTGTGTAAAAATCAATACTCTGACATCATAAATAACAAAAATATGACGTTTTATGCACAAACACTGTTAATTTGATATTGCCAAAAACGGCGACGTCGAGCGATAATGCGGCGCACCAAATTATTACTGAGTGTTGTGTGGACCGGAGTTTGACTCCTGTTCATACGGAAACAAAAGCTGGGAACGACGGAACGACGACATAGATACATGTTGTTTATACATAGTAACTAAAGAGGTTAAAAAATGAATGAACTGGTTATCCGATGGAAGAAGCGTTTGGTAGACCAACAAAAATGACGACAAACTGAAAAGGCTAGAGCTGGACGTCATACGTGGAGACCACCGTTAAGTATTCGAGCAGTAAGGTTTATGATCGGGGTTGGGAAATTGTCTATTAAAAGAATTCATTTTTTTTCTTAACTGCAGTACGTGTGAAATAGATAACTCGGTAACAAAAATAAAATAAAATAAAATGCAGTATCATATTTATGGTTCGAACGATTTTTAAAGACACATGGTTCCTAAAAAAATTCAAAACTCCACAAGCTACGCTTTGATGTCGTCGGTAGCTATTTTGAATGATTCGTTTACCAAAGTGAGAGAGAGAAAAAAGACATTTATAGAGACATTTTACTGGTATGTCTGTGAATTATTTAAATAATGTTGAATTAAACGCATGCCAATTTTTTTTAGCTCTACTGGTCAGAGACCAGAAGAGCTTATGCGATAGTAAGGTGTCCGTCTTCCGTCCGTCTGTCTGTCTGTCCGTCCATCTGTAAACAATTTTTCAAAACGCTACTCCTCCTACAGTTTTGGTCTGATTTCAATATAACTTGGCACATAAGTAGACTAGTACTACACTAAGATACGTAATTCTGTATATCGGTTTTTAATTTCGATGAACGGTGTTGCCATGGTTACTAAAAATAAAGATTTCTGTGAAATACTTTCAAAACGCTACTCCTCCTACAGTTTTAGTCTGATTTCAATAAAACTTGGCACACAAGTAGTCTACACTAAAATACATAATTCTGTGTATCGGTTTTTGATTTCGATGAACGGTGTTGCCATGGTTACTAAAAATAGAAATAATCTTGGAAAAACTTTCAAAACGCTACTCCACCTACAGTTTTGATCTGATTTCAATATAACTTGGCACATATGTAGACTACACTAAGATATATAACTCTGTATATCGGTTTTTAATTTCGATGGACGGAGTTGCCATGGTTACTAAAAATAGAAATTTCTCTGTAATACATTTCAAAATGCTACTCTTCTTACAATTTTGGTCTGATTTCAGTATAACTTAGCACACAAGTAAACAACACAACGATACATAATTCTGTACATCGGTTTTTGATTTCGATGAATGGTGTTGCCATGGTTACTAAAAATAGAAATTTCCTTGAGATACTTTCAAAATGCTACTCCTCCTACAGTTTTAATCTGATTTCAACATAACTTGGCAAACAAGTAGACTACACTACGATACATAATTATATTTATTGGTTTTTCATTTCGATGAATGGTGTTGCCATGGTTACTAAAAATAGAAATTTTTCTGTAATACTTTCAAAATGCTACTCTTCCTAGAGTTTTGGTCTGATTTCAGCATAACATGGCACACAAATAGACTACACTAAGATACATAACTGTCTGTATTGTTTTTTGATTTTGTTGAATGATGTTGCCATGGTTACTAAAATCAAAATTTCTGTAAATTTTTTTCAAAATGCTACTCCTCCTACAGTTTATGCTGATTGCAATAAATCTTGCCACAAAAAGAGACTAAACCAAGGATCATTATTCTATTTATTGCTGTTGCAAATTTCTAGTCTGAGTGCTACTTTTATCTTCCTTCGTTATAAGTACAAACCAGTAGAGCTACAGTCTCGTCAGAGACTTCTGGTTTAACTTTATAATATTATTCAAAAAATATTGAAAATGTTCTGAGACGAGCCTCGTATATATCTGAGTGAACTTTTAAGGCAACAGTCAAAATATATACAATTATTAAGGTATAAAGGATGTATTCACTATTACAAAAGAATTGACCTATAGGAGAGAAAAATTTCCCGGAAAATGTGACATTTAAAAATTAATCTTTATTTGTTGTTTTCTACCGTATATATGTCTAAATTTTTCAAATTTGTATTTTACAACTAAAATTTATTATTTACAACTTTACAATAAACCTCCAAAGTTGACCGAAACACCATTTTGTCCGTCAAAGCGTTGATTTTTGCATGAATTTTGGCCTAGAAGTCCTTCAGGGCAGGCCTGTCCCTAAATAAAATTGTCACAGTGATATTTTGATAGCTTTGGATGTAAAGAATAATTTAATATAGGATTTTTTTAGGGGCACCCGTTCCCTAGGGTCGAAATTCACAAAAAACCTACAAAAAAATAAGGAAACCTGATTTTGACAATCTGCTTCAAATTTAAACCAATCAATTTTATAGTCAGAATAGCTCACTTGATACATGCGCTGACTATTATATCGTGGGTACTTTCTTTTTAAAGTCGGGGGTTCGAATCCGCCTGGTGCTACACTTTTATAGTTTTAAATTTTCGCCTTTTCAAAGACTATTTTAAATATTTTATAGGCTTCTTTATTTTCCTTCAATTATCTATCCTTTATGCATTCCCATTCTTGATATAAGAAACACTAGAGTGAGATCAAATCGTAACAATCCAATGTACAGTTGTCAGTCAGGCGGAACAAACCTCAGTACAAGCAAACGTTCTCCGAGGACATGAATAACTCACTCTGTGTTACTCGATACAGGTATTCTCGGCAGCATTGAGCTCGATGAATTTCAATTGTATATTTTCCTTAGAATTTAATCACATTGCTTTTATTCTGTCTGTGCTACTAGTGCTTGTCTTGGTTACATGTAGTATGTTACGTATTGCTTGAATTATTAGGGCCCCGCTCTGCGGGCGCCCTATAGTGATCAGTCTGTCCGTCCGTCCGTCTGTCCGTCCGTCTGTCCGTCCGAGATCTCTTGTCCGGAGCATATCTTCTCTCTCCTTGGCCCAATCTGGCTCATACTTCACCCACAGAGTGTCTTTGGGTGAAGGGTGTGCAGTGACCTTGAACCATGTTTCTAGGTCTAAGGTCAAGGTCATAACAGAATTATATGAAAAATCCTTGTCCGGAGCATATCTTCTCTCCTCTTGGTCCAATGTGACTCATACTTCACTCACAGAGTGCCACTGGTCAATGGATGTGCAGTGACCTTGAACGAAGTTTCTAGGTCAAGGGTCAAGGTCAAAAATAGCCTCTCTGTTTAAATTCTTGTCCGGAGCATATCTTTTCTCTCTCCTTGGCCCAATCTGGCTCATACTTCACCCACAGAGTGTCTTTGGGTAAAGGGTGTGCAGTGACCTTGAACCATGTTTCTAGGTCGAAGGTCAAGGTCATAGAAGAATTATATATATGAAAAATCCTTGTCCGGAGCATATCTTCTCTCCTCTTGGTCCAGTGTGGCTCATACTTCACTCACAGAGTGCCACTGGTCAATGGATGTGCAGTGACCTTGAACGAAGTTTCTAGGTCAAGGGTCAAGGTCAAAAATAGCCTCTCTGTTTAAAATCTTTGTTCGGTGCATGGTTTCTTTCTCTTATTAGTCTAGTCAGCCTCAAACTTTACCAATTGACGTAGGGTACAGAACATTTGTGAAATTCCTTCCATATTTTGATACATATGCAACAGTTTTCATAGAGGATATGCAACATTTGTGATTTTTGTGCTGCTTTTTGATAGAGGGTATGGAGCACTCGTGATTTTCATGCCATTTTTTATTATAACAGGGTTGACATAGAAGCCCTTTAGATTCAAACAACACATCCCTTAATAGTACACAAGTGTTCCTCTTCAAAATAAACCCTTTTCAGCTCCTTTACTTTTTCATGTTCCTTGCTGAAAGCGGGGCCCTTTGAGATGGCACCATCTCAATGATATCTAGTTTGAGCTTATTTATAATAATACATGTACACTTAGAATGACATACATGTACTTTTGTTTTCAGTCAATGTTCTAACTAAAGATCTTAAGATTTGAAACAGTAGGGATACATATATCAGTAACTGTACTCCCTTGGATTTCATTTCATTTAGCTAGGCTTATATAATTCGCACACATTAATGGCTTGTTTTTATTATATCCACGGAGATGTGTTGTAAAAAAAAAAGCCTAGACATAAAGAATAGAATTCCAGAGACAGTAGACATTACCATCATGTACAATGAGAAGTAAAGAAAAATATCAATGATTACATTTGGAGATTTAAAAAAAAAAACTCAGAACATCAATGAAAGTGTTCTCCTACCTCTACTCACTGAAATAAAGAGATATGAAAAACAAATTGTTACATGCATTCAGCCTCAAGTCATTAGTCGGAACGGAAATCGACAAGCTTTTTGTAGATAGCCATTCTCTGTAAGCATTTAAACTCTTACATAGGGAGTGTGGCACGCTAGGTCTTAGATTTTTATGAAACTTGGCACACATTCCTATATTGATGTATGAAACTAAAATTCATAATAAAATGGTTGCTATGGTCAATGGTTACCATGGCAACCAACATACATTTTTCATGGCGCAGGTAGGTTAAGGCTTCCCGTAGAATATGACAGTGCACTCTGTGCCTTCACAACTCTAAACTACCAAAATATGACGTCATAATTGAAAATGACGTCAGGTCACTGAAAACTTGAGGTGTTATGACGGGGAGAGTGTCATGAACTTTACACTTTATTTCAAACTGCATGTAAAATGCTAGATAGCTATTGCAAAATTCACGAGTCGTTAAAGGTTTTTTAAGTCTTATATGTCCGAACACTTTAAAAATACACCGCTTACCTACCCTTGATTGAAATTCATCATGTTCAAAATGCTCATGAAAAATATACTTTTGAAATGTACTCTGTTTCATACCCGTGGTTGGAGGTAGAATTTATTTGGTGTGTATAAAAGAGTCTGGCGCAGGTGATAAATGAGGATTAATCTGAGAATTTTTGTGGAAATCTGTAAGAAGAGGTTGTTCTCTAACTGAATCTTGCTTGGGGAAAATGTGTGTTGGCTTTGTTTTAATACAGATTACGATATTATGTGGAAAATACCCTCAAATTTGTAGGTAAGGTGAGTTTCTCAGGAAATATTTTGTACCCAAGTAATACTATGACTTTTCCCAAGCACATTTCGGATACACAAGGATACGAAAAGTTTATTTATATAACAAAATGTTAATAATTATTGTGTTAATCAGCTGCGCCGAAGCGATTTATATGAAACACTTCAAAAAATTATAAATGACCGTCACGTGATCAACAAAGTCATGCGATATCATAACAAATATGCTAATATATAGCCGAGGAAACCCTTTATATAAATTGGAAGTACTAAATTTCAATACTTATAAATTAAAACCAAAACCGACCTCGCAATGACATATTATGTTTTGAGCGCATTTTAAAGCTTCGGGAAGCCTTAACATAGCTGCGGGCCTAAAAAATGCTATATTTTTATGAAAAATGACCATTTTTGACAAATTAAAAGTCTTAAATACAACGAGATATTTACATGACTTCATCTTTTTTGCCAAAATACATCATTTTTATAGTTCTTTAAATGATTTCTAGTATTTGAGTAACTTTACCTAATAGAAAAAATATCGCCCGTTTTTAGGTAGGATTTTTCTGGGAAAAAGTTGTAGATTTTAGGCTCTTTTGAAAAGCCTGGTATAAAATTTTGCGGACATTTGGGAAAAAATAAATACATTGGTTTGAAAGTCCATATATAGTTCTAATATAAACTGCAAAGAAACACTTGGTATTCATATTTTGTTTTCATGTTACCATGGTTACAAACTTATGCTTTTTTAAAGAATTCCAGACAAGGGCAATAGGTATCTACAATCAGTTTCCATATAAATACCTGAGTATTTTAAAATGGATTAAAACCAAATTTAGTTATGTGATACACAATAGCAAAAACAATTAAAGAGAAAAATCAATTTTCATGACAAAAGGTCAAAGGTCAAGGTCAAAATAGCTCGATTTAGATAGAAATTTAAGGAAACTAAGCACATTTTTATCTGTGTCCTAACTAATACTTTTGTTTTAAACAGCATCAATAAACAAAATTACAGTTCTGGTGGACAATAACTACATGTGGCATCACATGCATTAGTAAATACGGACAGAAGGTCAAAGTTCAAGGTCACAATGGTATATAAAAATTGCCTTTTTGTCCCCCGCTTTCACTGAAAGTGGAGGATATTGATTTGGGTCTGACTGACCGTCCATCAGTCTGTCTTTCTGTAACACTTTTGTTTCGGCCCGATGTCTCGAGAAGCCTTTCAGCCTTTGCAATGAAATTTTGCATAAAAAATCCCTGTGGCCTAGGGAAGACTCCCATTGATTTAAGGTCAAAAGTGAAGGTCATGAATACATAAATTCTGTTTAAACACTTTATTTACAAGAAGATTTTGCAATGAAATTTTATATCAGAACTCCCTATGGTCCAGACTGCTCCTCTTAAAGTGTCCCGTCCCCCCATCCCCACCACCCTCCGCCCACCACCCCTCTAAATCCATATATGCTCTTCTTTTTTCCTTAAGCAGGGGACACAAATTCCCTGAATTAGCTTGTTAGTATAGCATTTATACTTGGATATTGTGAAAGCGTATCCTGTTTTATACACAATTTATTTTACTGAAACTGCATGATAAATAAATTAAATTCTCACCTAGTTTGATGCATAATGTGAAAATGCTATGAGAATGTTTCTTTTTTAAGGTCATTTATTGAAAAAAATGTAGCCAAGTCAAAATATTGAAAGCCTATACACTTACCTTATTGAGTGACTTGCACGTAGAGAACTGTGTACATGCATATAAAAACACTCTTTTGTTGTTTTTGTAGACTAAGTCCTTGTTCTAAAATGTACATTTTTGACCCTATTCAACAGCCTGCTTTTTTCCATTGACAGTCAAATTATGTTTTCCTGTGACTTTTTTCAGAGAAGTTGACAGTAAAAGACTAAATCCATTTTACTTTGCAATATTATTCTTAAAAACTTGAAAATTTAGAGACATTGATGATAAATATTTCAACCAAAATATGCATGAGTTCACACATAATAAATATGCTTTTTCCCAAAGTTTAATCAATAATTATCTGTTGTAAAAATCTGCTGGACCTGTTCGGATAATTTGTTTTTGTGCTTTCTTGAATTTATGTCGGTTGCTAAATTTGAGTTGGTTGGTAAGCTTGATGGAATCGTGCACCTTATGGTGTGTAATGTAAACATAATTTCTAAAGTTTAGTCCTTGAAAATGTTGAAAATAAATAATCTGTCCCTGCCTTCTTCCTACGGTTTTCATTTTTTTTAATGAATATAGTAAAGTAACCAATGACCAGGACTTACTCCACCCCTTCCAGGAACCATGTAAAGGCACTTAACCACATCAATTGGTACGAGGCATTTGTAAAAACAAACAAACAAACAAACAAAACAAAACAAAAAACATTGATACCTTGTAAAACGTTAAGAAGCGTTATTTATAAATATTAAAGGAAGTGGTTCATTCATATTCATTCATAAGTGATTAACCCCAACCCGCCCCCATTCCGAGGTATAGATTTTTTATGCCCCCGGATCGAAAGATCCCGGGGGTATATTGTTTTTGTCCTGTCTGTCTGTTTGTCTGTTTGTTTGTCTGTTTGTCTGTTTGTCTGTCTGTCTGTTGTCAACTTTAACCTTGCCCATAACTTTTGATTGGTTGGAGCTATGACTTTCATATTTCACATGTGTATTCCTTGTGACAAGACCTTTCTTTGGGTACCATCATATTTGACCTTTTGACCTTGACCTTGGACTTTGACCCACTTTTGCAAAATTTTATGAGACTTTAACCTTGGCCATAACTTCTGAACAGTTGGAGCTTGGGGTTTCAAACTTCACATGTGTATTCTTTGTGACAAGGCCTTTTTTTGGATACCAACCACTCTGAACTTTTGACCTTGACCTTGGACTTTGACCTACTTTTGAAAAACTTTAACCTTGGCCATAACTTTTGAACAGTTGGTGCTTAGGGTTTCAAACTTCACATGTGTATTCCTTGTGACAAGACCTTCCTCTGGATATCAACCACTTTGACCCTTTTGACATTGACCTAGGAGTTTGACCTACTTTTGAAAAACTTTAACCTTGGCCATAACTTTTGAATGGTTGGAGCTAGGGCTTTCATACTTCACATATGTAATCCTTGTGACAAGACCTTCCTTTGGATACCAACCACTTTGACCCTTTGACCTTGACCTAGGAGTTTGGCCTACTTTTGAAAAACTTTAACCTTGGCCATAACTTTTGAATGGTTGGTGCTAGGGCTTTCATACTTCACATATGTAATCCTTCTGACGAGATCTTCCTTTGGATACCAACCACTTTGACCTTGACCTTGACGTTTGACTTTTTTTTTAAAAACTTTAACCTTCACCATAACTTTTGAACAGTTGTATCTAGGTCTTTCAAATTTCACAGGTGTTTTCCTCGAGACAAGATCTTTCTTTGGGTATCAACATTTTTTATCTTTTGGCCTGGATTTTGACTTGCATTTGAGAAACTTTAACCTTCGACATAAGCTGCCATACGGGGGCATAGTGTTTCACAAACACATCTTGTTTTGTTTAATTTTAGATTTTTTTCTTTTGGTAGAAAGGGGGGTTGATTGTCAGAAATTAATTTATGCTTTCATTGTTAATAAAATACAGCTAGACAGATTTAATATCAATTTTACTCTTACAAGGTTCAATCTAAATGTATCCTATTCCAGAGAAATGATAAACCGTTAACTTTAAATATGATTCAGACAATTTGTATTTCTATGCCTCCTCCCCCCCCCCCCCAAAAAAAAAAAAAAATTGAAAGTATAATTTTGACTGGTTGATAGGAATCAAACAAAACATTTTTATTATTGGCCTTAACAATTTTTTTTAATTTTTTTTTTATTGGATAAAGACCTTTCCCTTAAAGAAAATTCTTTCTTCAGCAACATTATCAACTTACGTCATCGCATCATTCAATATAAACTTGATACACCTGTACTTTGTTGTTACCAAGCCTATTTTTTATCCAACTTTCAACTTCCAGTTTTGTACAATCATGTAAATGTAGCTAGACTTTAATTATTTAGGTAAAATCAAACTTTTCTCACATTATAATTCAGTTTTGTTTTTTTCCACATTCGTTTTTTAAAAGAAACACTGGCTTTCCAGGCTGTTATTCATTGTAATATATCACGCACTCTGACTGAGACACTGTACCTCTTCTTACAACCAATTCAATATAATTCTGATATATTAAGTTTATCTTTTTATCCCCATTTTGAAACTCCTAAGACCTTGAGGCTTAGGCTTCAATATCATGAATGTGCACAGAGCTGATTTCTTGTACCATGTGGTCTTGTACATTTCGCCATTGTTTACTCATTAAAATTATTCTTTTGCATCCAGGAAATAAACAAAGAGGTTAAAATTTGTATGCACATTAAATAAACAGAGAAAAACACTTGATTTTACTTGAAATCCAGGATATATGTTGAAAATGTAAACAACTTCCTTGAAACTTGAAACTTTTATTTTCACTAAAGCCCCCACATGGGGTATGTTAGTACAATAAGAGTTTAACAATTGAACAAATCAACATGTGAACAGTTAACATAATGAACCACAAAAAGAACTTTGATATGGACAGTACTGACGGTTGTATAAAAAAAATCGTTTAATGTTTACATTGCAGGAAGTTCAGGCATGAAATAATTTAAGAACAGTTTTACAAAACTTAGCTAAACCTATTAGTTCGTATATATCAGAAGTATTCATCAAATTATAAAAAGATATTGTGTTTGGATTTGTGTAAATATTGCTAGGTATAAATTTCTGTCTTTCATTCTTAAAAAAAGGACACTTAAATAAATAATGAAACTCATCACCAAGTTCATTGTTATTGCAGAGGTTACAATGTCTCTCAGATCTATCAATACTATAAAATCTATCAGCTTCAATTGGCAAGTTATGACTGACACAACGAAATTTACATAAATATAATCTAAGATCATTTGGTAACATGTTTAGATAATTTTCAAAACCAAAATCACACTTGTACATTCTATAATTAAGGCATTTTATTTCTTAATGTATTCTTAACCAACACACCAATTTTGCATGATTTATCAACATACTGAGCATTCCACATTAGATCCAAATTACAATCATGTAAAATATTCTTAATTTCCATGAGCCATTTTGAATGGTAAAAACCTTTTGAGCTAAATTGATACAAAATTGAGTACAATGTGAAGGAAATTTTCTCATTTTTACCACACAAAATCCTTTGCCAGAAACCAGCCATTCTAGACTTTACTAAAATACTAAGTGGTATTCTACCCAGCTCTCCATAAACAATACAATGAGGAGTAGTCTTTTTAACTTTCAAATTTTTTTTTTTACAAAATTCCATATGAAAGGATTCTAAAATGCTGCAGTTTTCAAAACCCCATACTTCTACACCATACAGCAAAATAAGTACAACCATGGTGTCAAAAAGTTGCAGTTGCATATCAATAGGTAAATTTAATTTCCTGGATTTTCTAAGAACAATATACATAGCTTTTCTGGCTTGTTGTACCAGATGTGACTTTGCGTCATTAAAAGTACCTTTACTAGAAAAAATTATTCCAAGATATTGAAAGTTTCTAACAATTTCTAGTCTATCACCATTATAAGTAAAATGTAAATTATCAGTGTTCATGTTAGAGCGAGAAAAAATAACAACTTTTGTTTTAAGAGAATTAACTTGCATCTTCCAAGTTTGACAGTACAAGTACATTGCATTTAAAGAAGCTTGCAGTTAAGCAGCTGACTCTGCTAAAATAAGTGTATCATCAGCATACAACAACAAATACAAACGTAAATAAACAGTTATCTCGTCAGTATCTAATAAGTGAGCTGCCGTGTTCATATCTACAAGACCATTATAGGCATGTGACATAAATTCAACCAAATCATTAAGGAAAATGGCAAACAGGACAGGTGATAAATTTTCACCTTGACGTACACCAATATTTGAAATAAAAAAATTGGAACAAGAACTGCCTTGCCTTACACAAGACTTTGCATTACTGTATATATTTTGTATTATTTTTAACATATTTCCATCTATAGAATGTTTCAACATTTTTTGCCATAAATAAGCCCTTCGTACAGTGTCAAATGCTTTACGATAATCAACAAAAGCACAATACAATTTTCTACCTCTATGTAAATACAAATCAATCAAACATTTAAGATTAAATATATGATCTGTTGTGCTATAGCCTTTTCTAAACCCTGCTTGTTCTTCACAGAGCATGCCAGAGTTTTCTAAATATTTATGCAACCTATTATTTAAGATACAAGTGAACAATTTTCCGTAACAGCTTAGAATGGTAATACCACGATAATTATCTACATCATTAGGATCTCCTTTGTTTTTGTATATTGGACAAATATAACCTTCCGACCAACTGTCAGGCACAATACCAGTCATGAAAACAAAATTAAAAATTTTTACAAATACAGGCATTAATTTTGCAGTTGTATTTTTCAAGAATTCATTCAATATAAGATCCCCACCACATGCTTTGTTGTTTTTCAGTGATTTTATAGCATTTAACACTTCCGTTTCAGTAATAGCTTGGTTCAATTCAATATTAAAATCAGTTACATTAGGAAACTGATGACATCATCATCAGAATCATTATCTAAAGCATTCATATTCTTAAAATGATTATAGAAAACATCAAGAGCAATTTTTCCAACATTTTTACTACCCTTTCTGTCACATTTATTCAATAATGACCAATATGCTTTCGCATCAGTACTACGTAAATTTCTCAGTTTGTTAATAATTTTTTTCTGATATTCTCTAAGCTGTTTATCTAAAGTTTTTTTATAGTCTCTACTACTTTGTAATAAACTTTGTTCTGTCTCAGCTCTTTTAAGTCTCCAATGGAGATTTCTACACTTGTGATACTCTTTACGTTTCAAATAACATTCTTTGTTGAAATAGGGTTTACACAGTTTAGAACTTACAGACCTCTGCACATTGTTATTAGTCACAATAAACATATCTGCCTCTTCTGCTGCATTCTTGATTATAGAATTACAATTAGTAACAACCTGATTTACAAAACCAATATCGACTTGATTCATGTCAACATTCTCAAGATTCATAAGCAATTCATTTATACTCTCTTCACTTAAATTTTCAATAAATTCATGTGCATTGTTACTTTTCCACTTTGGTTTTAAAACAACTTGATTTTCTACAGTATTTTCTTTAAACTTACATGTACAAGAAAGCTCATTTATATCTGTTTTTGTCATAAACACAGTATCAAAGTGCACAATAACAGGACAATGCATATCACTCAACATAGGATCAAAATTACAAATTTTGAAAGAAGAAATACTATCAAATAAAGATGGAGACACAATAACATAGTCAATAACGGTATCTTTACTTGTGGTTGCAGCACCTACAAAACTATCATCACCGATTCTACCATGATTTGCAATATATATATCTAAGCTTTTACAAACTTCAAGTAGTTTATTTCCATAATTATCAACACGCTTGTCCTTTGAATACCTCTTTATTGGAATACCGAGTTCGTATAAGGAATTTAAACTGTTCATATCCTTCCTGGAGTCTTCATCAATCAGCAGATTTATCGAGAATAGTGTCATTTACAATAATGTAGTCTGCAAGAGACCCTGTATGAGCATTAAAGTCTCCAAGTAGGCACACTTGGTAATTTTTATCAACTGTAACTAACTTATTAACAATTTCATCAAACATATCAACAGAACTATAAGGACTATTTTCTGGGGGAATATATACAACCCCAAATAAAGTGTCATGTTGCATAATATTTTCAACAGAGAATAAGTAAATGCATTGACTAGATGTATCAACGACCTTAACATATCTATAAATTTCACTTTTGACAAAAACTGCAATACCACCTGATTTATGTTTACAATTCTGACGAATGATTGGTGGTAGTAATTCATAATTATGAATACCTGTATCATCAGCCAGCTTTGTGCAATGATTTTTTTTATCTCTCACACTAAAGAGCTCACAATTATCAAAGGGAGATAATTCAATTTTTAAATGAATGTCTGTCTTTTTAATCATAAAATTCTCATATTTATAGACTGAATACCAACAATGTTTTTAAATGACTTTTAAAATCAGATGTCATACTTTTTATTTCTGTGAGTAACATGAATTGAAGTAGCCGCATTTCATTGAATAACATTCCCAAAAATTGCATTTTTTCAGTAAAAATCAACTTTAGACATCGTTTCCGTGGTAACTACTCAACATTCATATGATCTAACAATATTTTTTATATTAATGCAATAAGTATTTTGATAGCCCAGTTACACATTAAATTGCTTATTTCTTTCCATAATCCTCTCATCACTAGAACACCATATCTTATCCTCCTTAAATGAATAAAAAGTCTGTAAAACAGTTTGTCGTGTGTTGCCACCTTTGTGACGTTTACTAATTTGTTTGAAATTCTCAAAAGTATTATTAACAATGGCATATAATTTTAGCAGACACAAAATATAAATATGAGAAATAAACCAATTTTGTAAAGGGAGATAATCCAAATTTCCAGTAATTACAACTTAGACTTAACAGAAAAATCATGAAAATGGGAGTAGTTTATGATGTGGAAATTCTAGCCAAATTTAAAAAAAAAATGTGACTATGCGTGCCACAAAAGTTTAAGTGGTTACAGAGAATGGCTATTAAATATAAGTTTGACTGGCAACTGAAAATCATACGATTTCAAAGTACATTATCATGAGCTCATAAACATGTATAAATGCTGATTATCTAAACCCTGCCTCTAAAATTTCAAAACTAATAAGTTAATTAAACTGTCCGAGATATTTTTTGCAAAGTAGATCAAAGGTCAAGGTCAAGTGGATTGTAATGCTGGTATTTTTCACATCGTCTTATGACAAAGTGCACATGCTAAATAGCACAGACTTACCTCTTGTCAAATGTCAAAAATATGCTGTATATGGGCACTACGAACTATTTTGAAAATTAGGTCAAAGGTCATGAGGTCGGTTACCATGGTAATTTACAAAAGCCAAAGTGCCAAGCAATATATGTGCAAAATATCAAATCCATACCTCTTATAGTTTTTGAGATATAGGGTGTGACATTAGGACAAATGCTCCAACTATTGCACCACGCGGACGACATGAAGAAAAACTTTTTTTTAAAAGAATTGATCACATTACGGAACACATGGCAGTTACTACTAGAATGAAATTATATTCAAAAAATTAAAAAGCAGTAAACTTTTAACCATCATGCTGATCTTTTTGCATCCAAAATTAAGCATTTGCCAAAAATAGTACTAGAGGAACACGAAAAAAAATTTGATGTCGCCATGTGTAAACACTTGCTTTAGTTAGATTACATGTCAAAAATAATTAAAAGCCATGACATGCGATATGCCACCCATTGCTTGGATTTAGGTAGACTGCCTCTTAAGAACAAATGCATACAATAAGTAATTTCTTTAATTCATAGTTAATGATTCTTATTTCAGTTTCATGTTGTATAAATTTCATATTAGCAATTCGACAGACTTTAAAGCAAAGTATCAACAAGAAAATGTACCCTCAGAATAAAATCTCACATAAAACAATCAGTATTGAGTATAACCACCTCTCGCTCTAATTACTGCAAGACATCGTTTCTTCATCGATACAATGTACTAGTATATCTGAATACAGTAGGCTGAACTATCTGCTGGCATACCTGCTCTTTGGATCTTTCTAAATCGTTGATGTTGCTTGGAGGAGAGAGAGCTTTGACTTTACATTTAACCAAGTCCCAGATGTGTTCTATGGGATTCAGATCCGAATATTTCGCAGGCCAGGGTATTACGCGAAGAAGTTGTTGGTTGCCAGAAATTGTTGGGTTGGGTTGCGCTATGACGGGGGAGGGGGGCATTATCTTGTGCTAGAACCATGCCTCTGTCACCTGCAACATCTGAGACAAGAACTGGTCCAACAATATCATATTGATACCTCTCTACTGTTAGGCCACCAATAGCATGAATAATTGTAGTTTTCGTGTGCGTCGACACTCGTCCCCCGACCATGATAATTCCGCCGGCACAAAATCCGTCTACTCAACACAGGCCGCACTATGACGTTCTTCTCGCCGGCTGTACACTCTTTTTTCTGACCCATGCAAGACTTTTGGGTTAATACTAACAACCCCCCCCCCCCCTTGGACGTTTAAATCTGTAGACATGAAGTAATAAGATAAATAACATAGACAGAGACTGGAAACTTGTATTGAAGCAGAAGATCCTTTTAGAAACATTATATTGATTGTGTACTTCAACTGTGTCTAAGGAATTTTTCAGTAAAATATTGTTAATTAAAGTAACAAAAAAAAAACAAAAACAAAAACAAAAAAAACACACACACAAAAAGTGGGAGGGGGCACTTTTCCAAGATAATCTGACGCCAGCGCGCGTCTTTACACAACAAAACGCGTGTGTGTCCGGGGGGGGGGGGGGGGCGCAACCAGCTGCATTTAAAGGAAAATTTTCTATAGCAGAATAGTGTACTTAGAGAAAAGTGGGGGACTGGGCCCCTGCCCCCCCCCCCCCCCCGCGTTAACGTTCTACGTGCCTGGTAAATATATTAAGGTTTGTTTTTGTAATGTCGATTTCATTTATACACTGTACATGTATCGTTCATGATGACTGTTAGTCAGTTGATCTTTTTTAGAATACATGTACTTACTTTAAAACTTTGTATAAAATATCTAAAAAGCCTTTATCCTATGTGTATTTTATAAAGAGATTTTGCAGAGATCACTTCAAGTAAAAAAAAAAAAACAAGATGTGTTTGTGAAACACTAATTCCCCGTATGGCAACTAATAGCGAAGGTTGAACTTTCTCACATGCAAATCAAATATGTTAGTACCCAAAGAAAGGTCTTGTCCCGAGGAATATATCTGTGAACGATGAAAACCCTAGCAGCAACCATTGAAAAGATACAGAAAATGTTAAAGTTTTTCAAAAGTAAGTCAAACATCAAGGTCAAATGGTCAAAATTAATGGTGCCCAAGGAAAGGCCTTCTTACAAAAAATATACATGTGAAGTATGAAAGCCTTAGCATCAACCGTTCAAAAGATATGGCAAGGTTAAAGTTTTTCAAAAGTAGGTCAAACTCTAAAGTCAAGGTCAAAGGGTCAAAGTTGTTGGTATCCAAAGTAAGTTCTAATGTCACAGGGATTACTGTTCAAAAGTAATGGCCACGGTTAAAGTTTTTCTAAAGTAGGTCAAACTCCAAGGTCAAGGTCAATGGGCTATGATTGTTGGTTTCTAAAGGAAGGTCTTGTCACAAGGATTACACATGTGAACTATGAAATCCCTGGCACCAACCGTTCAAAAGTTATGGCCAAGGTTAAAGTTTTTCAAAAGTAGGACAAACTCCTAGATCAAGGTCAAAGGGTCAAAGTTGCTGGTCTCCAGAGGAAAGTCTTGTCAAAAGGATTACACATGTGAAGTATCAAAGCCCTAGCATTAACTGTTCAAAAGTTAAGGCAAAGGTTAAAGTTGGGTAAAATTTTGTAAAACTTGGTCAATCTCCAAGGCCAAAAGGTCAAATATGATGATACCCAAAGAAAGGCTTTGTCACAAGGAATACACATGTGAAATATGAAAGCCATAGCTCCAACCAATCAAAAGTTATGAGCAATGTTAAAGTTTTTGCGGACGAACAGATAAACAGACAGACAGACAGACGGACGGACAGGGCATAAACTATATACCTCCGAATCTTCGATACGGGGGCATAAAAAGGCCGCTTGTAATTAGATACAGACACATTACCTGATTTTTCAACAGGTGATATAAGATGTATATAGAAAATACATGTAATGAAGATATATCACAAGACGTAAAGCATGGATTTATTTGAGAAACTTATCACAGCTAAGGTTATAGGATATACTATGATACTATGATAACAGAAAGTAACATTATTTTCGATTTTAAACTGTATAAAGAAGATGGGCGTGTTTGGCGTGTTATCTGCAGGAATAAGGCGTACGAAACATTTATAGTTTAAATGTCTCCGATTTAGTCTGCTGACCACAGCTGGACATACTTCACAAAGTTACGCATATATGGGAAGATGTTACATTTAGTTTGAAATACTTTGTCTAATTCAATATATCAGTCCGCTTATCTTAATTATTACTGTAAAACTTTGTAACACTTCACATGAATATTAACCATATAGGGTTTAGTTAAATGCAATTACAAACATGTATATATTAAAGTATCAGTAGGTTGGAAGAATTGCTTTCGCTTTCGGTACAACAGAACCAGAATTTATCTATTTGAAAATAAATCAGTACAAAAAATTAAACTGACAAAAGATTGATTGTTTTTATTCAAAAAATATTAAGGCTCCATGCGAGGATCGAACCAAAAATATTTCTTTTTCATTGCACTGGACGGGTGACGCACACTACTGAGCTATCACCGCTATACATACTTCATTGTTTTTAAAGCGACAATGAACACCGCATTTACACATTGGAATTTTTTTCGGGAAAAGTTCATATTTTATCGTCTTTGGGTCTTCTGTCCATTTTTTACACATGTTTGTTAGTTTCTTTGAATTACAATGCACACAGATAACGTTTGAAAATCATGGAGAGATGACCCAGAGGTAGCAAATTTTTAGAAAAACGTGTTTGAAAATGTAACATTTTGTTCCAAATGACTCATCTAGCTAATTTTCAAGTTCTTTTTAAGCAACTCAAAATACAATATCGGGAAAATAGTTCCCTTTCCTAATTCACAGGAACCTGTTACATCAAAAGAATGCTAAAATTTCATGTGACAGATCAATGAAATTTTCACTTTTCAAGTGCACCCAGATTCCTGCCGAATGCCAATCAAAAGCGCCCTCTTTCTTTAAAAAAGTAATAAACTACATAAAAACTTACTTTTATTTGTGTGTAATTTTTTCATTAGTTAAATTTGACGAAGCAAGTTACATGTATAAACACAGAAGTGATCGCGTTACACCATGGCGTCATCATGGTAAAATCTGACGCATTTAGTGCACAGTAAGATGTGAATCAAGTTTTTTTTCATAGTTTTTTCATAGTAAAAATATGTTTTATAATTTAACAGACTGTTTGCAGATATTTCATACCACATTTATTTAACTGCAATGCCTTTTTAATATTTTTTCTCTACGTTCCTAATGTATCAAATAGATATGGTCCAATCACATTTTTGGTCCAAGATATTTAAAAGAAACGGATAGTAACAATTTCCTTTTTTCTGTTTTTTTTTATGAAACTGGTTCTACCTTACAACCTTTGAATAGATTAACCAAGATCATGTGCCTTGAATTTAAATCGCAATAACATACATGTACATGTATTAAGTAGGGGATGAAACTGTAGAAATAAAATGCTTCAAGTTCAACATAGGTCAAACAAAAGTTAAATCCCTTTTAAAATTCCCAATGATTTACAATTTCCATAGGAAGTTAAAACTCCTTTCAGCATGCAAGCATGAATTTTTTAAAATGAAATAAAGATCTGCATATGATTTGAGGCTAAACTCTACATGTCTGTATTTTAACTTGATGTTTATGGAGGATCATTGGATCATCCATTTTTTTTTAATCTGAAGTTTTTGATTTGTATCGTTTTCAGTTTTTTTTTTTTAAACATAGATCTAATTTTAAACTGATCTAAAGTTATATGACGTATACAAGCTGAGTAGTCTGTTGTGAACAGCTTTCAATACTTCACATATGGGGAATATAAGAAAGCTGATTTCTGGTTGGATAAAACCTTGGTAGTCTCCTCGGATTTTATTGGTCGATGATTCCGAGTATATAAGGCCTTGCTTGGGATCCGAGATATGGGAGAAAACCTGTTCAGGCTGTTGGTTTTCTAAAGCATTCCGCCTTCAGGAAGGTATGTTCTGCTCGTGCAGTTTTTAAAGAAGTTATCGTATTGATTCTTTTCTAAAATTATATCAATGTTATGGTGTTATATTTAAGCAATATACGTTTTCTCGGAATTCCGTTCTAGATTCTCTTGTCTAGGTCAAGTATTTTTAGATTTTGCGAGTATTATTAATCGAACAGCATGTGCATTTCTCTGTGTCATTATCACGTGTCGGAAAATCTTTTAAATGTTTGATAGGCACGTAAAACCGTAAAAGGAATAGTTCTAGAAGTGGAAGTGGGGTTTGGATTGAGTATATACATGTATCAAGAAAAACTTATGAAAAATTATCGTTGGTAAAAATTACTAATTCTGATTCTGTGAATGTTAGATAGAGCTCATCTGTGAGGCTCTCTTTTTTCACATACCTTAAAACAACTGAAAAATAAATTATTTAACAATATTTGCGTAACAGTGGGCTGTATATGGAAATATAAACACGCCTCTGTCATGGGTTCAGGTCTTATTTAATATAGACACAGTGAGCTATGGCAAACATATAAAAATAGCCCTGAAATATAATAAATAGAGAATATTACATAATTAAATCCATATCATATGTCATAGCAGCCCGAGTGGCCCCATATCCGCCCGAGGGCTGATATGGGGCCCGAGGGCTGATATGACATATGATATGGATTTCAGTATGTAGTATTCTATTTATCATATATTTAAAATACTTAATATGCGAGTTCACATAAAATCATTGAAGAATGTTTCGTGCATGTTCAGGACCTTTTTCTTTAAAATCTAATAAAGCAAATTTTAGGTCTTTGAAAACAAATTAAGTCCACAGATGTTAGTAAAGAATTCTTTTACATGTGCATGTATATTTAAATAAAATCAAGTTAATTGACTTTTAAACTTTAAACAAACGTTACTTCCGGTGTGATATGGATTTTTGCCCGCCGGTCCGATACGTGATATGGATTTTCGGACCGGTCCTTGATATGGGGTATTGTGACGTCACCCGTATCGCACAGTGCAGAATCGGTGTATTTACTACTAAGTATATGATAAAACACCAATATCATATCAATACATCATTCATACATAGCTCTTATTGATAACATATCCATAGTTACATATTATAATATGTATATGTTCAATCTTGATTAAGGGAGATAATCTTCTGACTAATAATCTCATAATAGGCATTACATATTTTCATATAAAGGCGAAAAAATATCACTACTTAAAACAAATAATTCCTCATTTTTCCGTGGAAAAAGGCTACCACAGATATGTGTGTGGATATGTTTACATCCAAGTAATATGTATATGGATTCTGTAATTTGATATAGTATATATACATTAAAATAAATATTCCATCAAAATTTAAAATAATCTGTTCTCTTTGAACAAAGTCTTAACCAAATATATGGATAATAAAATATTATGTAACTTGAGTATAACAATTTAAATTATCATTGTATAACATTACCAATCTTTATAATCATAAATATCTTTCATTAGTGGCCATTCATTCCATTAATATGAAGTGTAAATCGGATCTATTGTAATTGCAAATCCACAGGTAAAGACTGGACATATTTATTCACAATTAGCAATAAGGAATACTTAATATTAATTTAATACTAACGTAAGAATGGAAATAGTCAATCTAAAGAGTCATAGTCTGGAGTCCATTGTTCTTTCTGATATATTTCATTTTGTCAAATAAAATCTGCACAAAGTAGTCATGTTGCAGATTTTATTTGACAAAATGAAATATGTCAGAAAGAACACATTAAAATAAAATCTGGGTTCTTCTCAACAAGACAAAGAATGTTCAATTTGGCGGTATAACCAATGATCATAAGCATAAAACCCATCAAAACCAAGTTGACAAACTTCCAAACCTTTTGAAGGTAATTATATATATATATATATATATATATATATATATATATATATATATATATATATATATATATATATATATATATATATATATAGGTGTACAGGTAGAGCTACCCGAAATTTCGAAGAAATGTAGTGGTAATGTTGATTGACTTCCCGAGCTAGGGATATACAAGTGTGGATCCAACTTTAATAATTTTTATTCCGTTTATGATAGTTTAATTTTCAATTTATTTATATTTAATTTAAAACATTAATAAATCAAATCCACTCTATTGTATTAATTATTCAATAAAATAAAAGAATAAAATGCGTAAAAGATACAACACAATTTTTTTTAAAAATTAAATTTTTCTATGAATTTTGAAAATTAATGAAGAAATGTATTGTCTCAGAGCGGGAAATTGTCCTCGCCTTGCACGCCTCATTTCTTACGTGGAAATTCCTTCGAAATTCCAACCAGTGCTTTACATTTATCATGCGATGTAGAACGGTAAGAAACACAACTCGGTGCCTTGATTCTTTTATAAACAGTGTTGCCACTATTGCCATCCTAAACAGGCCCATAGCAACGGTTTCAAGGGGGGGGGGGGGGGCAACTTCCCAAAATATCTGAAAATCCACAAAAAACCCTAAACTGATCAAAAGTGGTGGGGGACTTCCCAAAATTATCTGACAAGCACACAAAAGGGGGGATTTACTGTCCGAATCCTGAAATTTGACAATGCTCGACCTTAAAACATCAATAAAAGGGGGAGGGGGGGGGCAACCTGCATCTAAAGGGAAAATTACTATAGCAAAATAGTATACTCGGAAAAAAGTGGGGGGGGGGGCTCCCCCGGCCCCTGTGTTCTACGGGCCTGCTAAAATTCTTTATCAGACTAAACTTTGTACATTTTTTTTATTTGTTTCGAATAAATCCTGATATAAATGACTTACTTTAAGGATAAATCAATCTGTGCATCTTTTTTTTAAATTTCAATTAACGGCTCTTGCTTAAAATATTTACATTTGATTTAATTTCGTTCAGAATTTTCCATTAATTTTTATAGCTTATGTCTGACCTAAGTTACCTGGTTCAGAGATTACCTTTATCATTATTTTAATTAGTTTTATTAACGGCGATGCAAATCAAAAATAATTTAAAAAAAAAAAAACAACGTTCTAAATTTTTTTTTAAAAAAAGTGCAATCACTCGTGAAGCATCTTTTTTTAAATAAAATTTTCTTTTTAAATTATAGAATATATTTACAATCTTTTGAAAATTTTCTTCTTTCTTTCTTATAAAAATCACTTCTTTCCTCAATCAGTAAACTCTGGTTAGAACTCAGCTGTATAGATATCTTATGTAGTGCGCTTTTCTATCGAATTGAATTAAACATATTTTTTGCAATATATATACAATGGGATTGGGCACAAGTTCTTAAAACTTATTTCGCCCTCTCCCTACATGAGAAGTCTATAAAGTTTGAGTTACATGTGTTACACAGTTTTAGAAATAAATATGATAAACTCACAACATGAATTTGTAAACTGCAAGAAAATTTATGATATACAAATGCAATACATAAACAATTACAATATATCATTTAAATCTGCCAGAGTGCTGAATATATGAATGCACAATGGAAAAAATGATATACATTTTCAGCAACACTTAGTGAAGTATCCCCCCCCCCCCACTGTAAAGTATATGGGTGTCAACAATATAAACCTTATCAAATCTCAAAAACTTATCGAAAAAATCTTTCCTGGCCTTAGTATAATTAGAACAAGAGAAAAACTAATGAAACAAACATGTCAAAAATGTACTTAAGGACGTTCGATCCTGAGCTTTTTAGCAGATTTTGGTCTGGAGGTTTATTTCTAAAATTCTGCATTATTTTTAAGTTCTAACATTAAATCTGGATTCTACAATGCGAATTATACTATATCCAATGAAAAAACCGCGATTAAATTCCATTCAAATAGGATTATGCCAGGAACTATGTTTTGTGGCGGAAGATTTTTAAGAAGAAAATGATCATTTTTTTCCCTTTCGAAATATATACTGTACTTCTAAAGTTTAGATTCCTATTTTTCCATGCTGGTTGCACACAGAGCTATTTTGTGCATTGAAATGTTTAATGCTGGTTCTAAAATATTAATTAAATCAGTTTTTTGTGAATTCTATCATCATATTGTGACAAATATAGAAAATATATTCTGAAACTCCAGGAAAAAATTGAGCCAATTTTATCATAAAATTAACAGTTTTTTAGTAATATCTAAAAAATAACATCATAGACCTCCACTTTTGATTTTCTTTTCTGAATATATAAGATAACTCTGATCAATCTACTTAAATTCAGCAAAAGTTTAAGACTTTAAAATATTTTTCTTGCTTGTTAAATTTTTAATGCCCGAAAAATGACATTTTTTGAGTGCAGAAAGGTCAAATAATTGATTATGCGAAGCAATTTGAAATTTTTTTTGGTCACAATTTTAATGTGTCTTTTTTAAGAGAGAATAATAGCATACTTTGTCCCATGATTTATTTGGATAAAAAATATTGGAGGGAAAACGTCGAAGATATTATTTTTGATTAAGACACAAATTAAGTGCAAAAAGGTCATTTTAAATGTACTGTAGCGCCAAAAGAAGCATATTGACCCCCATTTTTTGTTTTGATTTTTAATTAAGCTATGTGTGTAGAAGCTAAAAATATACTTGACAAAAAAGTTTAAGACTTTAAATATCAGGATCCAGCGTCGTTAAATCTACTTTATATGATTATTTATAAAGACATAAATATAAACAAGAAAATGTCTTTCTTTGTTTGTTAGTACTAGGATTAACGGTTGTACATATGTAGCTATTGCAAGAAAAAATTACAATACCCACTAATGCGGATTAAGTATTTTTTCTGAGCTGCAACGTTAATTCCTGTACTAACAAACAAAGAAAGCATTTAATTACATTTTCAACAATAAAATACTGTTATTTATTACATTTTCAACAGTGAAATACTGTGATTTATTCATTGTATAAAAGTGATATTCTCTCACAGTATGAAAGGATACCAAAGTGATATTCTCTCACAGTGTGAAAGGATATCAAAGTAAGTAAAATATAATTTCTGGCCTGTAATAAGATTGAGAAAGTAATTAAATCATCTTGAATGAGACTAAAACTGCCAATTTCTTCCCAAATATGTTGCTAAAATCCATATTACAATGTTTTCAATCTCAAAACTGCTAAGCTATGATGTCTCAACTGCTCAATTATGACGTCGCAGCCTATGACACATTGTTAAGAAAAGACAGAGGCAAAGAGAAAATCAAAGAAAATGTAATAAACAGAAAATTCAATGTTTTGTAGTTGAATAAGGAATTTATTTCACTCGTGAGAAAGGATTTTTTTTTATATTTTAACTTGTGCTTCGCACTCGTGAAAATATAAAAAAAATCCTGTCCCACTCGTGAAATAAATTCCATATCCAACTACAAAACATTGAATATCCTCTATTTATTTATTGAATAAAAGTAATTTTCTGTCATAGTGTGAAAGAATATCAAAGTGATATTCTATCACAATGTAACAGAATATCAGAAGTGCAGCAAAACACTCGATCAATTTTCTCTTCCTTTCACAAAGAATGTTGTAAAAAGTACTCCCTTGTCTGTAATGAGAGAGAGAGAGAGAGAGAGAGAGAGTATATAAACCATCCTGACAGAGACTAAAACTGCCAAAGTTTCTCCAGCTAAATGTTTACAATGCTTCAATCTTATAATTGCTAAACCGTTCAACTATGACGTCAAAGCCTATGACACTGTGTTACAAAAGACTGATGCACACAGAAAATCAAAGAAAATGTAATAAACAGCAGGAAGCAATTTCAGTTGGGGGGGGGGGGGGGCACAGCTATACATTTTCGGGACACTATCAACTATCAAAAATTCCTTGACAAGGGGGAAAAAAGGTCATCAGACATCAGACATTTTTATTGAGGGGGTACATGCATATAATAGCTATGTTTTCTATAGTAATCTATTTATCGGCAAAATTATTGAAGGGGGGAGGGGCACGCCCCCTCCCCCTAAGGACATGAACAGAAAATTCAATGTTTTGTAGTTGAATATGGAATTTATTTCACTCGTGAGACGGGATTTTTTTTGGTGGATATTTTCAGTCGTGCTTCGCACTCGTGAAAATATCCAAAATTCTGTCCCACTCGTAATATAAATTCCATATCCAACTACAAAACATTGAATATCCTGCATTTATTGTTTAAATTAAGTTCGAGAATTTTCCCGATAAGCTTTTAAAAATATATTAAATGTATCAAATTCTATTCCTGTAAAACTATGCTTGCTCCTTGTTGATTGCTGTAAGTGATGCTATATTTAAATTCAGATGGGAAATTTAATTTGGAGAGCACTAGAGGAAGTTTTGAACTGAGAAGCAAGTTGTTTACAGTCGTATTGGAGACTTCTATAAAACAACGTCGCAAACTTTTTTTCCTGCGTTAAAGATATGTTAAAAATTTAATTTGAAAAAAATTTCAAAATTTTTAGTTGGTTATTCTGGCTTAAACTTCACTAGGCAGTGCACCAGACTCACGGGAAATTTCTCTATCGTATGGCGAATAAAGCGAGATTGGGATTTGTTTACTGATATAATTATTTACGGAAATGTAATTCCATACAACTGTTTCAAGTCTACATTTTCCATTAAATGTGTCCTACCTAATTTGAACTTGAACTTTATCAGAAAAAAATTGACATAACCAAACGCCATGACATACAGGAAAATATAAAATATGCTTGGTTTATTTAGGGATATGCAATGTATCCATGAATATTCGCTTTGCATTAATTTCGTAATTCACACGAAACCGCTATTAATGAAAATTATTAGATAAATCTAACCAGTATTAAATCATTTATTCCTGGTTATTACCTCACTCTGTTAGTGATAGTTCTTCGTATTAACCTCCTTAAAAGTAAATTTTAACAAATTTATTATTATTGTTGAAGTTTGAAAATAATTTAGAAGACCGTCTTGTCCCTGAAAACAACATATCGTGAGTTCTAAACAATACTTTTCTGATAAAGAACACTTTCTATATTGAAAGTTTTCTTGTGTTTGTTTGGTAAGATAACATCTCTGGAGAATACTAGTCAATGAATCAGAAAGTTTTATTCTTCATGACGAAAATGGTCTTCTCGGCTGAGATGGTTATCAAACTACTGTGCTGAAATGAATTAATTTAATTTAATTAAAGTTGTGTCCACTGAACTGGACATTGACGGAACAACCCCCCGGGGTACGTTGGGTTGACATACAAACTTTTTAAGAATCTACGTACACACATATCGCGAAACCTAATTTACGTGACTGTCGATCCACCCACGTAGGTATATAAAACAGGCTCGATACCCAAACAAAAATCAGTTTAACTCCAAACAAAAACTTTCATTGTAATCCAAAAATACCTACATGTTTTTCGTCATATAAAGAGGTACTTCTGTTTCAATTTCATTTACCCAGCTGAGATGGGGACCAATATGAGGGTGCTGAGTTTGCTGGCGATTGTCATTCTGCAATGCCTTGTTGTTCATGCCCACAGAGACAGAAATAAAAGTAAGTGTTACGTAAGGAAAACAAGATGCATTAGTATAGAATTGCTATTACTTAATTCAGTAGAATTTTAAACAATAATATTAAAGATAAGATGAAAGTTAATTGATACTTAAAAGTAAAATGTTTAACAGGCAACTTAAAAAAATGTTTAAATTTTTCGAACCTTAGAAAAGAAACGAACAATATTATTTTCTTACTTGTTTTTTATCCATATAAGAAAATAAAATTAATGAAGCATATTTAACAGTTAAGTAGTATCGGTTTTGAAAGGTGGGGTGTGTGTGAAAAAAAGACAAATTACCTGAAAAATCTTTGACAAGCAAAAGAAAAAAGGAAACTGTCAAAAGTAGGATATCATATTACGGGGGGGGGGTGTCAATGTTTGTACCAATTAAATTATTAATACATTACCATGGAACGATTTGACCATATTGCAGCAAAACGTATGTGCGCAAGGGGGGTGGGGTGGGGTGGGGGGCTTTTCGACAGTAAAAGGTTAGGTTCGGGAAAAAAAGATGGGATCACCCCCCCCCCCCCCATACTACGTGCCTGTTTAATACCAATAATGAAATGAAGAAAGATGCTATATTTAAATGAACAAGAGGGCATTATTTAAATGTCACAGTTTTAATAATTTTTCCTAAATAATAGAAAAAAAAATCGCATTACATCCCCGATTTCAATTTCGCTAAGTCATTAAAATTGCTTTGGGAAGCTCCATTTCGTGAGGGAAAATATGCAACATTATTTCGTGACGTCTCGTTCTTGGATCGAATATCATTCACTTTGCGCTCCAGTATCACGGAAGTTAAATTACTGCATTGTTTTCATGCTGCGTGTGTGTCCTTGACATGTTGTAAGGTTAAGAGACTTGATCTTTCTGTTTTCATAAAGGGGGGATTAAAGCAACGTATTAAAGTCATTACATGTCTTAAATGTGCAATTAAATAGGGGGGAAACGTGTTTACCTGCCAAGTGAAAAAATTGCGTAGACCCCTGTTGCGCTAGACTTCACTGAATAGCCTAAATCCTGATCATTCTGATTTATAGAAAGAAATTAAATTTTATTTTTCTGTAATGAAAGTTGTACTCTTGACCAAATTGGGGAATTAACATCTGTTCTGGGATCACTTTGAGCTTTGAATTGAAATAACTTTAAAGTTAACAATTCGTATATACATGTATATTGAAAGATTGTATCTAGGAGTAGTATACAACCTTACATAATTAAGCCAGGTCGTATGGATGTCCCTTTGTTATCTTCAGATATAACTTGGGGCATTCGTGCCTTGTTAATTTTCTTTGAAATATTCTAATCAACTAAAATATCGACGGGAAGAATTAAACAGTCTTCCGTGACCATTGTTATTCTTGGCCTATCGTAATGACCTTTTTTTTTTACCCAATCGCTATGACAGTCTGACATACTTTCATGCTTTCCATTAAAGCTCGAGATTTATTTAACGTACAAAGATTTAAGTTTGTTTGTAATTAATTGGCAGACCAAACAAAACTTGCTATTCCTGCCTACTGGGCTTTCTATTTTAGTTTTTGCCTCCATCAAAGATTAGTTTTCCTCGACTGAAAATAGTAAAAGACGTCACAATAACATTTTGGTAATGTCGTAATGCAAAGCCAGGTTTTGTTTTGCATGGGCCGAATAAGGTTTTAATGAGTAATCTGAAGGAGAAAAATAAATACAAAAAACAATTAGCTGACTGAATGTGTTACTGTTAATCCTTTCTTAGGCAATTATTTTTTAAAACGCCACAAACTGGATTTTAGGAGTGATATTATGAGAAACGATCTTCGTCTTTCGGTGTCATTGAATATTTATGAATTTATAAATTTAATACATAGGTCTTGGACTGAACGCTCCTCTTTTGCTATAAGAACCTGATAATATGAGAACAGTATAAATTATATCTTATTTTAGTGAATAATGTTTACGCATACCCATCTTATATATGTTAAATATTCTACATCTATAATATTTCACTTTTAAATGTACATATTTTCTCAATAATTAGAATAATTAAGCATCTCCTTTATCATGATGTATGATTTCTTACATTTATAGTCGTTGGTAAAACAGAAGCAAGACAGATCCTTAATGAGCTTAGACAGAGGCACGACTCACACATCTCAAAGGTGAGGGTTTTTTCCCCTTAAGATTAGAACAAATGGTTTAATCTGGAAATTCTTCATTATACTATAACGAACCTCCCAGAGACACGCAAAAATTTCATCGTTTTGCCCGATAAAACCAGCAGATATTTAAATCAAATATTAATTAAGCACTGAATTAAAACATTTTTGACGCACACTGTGTCTGACGGCTCCGCTGAAAAATTGAATTAGGCGCATTTGTGTGATGTGAAAAAAAAAAAATCAGCACTGTCGATCTTGTCATTACGGTGGTACATTTAGGACACATAATTATTTTTTTTTAAGATATCAGGAAAAATTTATCTCGTGAAAACGAAAATTATCTCGTGAAAACGAGATAATATCTCGTGAAAACGACATACATGTGTTATCCTGTGAAAACGACATATTATCTCGTTTTCACGAGATATTACGAGATATTATCTCGTGAAAGCGACATATTTTCTCTTTTTCACGAGATATTATGTCGTGAACACGAGATATTATCTCGTGAAAACGAGATATTATGTCGTGAAAACGACATATTATCTCGTGAAAGCGACATATTTTCTCTTTTTCACGAGATATTATGTTGTGAACACGAGATATTATCTCGTGAAAACGAGATATTATGTCGTGAAAACGAGATATTATCTCGTTAAAACGAGAAATTATCTCGTTAAAACGAGAAATTATCTCCTGAAAACGAGAAATTATCTCGTGAAAAATAGATATTATCTCCTGTAAACGACATATTATCTCGTGAAGACGAGATATCTTGTGAAAACGACATATTATCTCGTGAAACGAGAAATTATCTCGTGAAAACTAGATATTTTCGTGTGGAAACGTCTTATCTTGTGAAAACGACATATTATCTCGTGAAATTCGACATATTATCTCGTGAAAATATTATGTCGTTTTCACGAGATAATATCTCGTTTTCACTAAATAGTATGTCGTTTTCGCGAGATAATCTCTCGTTTTCACGACATAATATGTCGTTTTCACGACATAATATCTCGTTTTCACGAGATAAATTTTCTTTGTATCTTAAAACAAGAGGCCCATAGGCCACATCGCTCACCTGAGCACATTGGCTAGGCAAAAGCACAAATCAGTTCAGTATTGAAAAGATTACCGGGGGGGGGGGGGGGGAGGGGTTACTTGAGAAGATTTAAAAAAAAAATTCCCATATATTCCTTTGTAAAAATTTGATCCCCCATTGTGGTTCCTCCCTATCCCAGGGGTCATCATTTGAACTTGAATCTACACTACCTGAGGATGCTTCCATATCAATATGACTAAACATAGCTTTCCTGTTCTTGAGAAGAACTATTTTTATGCGCCCGGATCGATAGATCGGGGGCGCATATTGTTTTGTCCTGTCTGTCTGTTGTCTGTCTGTTGTCAACTTTAACCTTCGCCATAACTTTTGAACCATGAGAGATAGAGACTTCATATTTAATATGCTTACTCCACTAATTAAGCTCTTTCAAATGGCACCAAGTTCAATGACTTTGTGACCTTGACTGTGACCTATAAGCTAAAAATAGCCTTTTTGAACCATCGCCATAACTTTTGAACCATAAGAGACAGAGACTTTATATTTAGTATGCATACTCCACTAATTAAGTTCTTTCAAACGACATCAAGGTCAATGACCTTGTGACCTTGACTGTGACCTCTTTGCTAAAAATAGCTTTTTCGAACTTTGTTGCTGCCGGGTGTATAGTGTTTCACAAACACATCTTGTTCCTATATATTTCTATGTAAAACTTTGAACCTCCATTGTGGCCCCATCCTACCCACGGGGGTCATGATTTGAACAAAATAGAATCTACACTACCTGAGGATGCTTCCATATAAATATGACTCATCGTGGCTTTGCTGTTCTTGAGAAGAAGATTTTTAAAGATTTTTCCTATATATTTCTATGTAAAACTTTGATCCTCCATTGTGGCCCCGCCCTACCCCCGGGGGTCATGATTTGAACAAACTTGAATCTACACTACCTGAGGATGCTTCCATATCAATATGACTCATCATGACTTTGTTGTTCCTGAGAAGATTTTTCAAGATTTTTCCTATATATTTCTATGTAAAACTTTGATCCTCCATTGTGGCCACGCCCTACCCCCAGGGGTCATGGTTTGAACAAATTTGAATCTACACTACCTGAGGATGCTTCCATATAAATATGACTCATCACGACTTTGCTGTTCTTGAGAATGAGAATTTTAAAGATTTTTCTTATATATTTCTATGTAAAACTTTGATCCTCCATTGTGGCCCCGCCCTACCCCCGGGGGTCATGATTTGAACAAACTTGAAGGTACACTACCTGAAGATGCTTCCACATGAGTTTCATCTTTCCTGGCCCTATGGTTTTTGAGAAGAAGATTTTTAAATGATGCATTTATTTTTTTTCACTTATTCTTAATTATCTCCCCTTGAAAGAGGGCGTGGCCCTTCATTTGAACAAACTTGAATCCCCTTCACCCAAGGATACTTTGTGGCAAGTATGGTTGGAATTGGCCCAGTGGTTCTGGAGAAGTAGATGAAAATGTGAAAAGTTTACGACAACAACGACGACGCCAACGACGACGACGACAGACAACGGACAAAGAGCTAGGTTCACTCTATGCATAAAATGACCCTGTAGATAAACCAATTTATCAACTTACACCTTATGTCCCTTTCTCAACATCAATATAAAGTAGAGACTTGGCGCTTTCAGTTTGTATATAAAAATTTCCTCTAAAGAGTCCAGGTACTGGAAAACAGGTTGTGTGAATTTGCAATGTTCTTGAATTTTGCAGAAAACAGGTGAAATTGAGAGTCTTCAACAAAGAACTAAAATATGAGCACACCCCTCGATCCAAAAATTAAAGTATGTTTTATCATCTTAATAAGCAGTTCTTTCATAATACATTTGCACATTTTGGATCGGAGGTTGTGCTGTATACGAAATATTGAAAAATAGCATCATATTTTGGCCATTTTTAAAGAAATATTCGGGATATGTGAATAATGACGCAATTCATGGCGTCATAATGCATTGACTAGCACGAAAATTACGTCATTTTTAGTAGAAATTCAGTCACCAAGTGTTCAAGTGAAATTTATTACCTTGTCGACTAAAACTATGCAGTTTTAATTTTTCAGAAATTTGCAGGGCGAAAAAAGTCCCTAAGTGGCCCCTGCTCTTTTGATCTGAAAAGCTCACTTGAGCCTTTGGCTCATGTGAGCTAAAAAATAACTACGTGTCCTAAATATACCACCGTATGTTATGGCACATTAATAGTCAAGAAATGTTAATTTAAATCTGATATTTATATTTTCAGATAAATTTCTTTATAGATTAAGTTTGTCTTTGCTAGTTTTAATTAGTAAATTGTACATGTACATGTATAGAACAGCCGGTTCCCCTAATTCAAAAGTTCTCGTTTGCTCTTGGTGAAAATGTAGTGCAAGGATTGATTTAGAAAAAGAAAGTGTTTTGTGTTTTATTTCTGTTATTTAAAATTTTAGTTTTACTACAGTTAAGAAAATACAAACAGAATAAGGAATATCACCGTTCAATTCAAGGTTTCATGCAATGACTGTATAACTGAAAGGTTTGGAATTTGTCAAAAAGAACCCTTTTTAAGAAATATTTTTCTAAAGAAAAAAAAATGGAACAAAGTTGCGCTTATGTCATGTTCTAAATTTAGAATTTACCGGGTGGGAGTAAATACAAAATTTAGAACATGACAACTTGTCATGTTCTAAATCTTGTATTTACTTCCACCCGGTAAATTCTAAATTTAGAACATGACACTTACAGTGTTTGTTGGGATATATTTATTGATAGATTAACTTGTCATGAAGGTCTTTTTATTTTTATCCAGAGGTCAGCAGACATTAATTTCGGACAGGAAGATGAGGATATTGACCAGTTGTTGCTTCGAGCTTTAAAGAAGGAGGAGGAAGAGAATGGCGATAGCGAAGACAACAACGACGACAGTGGCAAGGGAGGCAACTCTAATGATGGGGCTAAACTTATAGAAGAAGCTCTTAAGGTAGGGAAAGACAGGAAGCAGAAATCTTTACACAGGAAGTAGACACCCTTTACACATGCGCGGATCAGAAGAGGGGGGGGGGTGGGTCCGGAGTTTTTAAGTGGAAGTACACAGCAAATGAAAAATGACTTTGGACCCCTCCCCCCCCCCCCCCCCCCAAAAAAAAATGTTGACCCCACAACCAACACCATGAAATAGTTTTTTCACTGGAGAATGGATTTTAGGTTATTTATTTATTTATTTTTGTTTATTTTGTTATTTACTTGTCAAGAAATTTCTGGGTTGAAATATTTTTTGACTGTGATGCCCCCCCCCCCCCCCTGGAAAAAATCCTGGATCCGCGCCTGTTTACAGACACCTTAAGATTGAATAATGATGCTCTTTGTGAGTTTTCTATTTTTTTTTATCCTAAAAGCATCCGGTAAGTAAAGTCTAAAATATAATTTTTAAAGCATAACACGCACTTATATGTATCATTTGAAGCATATGTGTTTTCATTATGGTTTGCAATTGCATTCAAACATTCGCTTTGTTGTTGTATTGTATGTAATTAATACATATTTAAATTAACTACATATTTTGCCTATTTAATTTCAGCACTTAAAATTAAATCAGGGAATCACATCACTAGATTTTTCCATTAACATCACTAGAGTTTTCAATTAACGATTATGAGAACCTAAGGAGAACTTAATATAATCTGATTTTTTTTTTCCAAAAATTGTTTTACGGTCGAACAATCCCCTGATAAGAGAGATAACTTCCCAAGAAAATAATCCTAAAATATCTGATAGTTTGTCTTACCAGAGTTTAGTAGTACAAACCATTATATAGTCAGTTCGTTCAAAATCACTATAAGACGCAAACCTTCTATTTTCATTTGCTATCATTTTTGATAGTAGCTAATAACATTTGATCTAAAACATTTGCACCTAGTTTTTTCAACTGTTACAAATTGGGATATTACTATTTCTTAATAAACAATTTAAAAGCTACATTAACTTGTGCTGTACCATATAAATAATATTTTTAATTTATGTTATGATAATGAATTGTTGCCTTTTCTGTTCATTCTATTTATTTCACATCATGGTTAGACATAAAATTTTTGTCTGAAAAAGTAAGCACCGCTTATTATTTCAAACTATTTTCCATTTGAATCTAATTTTAATTAATTTAATTTGTGAAATTTAGAGCAGAGGGTCGTTACATCTTAAAAAGAATGTCAAGATTTATCGGCCCTCAGAAAAGGAAGAAAACTCTTACTTCGATACATTGCTATTACCGGGTTTTATATCAATAAATTGTCAAATTTAATGATGGAATAATCTTATTCACTCATAAGTATTTATAATCGACCTGAAAGATGAGATCTGCTATGTTGATTTTGTTTAGAGATATGTCTAATGTTTACAGGGTAACGTCGACCCAGATTCTGACGTGGTAAACCTACTAGAGAGTATGTTTGTGGATGAGGGAAACAGGCACAATCTACACGTAAGTCTCAGAAACACTTCCGGTTCAGTCTATAAACTTTCTAAACCATGATCTTTGTTTCTACATTTTTGTTGACTAAATGAACATTCTTCATTCAGTTGCTTTTTTAATACACATGTATATCTGTGAAATAATTGCACAGGATATTATCTTAAAAGATTTAAAGATATACGTATTTGGCATAATATAAGATTTATTGAGACTAATATTGGGCCATTGAAGGCGTACGAGTAAAGAATAACACACAAAAGAAGAAAGTCAAAATTGATAGCAGCAACATGGCATTAAACAAGAGACCCAAGGGCCACATCGCTCACCTGAGCACTTTGGCTACTGCTAGGGGAAAAAAATAAGTTCAGTATTAAAAAGTTTAAATATATAAGTGGTCCCACCCTACCCACTTCCCCAGGATTCTTCCATATTCCTATGTAAAATTTTGATCTTCTATTGTGGCCCGTCCTTCCCCAGGGAGTCATGATTTGAAACTTGAATCTACACTACACTGTATCTGAGGATGCTTCTGTATTAATATGACTAATCATAGCTTTGCTAGCGCTGTTCTTTAGAGAATGGGTTTAAAGAAATCCTATATATTCCTATGTAAAAATTTGATCGCCTGTTGTGACCCCGCCATACTTTCAGGGGTCATTATTTGAACAAACTTCCATCTATGCTATCTTAGAATGCTTCTGTATTAATATGATTAATCATAGCTTTGCTGTTCTTGAGAAAATTTAAACTTGATGTTTCCTATATATTCCTATGTATAACACTGAGCCCTGTTGTGGTCCCACCCTATCCCCGGGGGTCATGCCATTAGCTCAGGTGAGCTGAAAAAGGAACTAAATACAGAGGATTATATACATGTAGCAGATGGGGATTATCTAAATATTTTGCATATAATTAATGAAACAACTTTAATAAATGATATTGTTCTTATAATATTTCAAATGTCACTTAACGTATATCGTTAAAACTTAAATGCACGATAAAACATTTTTATTTCAGCCTGATGGTATTGATAAGATAGCTCTTAAGAAAGGGAAAGTCTTTGGTGACACACACGACAATCATAGACTAACACAGCAACAACTCGATGATTTAAAAAACAACGTAAGTCAGCGAATTCAAAGATTAATTAACAGTAATTGAATTTTTCTGTTGAGTCTTTATATATGTAATATAAGATTATTACATCACGTCAGCCCCCACCTCCCACTCCCACTGTTTTATTTCAAGTCAAACATTTAGACACCGAGATATGATAGTATGATGGCCGTATCTATTGTCAACAATTTTGGTATATTTTGTTTGCTTGTTTGATATTCTGGTGGATAATGTCTAACTTCAGAAAATGTGTTTATTTTAGCACCGTGTCACTGGCATTTTCTGATTAACATTATCATATCTTACAAACGGTAAATAAAGTCAAGAGCTTTCAATTCCAGTGTCTTTCTGAATTAGCCTTGAACTTTGACCTTGAAATAGGTAACACATAATTTATCTGTTTTGATGGTAGCGGAACTTTATTATTATTGTCATGAAATGAGACATTTTCAATGCACCTTGAAATTGTTATTTTATTTTAATGCTTTGTTTTTGGAACTTTGATCGTCAGATGTCGATAAATTATGAAATATTTTCAGTATTGCCTTTTAGATTAAGCTTAACCTTTCATTTTGCATTGGTAAATTAGTTGCAATCTATTTTGTTTAGTGAACTGGTAATTCATATATCTGATGATGTGTTATCATATAGTCAATTTTGTGCATTCTGTCTTGTTGCTTTTCTTCGAGTTTTTTCTTCAAAACCCTTTGTTTATTTGTTTGTTTAAGACCCTTTGAGAATTTTTCACTCATATTAAAACACCACCACTTGCCGCAGGAGGGCTACAAATTTAGATCTGTACTCGGCACTTACTGCCTTTGAGCAGTGAGGGATGTTTTTCGTGTCAGTACCTACTGCGAAACAGGACCTCGGTTTATACGGTCTCATCCGGAGGACCGGTCTCCACGTCCAGCAGTGGGATCCGACCCGCGATGTAAGGAACAACTCATTACTGGACACGTCTGTAGAGCAAGCGCTCTAACCACTGTGCCACGCGGGCGACCAAACTCCTTATATGCTTTTCCAAGAGTACACTGTATTTGACATTGATATTTACGCGAATCTATTTTCTTGGTCATTTATCGATTTTATACATTTTTAAAACTCGCCTATGTAAGATTCTACTACCTCCTCCCTGTGTCAGTAGGTAATTACCTAGCTAACAGAAGAGGTACCTTTAAAAAATAGTGGGAAAGCAGAAAAAAAGCAGAAAAACCATTTATGGATAACTGCTAGGGTGGTGCTCAGTTTGACACAACACAACACAACTCATTGTTAAGGAATTGGAATGGTCATTTATTTAACTAATAAATGACAAAGTATTTTGCCAAGAAAAACAAATAAAACAGTTAAAAATACAACAAACTAAAAGCACAATACCATAATTCAATAGAGGGATTTGTGGCTTGTTAAAAATTCCAAAAATGCCACAACCCTAAAAATAGAATATAAAACATCATACACACAGTTTTGTTACATTTTGTCACGGAAAAGCAGGATTTCTTTTCTTTTTTGGCAGAAAGTGTTCTTTCGTGAAAAAGTGGAATTAAAGCGGTGCAGTCTGGCGCCTCCGTTTGAAGTGGCTTTTTAATTTCTAAAATTGAAAAAAATTGAATTTTATTTATTTGTGTTTTTTAATTATTTATTCAGAAATTCAGGAATATCTGTAATCAATATCTTTTAAAAATTACTTGAATTTGTTTACTTAGACAGATTTTGTCTAGCTGATGGGACAACCGACTATAGATATTGGTATTTATATATTTGAATGTTTTTTATTATTTATAAATTTATGTTACCTTGTTTTATATATTTAGAGTGGTGGAAGAAAGAGAAGGAATTTCTTAAAATCGGCTCCACTTTGGCCAGATAACATTATTCCATACACAATCGACAGCAGTTTATGTGAGTTATATGTGAAACAGAAGTACATGTATAATGTTAATCAAACATCAATGTTTTGCTGCATTTTAAGTATCATTCTAATCTGCTCTGCAATAAAGCAGTTATTTCGAAACTTATTATGATATCAAATACTGTTTTACAAAGTCCACACGATGTTTTACTGGAAATTAATACTAACTGCAGAACTGTAGCTCTCCGAAAAGAAAAAAATTGACAGACCGGAGAGCTACAGAGCCACCCATAGAAAAAAACTGTATATTTATTGCGCACAAGAAGTGCGCCGTTTCTCGATTTATTTCTCCGTATTTTTAAACTGCAATCTCAAAATATTACTAATCGTGTGTTCCTAACACATTTTCGCACTATTCCCACATCAAAACATTTCCTATAACCGTTGATTATAGCTCTCCTGGGCCTGAAATTAAAACCATCCAAAATTTCGCCTGTTAATACCGCCATTTTGGGTGGCTAGACAATTCGGCCAAACGCGCTTCGTAAAGATGTCAACTACAAGAGTAGTTGATAGAGGTCTAAGGAATTTGTTGAAATCGAGCTTTTGTGCAGTTGAGGTAAGAAACTGGAGAAATAAACGCAGAACCGAGCGCAACTTTTTGTGCGCAATAAATATACAGTTTTTTTTCTATGGGTGGCACTGTAGCTCTCCGGTCTGTCAATTTTTTTTTCGGAGAGCTACAGTTCTGCAGTGAATGTTTGGAATTTCTCTCTCTCTCTCTCTCTCTCTCTCTATATATATATATATATATATAAAAGAATTTATGAGGTCCAGGCGCGGATCTAGGAATTTTTTTTTACGGGGGGGGGGGGGGGGTCATTACCCAATGAATTTTATTGACCAAAAAAGTAAACCTTGTTCTAACCTACTTCGTTTGGGGTGGGGTATGGTAAGTCGAGGGGTTCGTATTTTCTAAACGGGGTCCAATGTCATCATTTTCTTTCTATAGAAATACATGTATGAAAAGTCTGAAAATTCCAAGGGGGTCCCGAGTCCCCCATCCGCTAGAGCACATAGTGATATATTGGTATATTTAATTTGTAGACATGGCATACTAAAGAGTTTTATAACCATTGCTCAATTTCATTTGTAAAATCTTGAATGCAAAGCTTCAGTCTCAAAAGTGTGTTCTGTATTTTTTTTTTTTTCAGAAACCCCCTTTTTTTTTTTAGAACATTGACATTGAAACAAGTTAGATTCATCTTTTGAAATTTTCTTCTTTCAGCCAACAAGCAAAGAAACGTGGACGTTATAAATAAAGGGATCAAGCAGTTTGCAGACTACACGTGTTTGAAATGGGTACCCCAAGGCTCCACCGAGGCTCAGAAACTTACCCATAGTTCCTACATCGAGTTCTTCTCTGGAAGGTACTTTTTTTTTTTAGGTCACCTGAGTCACTCAGGTGACCTATTGCCATCTGTTTTCGTCCGTCGTCGTCCGTCGTGCGTCGTCCGTCGTCCGTCGGTCGTAAACTTTTGAACATTTTCAGCTTCTTCTCTTGAACCGCTGAACCAATTTCAACCAATTTTGGCATATAGCATCAATGGGTGAAGGGGTACAAAAATGTGAATTTCATGGTCCCTGCCTCCCTGGGGCCTGAGGGGTGGGGCTAAAACCATCAAAATTAGTGCTATCTTTAAAAATCTTCTTCTTTACTCCTGGGCATCAAGCAGTCAAACTGTTGGCATCATTGTAATAAGCATTGAGCCCTCTACCAAAATTGTGAAATTCATGGCCCCAGGGTCAGGGGTTCTGGTGCTAGGGCGGGGCTATATAGATCATATAGTGAAAGTGCATTATTTCTTTGAAAATTTTCTTCTCTGCTCCTGGGTATTATTTAAACAAATACATAGTTATGATAAGCAAGAGTGACTTTACCAAAATTGTGAAATTCATAGCCTCAGGGTCAGGGGTTCTGGTGCTAAGGTGGGGCTATATAGATCATACAGTGAAAGTGCATTATTTCTTTGAAAATCTTCTTCTCTACTCCTGGGTATTATTTAAACAATACATAGTTATGATAAGCAAGAGTGACTCTACCAAAATTGTGAAATTCATAGCCCCAGGGTCAGGGGTTGTGGTGCTAGGGTGGGGCTATATAGATCATATAGTGAAAGTGCATTATTTCTTTGAAAATCTTCTTCTCTACTCCTGGGTATTATTTAAACAAATTAAATACATAGTTATGATAAGCAAGAGTGACTCTACCAAAATTGTGAAATTCATGGCCCCAGGGTCAAGGGTTCTGGTGGTAGGGTGGAGCTATATAGATCAAACAGTGAAAGTGCATTATTTCTTTGAAAATCTTCTTCTCTACTCCTGGGTATTATTTAAACAAATTAAATACATAGTTATGATAGGCAAGGGTGCTTCTTCCAAAATTGTGAAATTCATGGCCCAAGGATCAGGGGTTCTTGTGTTAGGATGGGGCTATATAGATCCTATAGTGAAGGTGTATTATTTCTTTGAAAATCTTCTTCTCTGCCCCTGGGTATTATTTAAACAAATTAAGTACATTGTTAGAATACGCAAGGATGCTTCTTTCAAAATTTTGAATTTCATGGCCCCAGGGTCAAGGGTTCTGGTGAAAAGGTGGGGTGGGGGGGGTGGGGGGGTTCTATTGATTATATAGTGAAAAAGCAAAATTTCTTTGAAAATATTCTTTTCTGCTCCTGGTTAAAAAGCAAAGAAGCTAAGTGTATAGTTATGATGAGCAAGAGTGCTTCTTCCAGAGTAGTGAATTGCGTGACCCCTGGTGTAAGGGTGGGGCTCTTGATAATATAATGAAAATGCATTAATTCTATTAAATAATCCTGTCTACTCTTAGTGTTAAGCAGATAAACAAAGTGATTACTTATGATGAGCAAACTTCTGGTCCCAGGGTGAGAGGATCTGGTGTTTCTCGCTGGGGGGGGGGGGGGGGGGGCTCTATTGATAATATAGTGAATCTGTAATAAAAATGCATTATTTCTTTAAAAATCTTCTCTGCACCTGGGCATATCAGAGGCAAAAAGAGTAAAAGTTTTAATAAGGAAGAGTATTTTTACCAGATTTTTGAACATCTGGACCATTTGGTCAAGTGTTCTGGTCCTGGCCAGGGCTCTATTAATTTGTATTCTACTGAGAGGAGTTATTCCCCTTTGCCATTTACTTTTGATAATTAATCACTGTAAATAATGTACTTGAAAGGTTAATAGAATAAGAGAAATATGCAAGAATTTTTATTGTATAATACAAAAAGTACTTTCATAGTTTTAATGATCAGGTATACTTGTAAGTAATAGATAAATAAAAATGAGACAGAAATAACTTGTCTTTTTAAATGTTCATCAAAGACCAAGAAGATTTCAACAAGGAATTAAAATGGTACAGAAGCACTGATAGTGATAAATGGGGAACAGATTAGAATCTAATGTATGAACTGTTAATGAATACTAGACTAATTATTTTGTTGATCCTGATCACCCTATTTTTCTTGCTTTTGGGCAACAAAGCTTCACCTTTCAGTTCATTTTATACTCTATGGATCCTCTAAATTGTATTATACTCAGGTGGCCGTTAAGGCCCTTGGGCCTCTTGTTTTTTTTTTTTTGCTTTGTCTAATAATATATATTTTAGTTTTCTATTATTATTGCCATCATTATTTTGGATAGCGAATATTTGAACGTTGATATAAATCAGTGAAGATATGGAATTTTCCAATCTATTTTATATAAGGATGTACTGTGTAACTCATATGTCTTTATCTCGCTCCATGAAGGTAAACCGATAATTGTTCTAAATTGACTCTGAGCAACGAAATATTGCTTAAAGCTGTACACGACTCGTAAATAGGCATACGCCATTTTCGATATTATATCTACGATACATCAACACCAGGGTATACTCCTCGCATTCGTTACACCTGACTGCTTTATTGTCACGGGTATCGGCGTGGAATGGCGACCCGTGTTCGTGCTGGTTATCTTGCTTTACCTTTGTTTACATTTTATTGTAGTTACGTGTATCTGTATTTGTTTGTATACTGCACTGACCTGTACAACTGTAATTGTAAGTTTCTTTTGTATCTTACTTTCCTGCATTAGACGAGATATTACAGTTATTTTTGTCGCTACCGAGTGCTGTATAGAATACGTCTCTCTACACCGGTGTCGACTGATTATACTAAACAGTGTCCAAGTCAGGCCCTTTATATAGGGGTCCTCAAATATAGCGAGAATCCGAACAAAAATGGCGGACACATTGCTTTTACGAATCATGTCCAGCCTTAAGGAGGGATTCTTCTCGTGTTTATCATATTTAAAAATTAATGAAATTTTCACAGATTGAAGAAGACAATATCACTAGGTGATACAGTGCAGGGAACTAATTTTGTTACATAAACCAGCATCAGCATAAGCATTAGTAGCATCAGGATCAAGCTAGCATCAGCATCAGCATTTAAAAAACAGCATTTCCAGGATCAGCATCAGCAAGCAAAGGATAAAACCAGCATTGACCTACATAAAATCAGCATTATCCTACTAGCATCAGAAAATCAATGAGTTTTAATTCAGTAAAAAATTAAAAAAGAAAGAAAGAATATTGGTTAAAGTATTCACATTATTGATACATAGTGAGATATTATGATCAAATAATTGTAAAAGGCACTTTTATTGCTTTAAACGGCAATGCTGAAATTCATTATCTACTTCCGGTAGCATGATGCTACTTCCGGTAGCATTGACCTAATTATAAAACAGCATCAGGATAAGGATAACTAGCATTAAATCAGCAAGCAAAGGAAGCATTCAAATCAGCATTGATGCTGTAACAAAATTAGTTTCCTGCACTGTAACATAAATTTCATTATATTTGACCGTTTAATTAAAAGGTCAAGGTCATGTCAAGGTCATTATCTTTTCCCTGTCATTAAGAATAAAAAATTATTGTTGCCAATCATGTAATGCTTATTATCATTTTAAAAGATTTAATCTTTTTCTTTTTACATAAAAGGTTGAAACAACAAAAGGTCTACCAAATGATAATATCAAATTGAGATAAACAGTTAAACTAAATAGATATCGAGTAACCCGAATTTCCTCTATTTTTCTTTAATTTTTAGGGAATATTAGTTGTATTAATAATTTTTATATATTTAAAATTTTATTATTTTTACATATGGTAAAGTAGTCATGTAAAGGTACAAAATGATACATTAACCAAAATTTTGACCGTTTAACAGGTTGGGCACAGTTCCTTTTTCGGGGAAGTATTACTATAAAACGGGATTATTCCTCTTTCAGTAGTAAAAAAAACATTACTGTATACGGGAATTTTCGTCATATTTTTAAAATAATGCCCCAAATCCGTTTATTAAATAAAAAGTGCATGAAAAATACGACGTGATGTGTTTAAACTTTATTAAACCAACCTCACTGACAAAAATTTCGGTCCTTTAGTGCTGCAGACGGTAGTAAGATGAGATTTAATCGTACAACATTATGAGTATTCTTCAAACGGATGTGAATATTTCCTTATAAGTTATATTATTATTTGTTCAAAAACGGAAAATTTCATAGCTTGGTTTCGTGGAGGTGACATCTTTTGAACATGCATAGGAATTTAAACTCACGTGCAGCAGTAATCCACGACTTTTACTTTAATTTTCCCTGTTGATAAATGATACGAAAAGTATGGAATCTTATAAGGGCATTCATGCTAAAACCATCTTTGAAAAACTATATTTTAAAATTTAATATTTTAAATAATTATTTTCATTTGTAAAAGAAGCAGTGGTATAAAAAAATTATTTTTACGATGTCTTTGAAAGAAATGATATAAAATTAAATTAGAACGAATAATTTCATGAACAAGTTATTAAGTGCTGAACTTATTTAATATCAAAATTTTAACACAGATAAGCTTCCGTAAGAAATTTATATCGTAGAAATATTTCATCACTCTTCTTCAGCATTTTGCAGCGATAAATATCGTAGTTTTGAGAATACGTACACTTAATAGACTGTAAATATTTAGAGGATGTAAAAATATTCTGCACTTAATCTTTTATTCAAAGCAAACACGAAAATAGAGGGTAAACGAGTGAAAATTCCCGTATACAGTAATGTTTTTTATTACTGAAAGAGGAATAATCCCGTTTTATAGTAATACTTCCCCGAAAAAGGAACTGTGCCCAACCTGTTTAATAAGAGAGAAAAACATTTTTTACTGAATTTTTACTCAAATCTGTTCTTAAAATCCTTAGCTTTTAAAGTCTATAAGATTACCATTTGTCCAGAAAATTATATTTATTTGATATATTTTTAAACTTTAGTCCATTATTATTAATTTCAGCCACTACAAAAACTTCCTTAAGCCTTTGATTGTTTAAAATGCCTTTTAAATTCATTGTTCTGTAGTAATTTTCAGAAGCAGAAAAGGAGATATTTTCATACGCCGCCATTTCGCCAAAAATATAGTCCCTGCTAGATTTTGAAGTCAGTTTACCATTACTATTTCAAATTGTACAATTATGAAAAAGAAAGAAAGATATGATCTTTAAAACCCTTAACATCTAAATATAAAAGACCTGTAAGCAAATATACTTTGAGTATTTCATTAAGTCAGAAACCAGACAAGAATCCCTCCTTAATTAAATCGAGGTATTCATGCTAAGTTGATTGAAATATTAATTTATTAATTATTCTCCCGTGGTTTGACATGGAAAGTTCGAGAGTTTCTTATCGAACGTCCATTGTTACATAATGACACGCCCATTTTTTTTTTTTTTTTTTTTTTTTTTTTTTTTTTTTTAGAAATGAGAAATACTCGTCGTAATGCTTTAAGACACCCACTCTTTGCGACTAGCAACATGAGATGTACTAAAATGGAGAATTTAAAAAGCGAGAAAGAGTGAGAGTTAGTTAGAGACTCCCCGCTTCTGCAAAACACGTATTGCAACGAATATATACATAATAAGGAATTTATCATGTTTACTGAAGTTAACACATGTGTCGGTCGAACATGTGTTTACCCGGTGTTTATGTAGACTGTCAATTTGATTGGTTATATTATATAAACAATTTGACCGTTTTTTTCCTTTCTAAAGAAATGGGCGTGTCATCACATGACTATCAATATTCTAAAGATAGCTCAAAAACTTCCATTCAAAGGGAAAATTTTACCACTTCAATGCGCTTCATTAATACTGTTCCCCAGGTTGTGTTCCATACTATGGCGGCATGCTGCCCCCTACATGCAAGATAAATTTATGCTAACATGCAACATAATTATGTAGACATGCGACTTATTTATGTCAACATGCAAAATAATTATGTTGACAAGCAAGTTACCAATCTCTTTAGAGAATCTAATTTTAATATTGGTAAACTTACTTACTAACGCCATTATATGACATTATACAAGCAAGATACAACAGGATTATGTTGACATGCGACTTATTTCTGTAAAATGCTAGATAATTATGTAGACATGCGACTTATTTCTGTAAAATGCTAGATAATTATGTAGACATGCGACTTATTTATGTTAACATGCAAGATAACTATGTAGACCATGCAATTTATTTATGTCAACATGCAAGATCATTATGCAGACATGCAACTTATTCATGTCAACATGCGAGGTAATTATGTTAAGATGCGAGTTAAATATGTCAACATGCGAAATATATGTTAACATGCAACTTATTATCTTGCATGTTTACATAATAAGTTGCATGTTAACATACACTGTACATATCTCGCATGTATTATGCATGTTGACATAAATACCTTGCATGTTAAAATATAACCCGTATGTTGACATAAATAAGTCGCATGTTGACATGAATAGAAATATATGGAGATAACGAACAGTATTCAAGCTCAAAAGTCCATTAAACATCACAAAATAGGTGCAGAGCAAACATGGACCTCCAAAACAACAGAGGTGGGATCAGGTGCCATGGAGGAGTGAGCATCCCCTGCCAACCGGTCACACCCGCCGTGTGCTCCTTGTCATGATCGGGAAATAACGGGAAAATCCGTCGACAATTCAGTGTGTAAATAATGGCCTCACAATTAGTATGAAAAACGTCAGTAAGCATTTGACTCAATTATAAATTATATTTGCTGACAAAGTCATTGTATCGACCATAGAACGTACGAAATGATGACTTTAAACGAGACTGCTGATATTCTTGTTTCATCAACTTGTTTGTCAATAATTTATCTCGTTTTAGAAATTGTGCATACGTAGAGCATGCTCTTGCGTATCGAATCAACTGAGAGATATATATACCCCGTATGCAGGTGATGAAGGTATATTGCTGCATGAGTAAGGGAAGTTAACGATTGAAAAGTTAAAGTCATCACGTTTATCATAAAGCTTTGTTGCATATGTCGCATGTTAACATTAAATAAGTTGCATGTTAACATAATTATCTCGCATTTGAAGATAAATAAGTCGCATGTCTACATAGTAATGTTGCATGTTAACATAAATAAGTCGCATGTTGACATAAATATCTTGCATGTTTACATAGTTATCTTGCACGTTAACATAAATAAATCGCATGTCAACATAATTCTGGTGCAGCTTTATTGAATGATGTTTACTGGCGTAGTAAGTCAATTTTACCAACATGAAAATTAGATTCTCAAAAAAGATTGGTAACTTGCATGTCAACATAATTTTTTTTGCATGTTGACATAATTATCTTGCATGTAAACATACTTTTCTTGCATGTTAACATAATTTATCTTGCATGTAGGGGGCAGAAATATGCCACCATACCATACACCCTGAGACCGCGAACTAGGATGTGTGGGATACAACTCGGGGTAAATCCCCGTACACCCTTGATTTTACCTGGATAACGAATTTATTTCCTTTGTAAGCAAATAAATTCTTTGTAAATCAAAGTCCAGTTAATGGTGCTTCAAATTATCGATTTCATTTACGAAGTGCTACAATGCATCGTGACGTCATGTTATTTGTTAAGCCGGGTGTACGGCAATTTACGCTCGGCTTGCTAACCAATCAAAGGTTATGTTACAAGCAAGGTAGGAAATAATCGCTGCACGTCAGTTTTCACTTATTCTATACATGGAGGGCGCCTCATCAAGCTAATGTGGGCAGCACGTGACCTGTGTACACACTCTCTCTCCTAACTTCATAAAATCCTCATATTTGTCAAAACTCACGTTGTAAGTCACAGAAAGTGTGGTGTCTAATTTCTAAAGGATTGGGCGTGTCCTTGCTTAACAATCGATCAATAAAGAAAGATCAAGACTTTTCATTCAAAAGAAGAAATTTACCACTTCAATGCGCATTATAATATCATTTATGGGAGCCGACTGCGGTTTTATTGAGTGAAAACTACAATATAGAAACTCTTTAATTTTATACCATATGTAACTTACATTAACTTTAGTGTATATGCCAAGTTGAGGGAAAATCTACCGTCTAGGTATTTTAAGGGACCGTCTCAAAATACAGGTACATTTACCATAGAATTAAACGGGAAAGTGCCGCCAATTTTTCGCACTTCAAATCGAATTATTCAAATAATATTATAGCCTATTTGCTCAAATTATAATGTGATGAGTAATATTATATTGTACATTATACATGTATGTAAGGACGTACTGACCCCATTAAGGACTTGAAGGACTAGCTCCTAAATAATTCTCTTCTGCATACGAGATCTCAGAAACGAAAAGAAACTTCTGAAATACTTGTAGAATAAAAAGTCTTCAAATTCATAAGTCCTTTTATTTGACATCAAGAAAAAGGGGACGACCTCTCAAAAAATTAGCTGAGAGGGACCGAAAGACTTAAATCTGTAACTCTTTTAACGAGCAATTTTTTTTGCTATAGATTAATGAAGCAAAAATGATCCTAAGTTACGTAATATGGGGCTTAAAGAGGCCAGTATGCTAAATTTTGAACGCTTTGAATCTCGTAAAGGGGAAATATTTTATAAGTAATGTTGAACAAAAGATGTTTAGAATATTGTTTTTAACAATACACAATCTCTTATTTTTTTGCTAAACATCCCAATAAAGGAGTTAAAGGACCGGTCCCAAATTTTTTTTCCCATAAATTTGGGAAAATGAAAACGAATTTCTAAAGATTTGTTGAACAAAGTGTTCAAAATCATGAGAGCTTTAATGTGATATCAAAAAAGGGTGAGCCCTCAAATTAGGGACCCAGAGGGACCAAAAGTCTTTAATCTTTAACTCTTAAATGATTAACATTTTGTTATACATCACTGAAGCAAAAATGTTTATCTGATTGAAATCAAAGGAAGCAATTTCTCATATCATTATTTTTGAACGAACACCATATCTCATTTTATCAGGCCGTCACGGTAGCTCAGTCGGTTGAGCGCTCGCTCCGTGATCCGATGGTCGGGTGTTCGAATCACGGCCGCGACTGACCTACGTTGATAAAAAAATAGGTAGCAACTGTTCCTTCGCCAAGCGCTCTCCTTTTTGAAGTGAAAGTTGCGGGTCCTTCGGATGAGACTTTAAAAACCGAGGCCAATTGTCACGGTAGGCGTTGGCACGATAAAGAACCCTCACTGCTCAATGGCATTGAGTGCCGAGTAAAGGTCTAAATTTGAAGCCCTTCAACGGTATGTGGTGACGTTTCTATATGAAATATATGGAGATAACGAACAGTATTCAAGCTCAAAAGTCCATTATACAATACAAAATAGGAGCAGAGCACACACGGACCTCCAAACATCAGAGGTGGGATCAGGTGCCATGGAGGAGTGAGCATCCCCTGCCGACCGGTCACACCCGCCGTGTGCTCCTTGTCATGATCGGGAAATAACGGAAAAATCCGTCGACAATTCAGTGTGTAAATAATGGTCTAACAATTAGTATGAAAAACGTCAGTAAGAATTTGAGTGAAATATTCTCGAACGGGACGTAAAACAACAATCAATCAACCAATCAATCATTTTATCAAAAATGGGACGGAAGACACACTCGTTGCTCGCAACCTGATCGGATCTAGTTTAATATTAATACAGTTTTTTTTTCTTTCATTTACAGTGGATGTTGGTCTTACGTGGGAAAGGTTTTTTCAGGAAAACAACAAGTTAGCCTTCGGGACCCTGGATGTGTTTCAGTAATGCTAATTGATATATCTTTTTCATAAGTTTTATTTTTTAAATGTATAAGATAAATTTAATCATTTTAAAGGGGCCTGGAATAGTTGCATTGTGTACAATTAACCTTAAATTTCTATTTTCATTAAAAAATAACTTCAGTTTAATGAATTGAACTAAGGTGAATATTCTTAAAGTTCAATTACAACGCCATTCTTCATAACATCATGTCAAACACGTGTGTGTAAACAGGACACGAGCTCTGTTATTGTTAGTGTTTACGTTTCACCGGATGTGTTCAATTTGATTAGTCTGCATACATCAATGAGCACGAACTGAAAGTACTGTTGAATTGGTTTTGCATTCTCGCTTTTTGACTGATTCTTCTGGATTACAGTTTTCATTCTTTTCATTAATACACAACAAAATTTCTACCCTTCTTTTAAAGTATTATGGATAAAGTTTACTTCGTGAAAGTGCAAGGATATGTGACAATCAGACGTGTCCCGAAATTTGTAATTTAAATAATTCAGATAAAAGAAGTTTCTAAACACGCTTTTAGTATATTTCGGTGTGACATACATATGTCATGATATTGTATTGAAATTTTAGAAAATATGAGCTTCAAAGCTGTGTTCCAGTCCCTGTAAGTGGTATTCCACTCTCTTTTTTGTCTGGAACTCATGTAAAAAAAAAAAACAAAAAAAAATTTCAGGTTTCCACAACAGTTCATGAAATGACACATGCTATAGGTCAAATGCATGAACAATCCCGTACTGACCGTGATAACCATGTCACCATGTTATGGGCGAATACACAGGGTGGGACAGGCAACAACAACATGGCAAAAAGCAATACCCACGACTACAACCCATACGACTACGAATCAGTTCTTCAGTATAGTTTAACGGTCAGTTCCTTCATTTTTTCTTTAAAAAACATCATCAATATGATTTTTTTCACGACGTCACAATCGAGCCGTTTCTTGAAATATATGACATTTTAGATGTTTTAGTGTACAATGGTCCATGAAATAAGCAATATTCCTGTTTATCCTTGTACCTTCTATTGTCTGCATATATTACACAGCACCTTGAAGATATAATTTACATTTTTATACAGGCATTCTCCACTAATGGCAAACCGACAATGGAGTTTCGTGACCGTCGATTGGATTTCTTGGCTGACTCAGCAACTGGTCTTATGTTTTACGACATCCAGGACATTACTGATGCATATGATTGCACTAGTAAGAATTATATGTTTAGCCCCCTTGGCCCAAAGACTGTCATGTGTTGTCTGTATACTTTTCAATTGTTTAACTTTCTTCTCCAGAACCATATGTAGCCGCATGCAAACAAACTTGCCACCTAGAGATTCCAGTTTGCTAAAGGAAGAGCCCGTTCTCTTTCAAGAGAAGATAATCAAAAATAGTGTAAATTTAATGTGGTGACGTAAACGTCATCATTGTATGAACCACTAGGGCCAGAAAAGGCAAAAATTAGGTGAATTCTTACATAGTGTGAGTGCCATTTTTTTTCAAATATTGGTCCAAGGCCTGAAGGATTTATGAAAGGGCTACAGTGGGGGTGAGGTAGGGGGCTTATATATTTAATCCACAATGCTTGTGTGTTCAGTTTTAACCAAGTTTGATCGATATGGCTAAAACTATTTCTTTGAAGCTACTTTGAAGATCTTAACTTCATACTTTTAGCTTCAAAACAGAATTTGTTTTTGTTCTTATATTTTGAATTTGAACAAATGACAAAGATCATGAGGTTGAAATTGTTTCTATGTACAACTAGGGTTTAAGGTGTATTTAACAAAAAATGCAAATCCTTACATATTTTGTTGTTTCACTTGACGAGCACCAAGAACGACTCACTATGTACGTGACATAACAATAAGTATCACCTCATCCTTAATTTTAGAACCCTGCAAAGGTCCAAATGGTGATGTCCCCCTGAAGCAGTGTCAGAATGGAGGATTTGTCCTACATACCTGTGATTGTCATTGTCCTGAGGGACTTACTGGAACGCTGTGTGAAACACCTGCTACTGATCCAGGTAATAAATTTATTAGTGCTAAGACTCCATCGTTAGACTTTGTCTAATATATCCTGTGAACAGAATTTTTGTCACAAGATACGTACTCTCAATATTTCTGTGCCTGCAAGTCCACTTTGAGCAGTAAAGACCAGGTCCGTTACAACGATTTCAAAAGTGGGGGGGGGGGGGCAACCTCCCCAAAAAGTCTGACAAACAAAAAACAAACAAAAAAACTAAGTGTCCGAAACCTGGAATTTGCCATTGCTCGACCTTACAGCAACAAAAACAGGGGGGGGGGGGGGGCAACCAGCATGTAAATGACAATTTACAAAAGCAGAATTCTATACTCAGAAAAGAAGTTGGGGGGGGGGGGGGGGCTTGAAGACAAATATAATAAATCTAAGCTTACAATAACATACATAATTCGGTGTTTTTCTTCTTGATTTTGCCTTGGTTTCTAAGCTAAAACATTTCTATCGAGTTCTTCCAAAATCTTATTCCTCCTACAGATTTGTTTTATTTTTAATAAATGTTGAAGGTTTATGACAGGTTTATGAAACAAGGTGCACATTAAAATTTCAATGAGGAATATTACATGGATTAATAAGTATAGATGTGTGGAATTTTAAAAGCTATCTCTGAAAGTTTGGGTTTTATTAACATAAAAAAATACCAAAAGTGTCATCAGATTACTTCTGGTTAGCTAGTGTTATCAGATTCTTCTAGCTGGCTACAGTCCCATCAGATCTGTTGTACTGACTAAAGATGAGAAAAGCCAACTAACAACTTAACTGTATGACAAACTAGAGGACTTCACTTTCGTTATTTAAGTAGTGATAATCCGATATCAGCTGCAAATGGCGTTTATGTCTCCCAACTTATACTCAAGTGCATGCTTTAAGTCCTCTTCACAATGTCAAGGTTTTGTGATATTCGTTTCCCTACACAAACCCTTCTTAAATGTCGTTATTTAAAGGTCGGTCTGGGAAGCTATTCTATTTTTTTCCCGTTAGATACTAGGAATCACTTAGGAAACAGCCTTGATTGTAGGAAAGTTTTGTAAACAAATATGACTTGTCTTTAGAATGGAAAGTTCCAGTTTTGTAGAATATGTGACTAGTACTTCAAATAAATTTTTGGAAGACCCTTCTCCTTACAATCATAAAAGATGTGATAAAGGCTTTTAGCTACTTAATAACGATGGATTTCAAAGATATTCTCATTTGTTGGTTTATAATTAATCATTGCTTCATGTGTAATCACAAGCCCGACTTTCAAATAGTGAACCTTTTAAGGGTTTTGAAAAGGAACGATATCACAAAACCTTCACTTTTGTGAAGACAGCTCTATGAACAAACAATTTTTAAACCTAGGAAGGTTATTAACAAATAAGTTGATGATACAGGAATTTCAACAACGTCTAAAGTCAGCATTTCGTAAATTCTTTAGTCGTCATATATCCTCATTAGGAAATATAACTTATCGTTGGGTCGTTTTTAGACTGACAAATTTCATATCAATTGTTTGGCCTTTGTATTAACATTGAATTTGATTAAGGAATATTCCGTCTACCTAATCAATAAACAGGGCTCACGTTGGTGTGACCAGTCGACAGGAGATGCTTACTCCTCCTATGCATCTGATCCCACCTCATGAATTTCCGGGACCATGCCCTGTTCACAAATTTATTTTGTACGTTTGTTGTGAGATCGATCACTCATCATTATCTTAAAGCTGAACACGACTCGTAAATAGGCTCACGCCATTTCCGATGGTACTATCTACGATATCAGCACCGGGGTATACTCTTCGCATTTGTTACACCTGACTGCTTTATTGTCACGGGTATCGGCGGTGGATTGGCGACCCGTGTTCGTGCTGGTTATCTTGCATTACCTTTGTTTACATTTTATTGCAGTAATGTGTATTTACAAGTGTTTGTTTGTATACTGCATGGACCTGTGCAACTGTTGTAAGTTTCTTTGGTATTTTTGTCTCCTGCATTAGAAGAAGTACACAGTTATATTTTGTCGCTACCGAGTGCTGTATAGCATACGTCCGTCTACATCGTTGATGATTGATTACACTGAACAGTGACAAAGTCAGCTACTTTATATACGGGCTCTCAGATATAGCGAGAAACCAATCGAATATGGCGGACAAATTCCTTTTACAAATCGTGTTCAGTTTTAATTCACCTTTTTCATACTTCTTGTTAACTACAGTCTCAGCAGATATTTCTGGTCAGCTACTTCTTCGGGAAACACTTTTGAATCCAAAGAATATGGAAATTCATACCGTTCTGACACAAAGAATTTTGTTTTACAGTTTGTGGTGGTATAGTAAACGTAGCAAATGGAGAAACCAAGACAATAACAACGCCTGATTTCAACAATGGAGGTCCATATCCCACCGGTAAAAAATGTGTCTGGTTAGTGAAGGTTGGTAAAAAAAACAGCTTATTTTATCTAATCCATTTCGTAGAAGAATAATTTGATTCAAGTTAATTTGTGTAAATGACCTAGGTCTCTTGATATTTAAAAAATTAGCTATCCTAGTTTTATTACAAATATCATTTCTGCTTGAACTTTCAGTAAGGCGTGACAATCTCGGCGATACATTATTAGCGTCTCTCAAATGGTGACCTAGATTCTCATTGGTTAAGAAATTCATAACATTAGCAACTTTAGATTGTTGTTAACAAACAATGGGATGACATAAGCCACGCCTCTTTACTGTTAGAAACGATGTAATTGGTTTCTTGCGTCACTCTTTGACGTCTGAACCATTTTTATTCCATGTGTATTTCACCCGTGAATGAAAAGCTGTGTAAATTTCGTATTGATGAGCTAATCTGGCAACCAATGAGAATCTAGGTCATTATCTGAGAGACGTTAATTATGTATAGCCGAGAATATCAGGCCTTACTGAAAGTTCAAGCAGAAATGATATTTGTACTAACAAGCACACATTTTTAGGCCACCTGAGTCACTCAGGTGACCTGTTGCTATCCGTTTTGTTTGTCGTCGTGCGTGGTCTGTCGTGCGTGAACATTTAAACATTTTCAGCTTCTTCACTAAAAACGATGAACCAATTTCAACCTTTTGACATATAGCATCTATGGCTGAAGGGGAACAAAAATTGTGAATTTCATGGTCCCTGCTGTCCCGGGGCCAGAGGAGTGAGGATACCACCAAAATTAATTCAATCTTTAAATCTTCTTCTTTACTCCTAGATACCAAGCAGTCAAACTGCTGGCATGATTGTAATAAGCATTGAGTCCTCTACCAAAATTATGAAATTCATGCCCCCTGGATCAGGGGTTCTGGTGCTAGGGCGGGGCTATATAGATCATATAGTGAAAGTGCCTTGTTTCTTTGAAAATCTTCTTCTCTGCTCCTGGGTATTAAACAAACTAAGTACATAGTTATGATGAGCAAGAGTACCTCTTAAGATTGTGAATTTCATGACCCCTGGGCCAGGGTTTCTTTTGTTAGGTCGGGGCTCTATTGATTATAATGCATTAATGCTTTGAAAATTTTTATCTCTGCTCCTGGGTATTATAGATAAACTAACTTAGTTGATATATTGTAGTTATGATGAGCATGGTTGCCTTTTCAGAAATCTTGAAATTCATGACTCCAAGGTTGGGGGTTCTGGTGAAGAGGGGGAGGGGGACTCTATTGATTATATAGTGAAAATTCATATTTTTTTCAAAATAATTTTTCTTCTCCTAGTTATAAAGCAAAGAAACAAGTGTATAGTTATGATGCACAAGGGTGCTTCTTCCAGGATTGTGAGTTTCATGGCCCCTGGGTCAGATGTCCAGGTGTAAGGGTGGGGCTTTATTAATAATATAGCAAAATGCATTATTTGTATTAATTGTATGAAATAATAATCCTGTCTGCTCCTGGGTATTGAGCAGATAAACAAAATGCATAATTATGATGAGCAAAGGCGTTCTGGTGTTTCTGGTTTTTCCGGGGAGAGGGGGGGGGGGGGCTCTATTGATAATATAGTGAAAATGTGTGAATGTTTTTAAAAAAAAATTCTTTCAACTAATTGCATAGTTATGATGATGTGGGTACCTCTTCCAAATTTATGAATTTAAAATTTTTAATAAGCAAGGGTATTTTTACCAGAATTTTGAATATCTGGACCATTTGGTCAAGTGTTCTGGTCCTGGCCAGGGCTCTATTAATTTGTATTCTACTGAGCAAAGTTACTCCCCTTTGCCATTCACCTTTGATAATAAAGCAAGGGTATTTTTACCAGAATTTTGAATATCTGGACAATTTGGTCAAGTGTTCTGTTCCTGGCCAGTGCTCTATTAATTTGTATTCTACTGAGCAAAGTTACTCCCCTTTGCCATTCACCTTTGATAATAAAGCAAGGGTATTTTTACCAGAATTTTGAATATCTGGACCATTTGGTCAAGTGTTCTGGTCCTGGCCAGGGTTCTATTAATTTGTATTCTACTGAGCAAAGTTACTCCCCTTTGCCATTCACCTTTGATAATAAATCACTTTACATGGTAAATAATGTATTTTAAAGGTCAATAGAATAAGAATGTTGTTCAAAGGCCAAGAGAGGCCAATCTGAGAGGTAATAACATGGGGTTTAAAAACAGATATTTTGTTAATAGTATGCGCGGTAATGGTGCTAAATGGGGGACAAATAGATACTAGACCAGTTATTTTTTTTATCCTAATCATACTATTTTTCTTGCTTTTTGGCAACAAAGATTCATTTATCAGTTGATGGATCCTCTAAAATATTGTTGTATTCTACTCAGGTGACCGTTAAGGCCCTTGGGCCTCTTGTTATATAATTCTTACTGTTTTTATGAAGATTTATTTAATTTCATTTTGCTTATTTGTTATCAGGTAAAGTAATTTCAAATAATAAGTCGATGTTTTTCCTTATAATCTATGAACTTAATTATGTTCCCCAAACCAAATTTTGGAATATATTGTTTTAACGCTGTTTCTTCGTCTTTTTTCGAATTTCTTCTTCAATATGATTTGTCCAAGAGTGTACTCGGAAACAAATTCTTTCAGATTTAACGTATAGGTTTATAATATAAGGCTCAGGTTAATATCAGGTATTATAATAACATGATATATATAAAATTCTTACTACACGCTCACACACGTGCGCTGGAATTTGATTTGCTGAAACTTTGAATGGCCACACCTTTCTTAGTTTTTAACAAAGCAAGACGAAATTTAGAATATATGTAACTATAATGTGTTTCTACATAATGCTTCTATGAAATTTGAATGCAAGCATATAAATGCATCTATGCTGAATTCTGATTTGGTATTACTTAAGGATACCTACTCCTCAGCCAGGAAGGATAACTCTTTATTTCATTATTTAATTTAAAAAGTCTCAAAATGAAGGTTGAAATTGAAATCTTTTCGTGCAACAATTTTCATTTCATGCATCTCAATGTGATTCAAGGTTCTTTGAAGTCTTAGAAACAGTCTTGTTAAAAGTTGACATTTGTAACCCGTAAAAGTACAAAAATACATTTCTAAAGAAATCGAATTTTCTTCAGTCTAGCCTTAGATACCAATATTTATTAGAATGATACGAAATTAGAAGTTATCCCAGATGTTTTGCAATGAATACAAAAACTTTTTACACTATGTATTATATAACATCTACTCTCTGATACATAAATCTATATATTGGTTTTTGATATTGACAAATGTTGTTGCCAAGGTTACAAAAAAATAGATATTTCTTCGAAATTCTTTCAAAGGCTTTTCCTACCACAGTTGTTGTCCAGTTGCAATGAAACTTGCCATAAAAAGAGACCAAACTGAGGATCATTATTGTATTTATTGCTGTTGCCATAGTTTAAGTAACAGTGCTACTTTTCTCATCCTTTAATTGTTGTAAGTACAAACTGGTAGAGCTATGTAGACTTGTTTTCCCTAAAAAATTACTTTCAAAAATAAAATGTGAATCTAAATGTATAATACAAAAGCATTTCCTAAGTGAATGAAGCTTATATGGAAATGGGGAACCTGAAAAAAGTGGGTAAGCCGTTTGAGGAACATCTGCGACGGTTTCCGTTGCAATTAGGTTACAATTAGTACTATATGTAGAGATACAATAAAACTCGGTTATAACGAAGTCACTGGGACCTGTGAAATTACTTAGCTAAATCCGTAAATTGCTATATCCGTATAAGGAATTCGTTAAATTCATATAGCTGGGGATCCAAGAAAACTTCGCTATATCCGTGAATTCGCAATATCCGTGTTCGCACTAAACGAGTTTTACTGCATATAGAACTTACTTTAAAATCCTGTTTCCAAAACTGAGAGTAAATAAATTTTATAAATTATTCAGGGTCCGGTTGGGAAAAGCATTCAAATGACTATAACGGAGATGGATTTAACAACGCAAAATGGAGCATGTAGTCATTGGTTAGAAATACAGTATAACCTGCTAGGACAGACTGGACCGAGGTAAGACATGCATATCATATCAACACATGTTGTTTTTAGTTGTTATGAGAATGTTTAAAATTGTGCATTGAAATACAATTTATTTAATCATCTTTTGAAATTACAAATTGTAATATTAAGTCTCTGAAAAAACAAATAGAATTACCGTATAAGTGGAATTTTTGGCGAGATTTGTCCTTAAAAATCAGTATTTAATTTTAGCGAGAAGTAATTTTTATGATTTTATGGTGCACATACTTTTAAAATAGGGAATAAATAAGTAAGCGATTTTTAATTTAAACGGTCTCAACACCCTCGCTAAAGATGCTAAAATTGAATCCTCGGAAAAAAATTTCTGCTTATACTGTATTTAAATTTCTGACAGATATTATCATCAAGATACTCAATCTTTTATGAGAGAAGAAAAATGAAAATATGTTTGCTAATTACTTGTGAACTGATTTTTTAGACGCTGTGGAACAGTTAGCAATGATGTTTATGTGACGTCAGAGTATGGTGACCCTACTAAGATGTTACTGAAATTTGACAGTGCTTTTGCTTCTAATGTAGCAGCCGGCAAAGGTTTTTCTTTGACAGTGAAAGCTGTTGGACAGGGTAAGTATAGAAAGAGGAGCCTTGTTAAGTATGACGGAAAATAGAGACCATTTCAGATAACATTCATATATACAGTAAAACATTCTCATAATGAATAATTTTGATTCCTTATATTCGTATTGCTAGTTTGTTTGTTTGACGTCCCTTCGAGAATTTTTCATTCATATTGAGATGCCACAATTTTCTGGTGGAGGGCTGCAAATTTAGACTTGTACTTGCCACTTAGGCCATTGAGCAGTGAGGGATCTTTTTTGTGAAAGCACCTGCAGCGATACGGGACCTCGGTTTATTTGGTTACGTCCATAGGAACGGCCTCCACGACCCGCAGTGAAATATTTTTGGGGATTCAAACCAACGACGCAAGGATCAATTTCTTACTTTATCTATTAATTACATGGATCGACTCCTTTCTTTATCTATATAGAAGTGTTTTAAAACTACAGAAAATATAAAAAACTGTGTTCGCTGTAAAATGCGTATTCGCCGTAGCCGTGTTTTACTGTATGTCGATTAAATTTAATTAAATATATATATGTATTAAAATTAGGGATGTCAACAAGTATTCGAATTAGTCTGCTATCGCTGGATCATACCAACTATGGACCACTTATTGTCATCTCCCTCGGGAGATGACACATTAAGTTTGAATCACCGGAAGTAAAGTCCTAGTGTAAGCTGCCATTGATAAGCTGGCGGTCTGGCAAATGACACGATTTCTAAATATAGAGATGTAAACAAAACTGCTCAATGACAAAGAATAGGCGATCTGTCAAACAGGCCATCTTAAAAAAGAAAAACTACACATAAATCATAGAGAGCCACAGAGACAATATCGCTTGGGTATAGTGGTGGGTCTTCAAAATACATGCAGTTATCTAATCATGGTCAGCGCGTGTGTATCAGAATGCACTAAACATGACATCGATTAGAACGGCCAAGGCGTGGATCAAAGTATTTACAGAAAAACAAAGTGGTGGGTCTTCAAATAACATGCAGTTATCTAGGCTGTTACGTAAATGATGGCCAGTGCGTGTGTATCAAAGTACACTTTACATGGCATCGATTAGATCAGCCAAGGCGTGGATCTAAGAATTTACAGAAAAACAAAATCAAAGTAAATACTCACATTAAAAGTTTAAATAGGACTGATGTGAATTGATGTCGAAAATTTTACCTTTTTGTGTATCTTAGTCATTCAATAACCTGATGCCATTTTTAATTTTTTTTTAAACAAATAGTTAATGTTAAAACTACAGGCATTGGAAGAAAGATTACATAATCATTGTGAATTTTTACGCATGTTCTACAAAAAATAAATGTCAGAAATACAATATTGTTACCTTTGTATAAAAGACGCAATTTCTTTACCCGACTCGTATTTTGAGAATTTACAATTATAACATCTGCAATCATTTTCTTTGTGTAATTTTAAATTGCATTATTGGTTAGTGGCAAAAAAGCTATCAAATCACTTCTCTTATTCTTGAAATATTATTATATAATATGATTGTTTCCTTGAACAGCCTAAATATCAGGTCTCTTTCAGATAATTTGTTAATGCCTAATTTTAGCTTATACCGTGTAAATTTTATTACTGACCTATTATATTTAAATGCATGTGAGGGTTATTTCTTTGGATAAACCATATATTTAAAAGTGGAAAATCTTTCGAAATCAATTGAGGGTCAGTGTCGTATAGTGAGACTTCCCCATAGTGAGATTTCCCCGGAAGACTGGCTATATAGTGAGATATACCACGGGAAGACTGGCTATATAGTGAGACTTCCCCCCGGAAGATCGACTGGCAATAGAGTGAGACTTCTCCCGGGGAAGTCTCACTATATAGCCAGTCTCTCCCCCTTTCATAGTGAGACTTCCACTCAAATGTAGTTTCCGGAATATTTTATTTCATTGTAAAACAATATTTTTCAGTATATGAATAAAGGTTCTCCGTTAATTAATAATTAAACATCTTAATAGCCTTTTAACAGTTTGTTAGTCAAAACTAATTATGGGATGACATGTACATGTATATTGATGTGAGATAACTGAATGAAAAATGTACATTATTGTTACAAGTATACATCTTTCTTTACTGTATTGTATTTATTGCATTCCCCATGAAGGTTAACATAAGCAAATTCCAAGAGTCCACGAGTAATGATCTATATTAAATGTATTTCTTTTGATAAGAATCGTTTTGGAACAGTTCGATTATTTACTGTGCACGATAAATTTTTAATGCGCACTTCTATATTTATTCATACAGGTATCTATTTTATAAGATCATTATCAAAATGCAAATATATATGCATCGTCGATGTTAATAAAATACTACTGAACATGGAAGGGGGAAGCCTCACTATGGTCGTTTAGGGGGGAAGACTCACTATATAGTAAGTCTCCCCCCTCTTACCGCTATATATAGCCATATTTCCGGGGGGAAGTCTCACTATGAGGGTGGGAGTCTCACTATATGACACCGGACTAATTCAAGTTAGCGCTTTAAACTTCTTGGCTGTTGTCCGAGTAAGCTGCTGTGATGTAAAGTAAATAGGAACGCTAAGGTTTTACCCATCCTCTTGTATAACAATTGTTTACAAATTTTACGAATACTGCTCAGTGGTTACATTTTTTAAACACATATACAAAAAATATTTGAAATTACTGTTGCAAATGTTTACTGAAAGGCAGCTTGCCTCTACCTTCCCCACATTTATTCATACCCCCCCCCCCCCCAATGTGTTTTCGAGAGAGTCAAAAAGTTTAAATCTTCCCTCCCATCCACGAAATAAGAATTTCGAGTTTGAACACCTCCTTTTTTTCCTAGTGAAAGATTATTCAGGTAAGTTGTAATTTTTTTTTCTGACTACCCCCCTTTTTTAATAAAAAAAAAAAGCTCTTCTGCTTGTAATCGTGAGGAAAAAAAATGTTACATTCCGCTATTTATTGTGTGCCCCCCCCCTTTTTGAAAAAAAGTTCTTCTGTCTGTAATAGCTGAGGAAAAAATGTTACATTCCACTGTTTATTCTGTGACATTAATGAAGCCAAAGAGATGACATTTCAGGCTTTCTGGAAAGCCAAACTTGTTTTAATCCATTACTTTTCAAAATATGCCGGTTATGTAAAAGTATATTCAAGTGAATATATGTAAGTAGGGCTTTTCGCTTTCAGGCGAAAAGCCCTATTGCTTTCGTTTTGTTTTATTATTATTTTTATTCTGAACACCTTTTTTCTGATTTAATGAAAACCCTTAAAATTACTGATGCTTTTTGATAACCATCTGATAGCAAATTTTAATGTCCCGCGAATGTTAGGTTTTGTACTTCCGGATTACTTGAACCCCTAACCGCAAGATTATGGATAGATTTTTTTTTTGCATTTTCAATACAAGTATACCCTCCTATCTCTTTCTCTCTCGCAAATATGCCCACTAAAGAGTGTATAGCATTGATGTTACGCAGATAGTTTGTGAGATGTTCACAAATGGAGCCGATCTCTTTGTACTGCCTCTAGTTTCTGAGTGTTGTGAGCGGTATGCGGGTCACAGAGAGAGGATGCATACTCTACTACAACATGTACAAGTATTACTAGTGTAGTATAGCATTATTTAGGCTTCTATTCATCTCTTCAATTTAATTCTTATCTGCCTTCTTCCACAAGTATATTTTATCGTGTGTCGGTTTGTTAATTTTTGTTGTGATGTCAGAGTCATTATAAATATGTCTGGAACGATTATAAATCTCATTTTCAGGTTAACAAATTCTTTGCACATAAAACTCCTGGTTTTTCAAAAGCTGAATATTTTCGGTTTTCAAGTTCAGAATGGTGTTGTCCCGTTCCTGAAGTTTCACTCTGTTTTTCTCCATTCTTCTTGGACACTAGCATTAATCAAATCTACTAATTGTTTGTGAGATGAATTTTCAATCCGTAGAGTTTGTACTTCGTGTTGCAACTTTGAAATGGTTAGTTTATCTTCAGCAGTATTGTAATTTGATCATTCGGGCGGGTGTCTTGGTACTAGTTGATCAAGCTTTTCTTCTTGGTTGATAATGATGTTAAATGTAGGCAAACTTATTTCAATCTCTTTTAACTTTACACGTATTTGATGAAGCTCCGTTTTAAGTCCTTGGTTTATATTTAGGGTCCCATGGAACACTGTATTCCGTAGATTATACAAAGGTAGTTTGCGAAGGTGAGATTTTGTTTCTAAGTATTTTGCCATACGAACTTTGTCTCTGGACTTTCGTCTACCGGAACGTTGCTCTTGGATTGGTGCACTAGTATTTGCTATCATTGTCATCCTCTGAGGGTGGTAGGAATAGTCCTACACAAATATTCTAGCGTAGTGACCGTGACGCGTACATCTATGACACTTCTCCATTGGAGCACGGCAAATGGGTCCACGCAAAATTCCACATCGGCCACAAATTGGGTATTGACACTGAGAGGAAAAGTCCACGGGTCTCCGTTGCGTTCCAAGGCTGCGATTCATAGCGGAGTGTACGAAAGTTGCTTTTCTGAATTGGGGAATTCTCGTAGAAGATAGGGGAATCAAATGATAGAGCTCACTTGGCGAGAGGGGGTCGTACCCGGTTATCTGTCAGATCTTTCTACTGTAGATTGGCAAATAATCACGATGGTTTTTAATTTCACTGTGTTCGCGATTCATCACTTTCCCACCAACGCGATTGGTACTTTCTGGGAAATCGTGAAATTAAAACGATTAAAGATAAATCTGACAGATTAAAGCAAATATAACAATTCATAAATTAATAGCAGAAATAGCAGAAATGTAGGATTTGATAGTGAAAATATTCGAAGTAATTGTCACTATTTATTATCGGTTTTAAAGAAACTATTCAATATATTTTCATTAAACTTTGTACAATAATACAAATTTTCATGTTACAGCTCTCATGATCCCATGGCGAGGCATTCGTGTCCTATGGACATATTCCTAGTTATTTTTTTTACTCTAACACAAAATAGACATTTGTTTCCTAGATTAAGTACATTTATTTCGATACTTTTCAGGATGTAGGTCAACACCTTGTAAGCAAGGAACATGTACTGATGTTGGTGATAGTTTTACCTGCTCCTGCTATCCAGGTTTCAGTGGACAACTATGTGATACTCTTACTGGTATAGTTGTATTACAATCACACTATAAACTTACTCAATGTATTTATTCTCATAGGACGTTGATCTGTTTCAGCGTGTCCATGGCTATAAGGGATTCAAGTTTGTTTAAACGAAAGACTGCATCCTAAAAAAATAAAAAAAGAAATAGTGAAAATGTGGTGGAGTCATTTAAAAATCTTCCACCGTGTCAGAAAATCTGAAACTTATACAAAAACTTCCTGACATAGTGTAGAATTAAAATCAAAATCTCTATTTATAAGAAAACTTTTTCAGAAATAAAAAATAGTGTTTAATGTCTATATTAACTGTATTAGAAGTGACAAAAAATATATTCTTAAAATATTCCTTCCCGATATTTGCAGTAAATTTCAGATATTAATGTTAAAGATAATTTTTTATATTGTCATAAAAGAAATTAAAAATCAAGAATATAAAATTATAATATCATTATATAGGTAGTCAAAGTAAATATGAATATGTTCAGTTTTATCTTTTCAGCATCTGGGAGCGTTTCATGTGGATTTGAAAGTGGCGAGACTTGTTTCTTTGCAAATTCACCAACAAATTCCTACAACTGGATTTCAAATTCGGTATACCAATTATTATTTCAGCATATATTTCGATATTTTGTTTCTCTTTATGGATTGCTGTTGGATGAGCAATATGTAAAGAAACGACATTTTAAGAAGCATGGAGTATAAGTTCACCGAAATATCTTACACATCTTGACTAAGAATACCCAAATTTTCGTTTTTATATCATGTATTCAATTCTTTTCAGAAAAAAGAATTTTATAAAATAAATGAACTCTTCGTTAAAATTGAATTAGACAATATACTTTCAATTTAAAAAAATCTAAATAAAACCTCGGAAATTATCAATAGATTGAATAATTTGCTGAAAAGTGTTTTGAATTTGTTAAAAATTGAATTGCAGCAAAAAGCTTTTGACCATTTATGATTGCGGTAGATACATTGAAAATATTGCCAGCCGAGATGTACGTCGAACATCTTTGTGTCAAATCTCCTGACGTTTTCATTTTACAGGGTTCCACTCCGTCTAGTGGTACCGGGCCTTCTGGAGCTAAGACTGGAACACAGTATCTCTATGCAGAGGTTTCCAGTCCTGTAGAAAGTGGTGCTAAATTTCATTTTGAGACACCTTTAATTCCAGGTATGCCAATATACTCTAAAGAAACTAATTATTTAAATATCCGTCAAAAATGCAGAAGCTAGAGCAGTGAGCTTACAATTGCCTATTGCCAGAAGTAACTTCAATTTTCTTTAATTAAAATTATGGCACCAAATGATACAGTCATTCATTTTAAGCTCTAGTAGTCAGAGGCCAGAAGAACGTATGCGATAGTAAAGTGTCTGTCTAGCTGTCTGTCTGTTTGTAAACAATTTTTCAAAACGCTACTCCTTCTACAATTTTAATCTGATTTTAAAGGGGCCTGGATACAGTTGCATCGTTTACGATTTAAATTTCTTTTTTTTATTCAAAAATAACTTCAGTTTGATAATTTGAAATCACATGAATATTCTAAGAATTCAATAACAATGACATTCTTCATAACATTATGTCAAACATCGGTGTTTTATAATCAGGGCACGAGCTTTGTTACTGTTAATGTTTACGGTTTACTGGGTGTGTTCAATTTGTTAGTCTGCACACATCAATGAGCACGGACTGACAATCCTAGTGAGTTGGTTTTGCTTTCTGGCATTTCTGGATTAAAGTTGTCATACTTTCCATTAATACACAACAAAATTTATAATTTTCCTAAATATAATGGATAAAGTTTACTTCGTGATAGTGCAAGGCTCTGCGTCAATCAAACTCGTCCCGAAATTCGTAGTTTTGATAATTTCAAGGTAAGTTTCTAAACACGCTTTTATTAGATTTCGGTGTGAAATGCTTTAGTAACATATACCCGGTATGTCATGAAATCATAATGAAAATTTTAGAAAATATGAGCTTCAAATCTGTGTCCAAGCCCCTTTGATATAACTTGTCACACAAGTAGAATACATTGAGATACATAATTCTATCGCTTTTTGATAATTATAACGGTGTTGCCATGGTTACTAAATATAGAAATTTCTGTCAAATACCTTCAAAACATTACTTCTCCTATAGTTTTGGTATGATTTTAGTATAATTTGGCAGGCAAGTTAACTACACTAAGATACATATTTTAGGATATTGTTTTTTTTTTAATTTTGATCGCTATTCCTTTTACAGTATTCCTCTGATTTCAATACATCCTGGCACACAAGAGGACTCAACTGAGATACACAATTCTATTTATAGGATTTTAACTACTCCTGCAGTTTTGGTCTGATTTCAATATAACTTGGCACACGAGTAGACTACACTAAGATACATAATTCTGTATATTGGTTTTTGATTTCGGTGAACGGTGTTGCCATGGTTACTAAAAAATAGAAATTTCCTTGAAATACTTTCAAAATGTTACTCCTCCTACAGTTTTGATCTGGTTTCAGTATAATTTGGCACACAAGTAGACTACACTAAGATACATAATTGTCTTTATTTTTTTTTTATTTTGTTTAATGATGTTGCTATGGTTACTAAAATCGAAATTTCTTTAAAATTTTTTTAAAAGGCTACTCCTCCAACAGTTCTGATGATTGCAATAAATCTTGCCACAAAAAGAGACTAAACCAAGCTTCATTATTCTATTTATTGCTGTTGCGAAGTTTCAAGTCCAAGTGCTACTTTTATCTTCCTTTGTTATAAGTACAAACCAGTAGAGCTACAGTCTCATTAGAGACCTCTGGTTCTCTATATTGGATTTTTTAATGAACGGTGTTGCCATGGTTTCTTGAAATAGCAATATCTGTAAAATATTTTCAAAACACTTCTTCTCCTACAGTTTTGGTCTGATTTTAATAAACTTAGCATGCAAGTACACTACACTGAGATACATAATTCTCTCTTCTTCTTTTTTTTTTTTAACTTTGATGAATGTTGATGCCATGGTTTCTAAAATAGAAATATGCAAAGGGCTACACCTCCTACAGTTTTGGTCTGATTGCAATAAATCTTGCCACAAAAAGAAACTGTACAAAGGATCATTATTCTATTTATTGCTGCTGCAAAGTTTTAAGTCCAATTGTTACATTTCCTTCTACTTTGTTTTACGTACAAACTAGTAGAGCTACTGTCTCATCAGAGACTTCTGGTCAATGATTGATGTTATATAATATTTGTCATATTAAAAACAAATAGGATTCAGATATGAAACATCTTATCTTCCACGTTTTTGAAATCTTAAGCTACCCAAAGATGTTTGTCTTTCTGGTATCACATGAATGGTGGTAATGTGGGAACATTGAACGTTCTACGGAATGGAAACCAGGTCTGGACTAAAACGGGAACTCAAGGAGACCAGTGGAATAAGGCTGAATTTAATGTTAATGACAATATCAATTACAAGGTAAGTAGGATAAGTAAACTCTGTACAATATCTGTTTTTCTGAGAATGGCTATTGCATATATGTTAAAACTTTGAGCTGCGAATTTCAATGATCTTTATACATATCAATATTGCTCTTAAAACTTTTCAAAGAAATTCTAAGGTCCGTCAGAAAAAATAAATATTGATCAAAACATTAAAATCGTTCCTTAATCACCTTTTATCAATTCAGGCTTTCGTTTATATTGTTGATAATTATTTGACAGATTTCTCTGATTGATGCCTTAAGTTGTTTGGTTTTCCTTATATTTGTTTAACACAGATTCTTCATGACAATAGGAAAGAAAAATTTATTTAGTTCTCTGGGCAAAGTTGCCAGGCTGAAAGGGCTTAAGTAAAGGAAAGAATGGCAATTGCATAGATTAAGTTATACTGAGAAAAAATACTAAGCAAAGTGTCATTTTGACTCTTTTTAATTAGTATGCGACCAGAAGATGGGCTGCCTTATGTATTTAACTGAGGAAGTGCCCATCCAACTTTCTATAAGCAGTTGTGTTGTTTTTTTAAAATCGTTCTCTTCCATAGATTTTGTTAGACTTTAATAAACGCAAGTAAATTAATCCAGGAATATTTCTCCACTTAACAGAAATAAAGCGTAATTTCAATGAAAACATGCCATTGGTGGTGTTAGTGTCTACTTCATCAAGATATATAATTCTTTCTGTTGGTTTTGTTTTCATTAAATTGTATGGTTATGGTTACTTAAAAGGAATGTAATAATTCCTCTTCAATGATTTTGGTCCAATTATATTTATACTATATAAATAAGTAATTTTCACAAAGAAACAATTCTCTTTAAGGTAAATGAAATATTTCGTGATCTTATTTTTTTTCAAAATGATTTTTCTACTCCTCCTACTGTTAAGACAGATTTCAAGAAAACTTGGAACAGTGGATAACACAAAAGTATACTCTTACAATTTTTTTAATTATATTTTTTGATTATGTTGAATGGGTGTTACTATGGATTTGAATATATCGTAATACCTGATTTTTTAAAAGGAAAAGCTGTTTCTCTCAGTTTAGTTTGTTTAGTAATTCTACAGTATTGTAGTGGTCACGAAACAATCTTTGAAGTTCATTGAGAATTCTACTCGTTGATTTGGTTTCAATAAAACTAGGTTCAAATTTAGAAAACATCAAAATACATAATTTTGTAAAAGAAAAGTATAAAGCAGTGTCACAGTTAAGTTACTGTACACTTTTCTCGTCCACCCTTCACCAATACAAGTTTAACATAATAGGCAACTTATGATTCTGAAAATTGTAAAACTCTTTACACAAAAGATCTAATGGGAAATTAATTTAAAAGGAACAAATTAAATTGACGCAAAGCATAAATCGGCCGCAAAAATATATTTAGCATTAATTTGAAAGTATTTCTATATAAAATAGAAAAGAGTCCAAGGAAACAAGAGTCCAAAGAAAAAAAAATCAAAGTAGAAAAAATATATGAAACATTTTTATTGATAACTACACTTGCCTTACTTTTCTGTGCATTTTTTATGCTTAAATTTTCGGTGATTAAATATTATAGATAAACTCTTTGAAACGAAAATCGGATTGCGCGCGATAACGGATAGGAATGTATTATCATTTAATTATTCGATTTAAATGAAATATATGGAGATAACAGTATTCAAGCTTAAATGTCCTTTAAACAATACAATTTTTGGAGCAGAGCAAACACGGACCTCTAAAACATCAGAGGTGGGATCAGGTGTCATGGAGGAGTGAGCATCCCCTGCCGACCGGTCACACCCGCCGTGTGCTCCTTGTCATGATCAGGAAATACGGAAAAATCCATCGACAATTCAGTGTGTAAATAATGACCTAACAATTAGTATGAAAAACGCCAGTCAGCATTTGACTTAATGATAAATTGTATTGGCTGACAAGGTCATTGTATCGACCATAGAACTTACAAAATGACTACTTTAAACGAGACTGCTAATATTCTTGTTTCATCAACTTGTTTGTCAATAACTTACCTCGTTTTAGAAATTGTTCATGCGTAGAGCATGCTCTTGCGTATCGAATCAACTGAGAGATATAAACCCCGTATGCAGGTGAGGAAGGTATATTGCTGCACAAGTAAGGGAAGTTGAAAGTCATCACATTTGTCATAAAGCTTGTTTGTTAGATTACCATTAATGTCTTTTTCAAGTATAATATCCAGATATGAAACAGATGTGTCAGACTCTGTGGTATCTTTTATTTCAAGCTCACGGGATATACCGTATCGACATAAGAATGGAACCAACCATTGTAAATTGACAATATGTCGTCGATATATCTAAATGTCGAGTTGAAGGCCACAGCAAGTGTTTCTTCTTTTGACGTATATATTTTGAACAAACTCTGCTTCATATGAAAACAAAAATAGGTCTGCTAATAATGGGGTGCAATTGGTACCCATGGAAATTCCAATACATTCTAAGAATTCCGAGACAAAGAATCTAAAAATATTAATTATGAAGAGCAGAAGAAAATAATTATGTAATTTGAAACTGTAGTGTATTCAAAACAAATTCTACTCCTTCTTAAAACTTTTACAATTAATTAATTATTTTAGGCACTGTAATTCATATTCGGAAACTTAATACGTTTTGTTTTTATACCTTACGCATGCCCGTGTTAGGGTGCAGTTCATTTAACAACTTTTTGTAAAATCATAAATTTATAAATATCTCAAGAAAAAATAAAAACATATTGAAACGTAATAACAAACACTTAGACTTGGGATTAAAGCTGAACACGCTTCGTAAAAAGAATCTGTCCGCAATATTCGATTGATTTCTCGCTATATCTGAGGACCCCTATATAAAGCCGCTTACTTAGTCGCTGTTCAGTGTAATCAGTCGTCATCAGTGTAGACGGACGTATGCTACACAGCACTCGGTAGCGACAAAAAATAACTGTGTACTTCTTCTAATGCAGGAGAGTAAGATATACTAAAGAAACTTAAAACAGTTGCACAGGTCAGTGCAGTATACAAACACAAATACACATAACTGCACTAAAATGTAAACAACGGTAATGTAAGATACTAGTAACCAGCACGAACAAATGTCGCCATTCCACGCCGATACCCTTCACAATAAAGCAGTCAGGTTAACGAATGCGAAGGGTATATCCCGGTGATGATATCGTAGATAGTATTATTATCGAAAATGCACTATGCCTATTTACGAGTCATGTTCAACTTTAAGCAAGCTTTTAAAATTTTTATTCATAGCTTTTACGTAAGTTATTAATATCGAATTATTCCATCGAAGCAATGAAAAATAACGTCTCATTTCCCCATGTGCACCTTCTAACACAACAACAAATAGATCGGCTGCTAACAATATTTGGGTGACCTCGACTGTATAGCTATATATAGAAGCAAAACAATTGTGAGCAAGAGGACAAAACCGATTGTATATTTTGAAAAGGATTTAAGGAAGACTGGGTCATGCAAGAATATGGGCGAACAAGGCTAGCCAAATGCCTATAGTAAGGAGAAAATTAAATCTCAATAATAACAAAATTTTCTTTGACATCTCATCTATCATTAAAGTATACTTTATGTAAAATCTCCAAAATTTGCAAAAAATCTCAAAAAGATTGAAATTATTTGCCTTTGAAATGGAATACACACACTAAAGAGGACAAAAAGGACCATTTTCTCATACTATAAAACAATTTTTACACCCCCCTTTGAAGAAAGGAGGGCATATTGCTTTGCTGCTGTAGCGGTCAGTCGGTTGGTCCACCAACAGTTTCCGTTCATTTTCTTCGCAGAGGTTGCACATACTGAAATGAAATTTTGTATACAGGTTAATCATAAGATTATCTGGATCAAATTCTACATGTGTGTATTTTGGGTACGATCGAGCAATCTTTGACAGAGTTATGTCCCTAGGACTTAGAAAAATTCGAATTATTTGCAGTTTCCGTTCAAATTCCAATTATTTGCAGTTTCCGTTCATTTACTGCGGAGAAGTTGCACATACTGAAATGAAATTTGGTATACAGATTTATTATAAGAATATCTAGGTCAAGATATGTTTTGGGTACGATCGAGCAATTATATGACAGAGTTATGCCCCTTGGACTTAGAAGAATTCCAATTATTTGCAGTTTCTGTTCAATTACTGCGGAGAAGTTGCACATACTGAAATGAAATTTGGTATACAGATTTATCATAAAAATATCTAGATCAAATTATGTTTTGTGTACAATCGAGCAATTTTTGACAGAGTTATGCTCCTTTGACTAAGAAAAATTCCAGTTATTGGAGGGGGGCGGGGATAAGTGTTTCACAAACATCTCTTGTTCGATATGAGTGGGTCTTTGCTCCATTTTTTAAAAGTGTATCCTAAAAGTTGGCGTTAAAATAAGCATCTTTTGGTTAACAAAATCATGGAGCAAAGACCCACTATACCAGCAGTACACTTTCTTGACACAGCATTCGCATCTTTCCTCGAAATACTTGAAGTCCATTTAGTCAATGGGCATATCACAAACATGATTTAAATGCCACTATTCATCAGGAGCTGTGTAGCGTAGTGGTTAGCGCGTTAGTCTCAAAGGAAAATGGAATTTTTATTGCTAGGGTTCGAACCCCACGAATACCACATTTTTTTAAACAGAATAATTTTTGCCGAGAAAATTTTCCTCAGGAAAGTTTTATCATAATTTTCAATAATGAGGACTTTATTGTAAATACTAAATTAACAAATTGAATATGATTTTTATATTTTTGATAAAATGTTGCCATGTAGGTGTGGATATTTGTTCCATAATGAACATTCATGAATTATTTCATTTACCAACAAGGTGGTTAATGCATGTATCTTTAAATAAAGCTTTGAAAATATTGATAATTTTTGCGAGAAAAAAATTATTTTAGCGATCGACCCTTAACTTTATTTTACCTCAAAACTTACAAAAATCTTCAAGAATATGCAATTTGATGGAACTCTACGATCCCTCTAGCATTAAAACATGCCCAGTTTTGAACAAGTATATGATTTTTAATAGCCAAAATTTTATTTTAGTAAGAATAAGTTTTTCTGCATATGTTTTAGTTTATGTTTTGAAAATCTGTGCAAAATGTAACTAGTGCGGTTCACTGTATTTTCAATCTTAGATATAGTTTTCAGAAGATTCTGGATGGACAATTCAAGAATTGTTCATAACAGTTGAAGACGTACAGCTGTATTTTTTTAAAACTGAGATATTAATTGATTAAACTCTAAGATAAGATTCCTTTGATCTATAAGGTAACATTTGAAGCAATACGAGGAGATGGCTGGCAAGGTGATGTTGCTATAGATGACGTTTTATTATCCGCAACACCCTGTGGTAGGTTTAAATTCTGTGTATTAATTAAAATGTATTTTTCTTCATAAAATCTTAAGTTATTTCAAAGCATAAAAAATCTTCTCAGCAGCAGATATATTTTTATGTCAATTGTTCGCTGACTACTTTATAATGTTTTTTTAATTAGTTACAAATTTTTGGTCAAATTCAAATTATTTCAAAGGTAACAAATCTTTTCAACAGCGAAGCTATTTTTTAGGCCAATTATCAACTCCACAGCCTAGTACACAAGCACCAACAACACAACAGCCAACAACTCGGCAACCAACAACACAACAACCGACAACTCGGCAACCAACAACACAACAGCCAACAACTCCGCAACCAACAACACAACAGCCGACAACTCGACCTCCGACTAATCAGCAGGAACTGCACTGTACCTTCGAGGATTCTACTTGCTTCCTACAAAACATAAATGGAGATTCTTTCGACTGGACAGTAAGATCAGTAAGTAATACAGGACCATTATATCAGTTATACTGGATAAGATCAGTAAGTAATATAGGATCATTATATCAGTTATACTGGATAAGATCAGTAAGCAATACAGGATCATTATCATACTGGACAATAAGATCAGTAAGTAATAGAGGATCATTATATCAGTTATACTGGATGATAAGATCAGTAAGTAATACAGGACCATTATATAAGTTATACTGAATAAGAACAGTAAGTAATATAGGACCATTATATCAGTTATACTGGATAATAAGATCAGTAAGTAATACAGGATCATTATATTAGTTATACTGGATAAGATCAGTAAGTAATACAGGATCATTATATCAGTTATACTGGATAAGATCAGTAAGTAATACAGGATCATTATATCAGTTATACTGGATAAGATCAGTAAGTAATACAGGACCATTATATCAGTTATACTGAACAATAAGATCAGTAAGTAAATCAGGATCATTATATCAGTTATACTGGATGATATATATATATATATATATATATATATATATATATATATATATATATATATATATATATATATATATATATATATATATATATATATATATCTTTTTTCCAAAAAATATTTTAAATTTGATAAACAAGTTAATAAACTGTTTATGGTGTATTATTTAAGGGGAATACGCCATCAAGTAGTACAGGTCCCTCGTCTGCTTATGAGGGAACTATGTATTCTTACATAGAGGCAACAGGAAAAAGGAGAAATACAGAAGCCAAGCTTCAAAGTTCAGCAATTGCAACAAGTAAGTCTTTTGAAGGTCTTTTGTGTCATTCAGTGACCTGTTGCTATCGTTTTAGTCCGCCGTCATTCTGCGTGGTCCGTTATACAATTGAAGGTATTCAGCTTCTTAACTGGAACAACTTAACCAATTTCATTTAATTTTAGCATATACATTTGAACTGTGGTATCTCAAACACTGATGCCTCGATTATCATTGATATGTTGAAGTGATTTGGAAGTGATGAATGGCCAAGCACAGGCATGAAAATAGATTGTTTTCAAGATAAGATTGAACAAGTCTATTATGCAAGAATTTTTTTTATGATACATAAGACAAAAAGTACTTATATATTTTTTTAATGCTTAGGTAGATTTGTGATTACTAGGTAAAAAAAAATGAGGTAAGAAACTATATATTTGTACATAAAATGTTCTTCATAGACTAAGAGAGGCCAATGTGTGAGGGAGTAAGAAGTGTTTACTACATGTAATAGACTATAATAATGTTCAAGCACTATTGGTTTAGTTTACATGGTTGAAGTGACGAATGGCCAAGCACAGGCAAGAAAATAGATCTTATTCAAGATTTTTTTAAGAGTTCTAGAATAATTATTTTGTTGATCCCTGATCATTTTAGTGTTCTTACTTTTTGGCAACATAGCTTTTCCTATCAGTTAATTTGATTTTATTTTAATAATACTTCATTGGTTCCTTTATCATGCTGTACTTAGGAGACTGTTAAGGTCCTCGGGTCTCTTGTTTTTTAATACTTCATTGATTCCTTTATAGTGTTGTATTGTACTTAGGAGTTAAGGCCCTCAGGTCTCTTGTTTGAGAATATGTGGAATCTTGCTTTATCTTAAAAATGACTTTAATTCAATGCAAAGGAAAATTATATGCAAGATATGATCATGCAATGAATATCAGAAAAATAGTTACTCGGGAATTTTTAACAAAATTTAATAACATCGAAGTGTAGTAGCTGAATGTGAAATTTTTATCCGGACTTAAGATGTTTTGTTTTTATGTTAATATTTTTATGTACCATTTTGTGTTTGATCTTACTTGCAGTGTTACAGAATTATGAGTTATTCTTTCTGTTAGTATTCAAAATTCGTTCAGATCTCTTACATTAATTAATATTGCATAGTGCCCCATTTCTTCAAAGAAGAAGGTACGGTTTTGGGCTTTATTGTGCCCTAAAAATTGAATGTTTTCAAAAAGTTTTGAAATTGGCATAAATATGAGTTTAGTTTATGAGTGTGTTAATTCATGAAAGAATATGACATGAAGGAGGACCATTCTAGAAATATGACGTCATTAATTTCGTATTTTTCTAAGTTTTAAGCAGAAAAAGCCTCACAATGAATCATTTCAGGGGGTATTTTCCTTGAGAAAAGTGTCCACAGCTGTCGCCCACTTTAATATTCGGACATGTTGTGTAAAATTCTTTAAAAAATCACATATCTCAAAATCTTTATGGGCAATGCATGTGGTCTATATTATCTGAAAAAAAAATTCACTGAAAATTAATGTCTTCTGCTACTTTTTAAAAAAAAAATACCGGAAAATGCACAAGTTTATGACGTCACAATTAACATTTATGAGTCAAATGAGAAAAACGATTTGTTTGATCTTACTGCATGGAGTTTCAACATTTCAGAAAGCATGATTTTTAATTTCTTTCACCACTTTCATATTTTAGAAAAATACAGAGCCAGATTTGTATTGAAACTGTACCTTGTTCTTTATACATTCTAGGAATTAACCTCTTGTGAAAGATTATAATTTAATATAAAATCAACCAATTAAATCAAAACCATGCTGTATTTCCAGGCCAGATTTTCTGTCTGACTTTCGCTTACCACATGTATGGCGCAAATATCGGCTCCCTGACCGTGGACGTTATTTCCGCTGGTGGCACGCAGACTCTGTTTAGTGAAAGCGGCAACAAAGGAAATGTGTGGCAAAAAGCATATATTCCAGTTTCACCAACAAACGGCATTGTAAACACACTACATTTATCAGTCTCAGTATTTTCATCGCCTTGAAATTATCTGTATGACATGTATTTGTTACATTTTCATTGAAAAATATATAAAAGTTTTTTTTCTTGAATGTTAAGATAGCAAATGAAATTTATTTATTTGACAGATCGAATTTACTGCATCCCGTGGGAATGGTTTCCGTGGAGACATAGCAATTGACGACGTTCACTTCCTGGCAGGTGACTGTGGTAAGAAGCTTATCCTTTCAGTTTATCACTTTCTTTGGTTTCTATGAAGTCGGTACAGAAAGAATATCAGTTCTTACGTCTTGGATATTTTCAGTCATCTTTCCTAATTTTGCATCATCTTGAAATGCTTTGCGTAAACTTTCATTAATGTATCCTAAGAAATGCTCACATTAATAACATGTTCGGGTTAAAAATAAGCAAGTGTCTTGATACAAATTTTGTTCAAATTGAAAGAAGAAAAATGTCCTTAACGTTATTGGTTTAAGACGATCCCGACCCTTCATGAAGGATAACAATGTTTCTCCCATTTCAGTTGTCCCCACCACCACCACCCCCGCCCCCCTGTCTCCTCCTCTGAGCTGTACCTTTGAGCCAGGGACAACCTGCTTCATGACACAATCACGAGGAGACGATTTTGATTGGACAATGAAAGTTGTGAGTTCATTATAATTTGCTTTAAGGCAGATTTCTTGTTGTTCTTTTTTTTTTTGGATGTTTAGAAATTAGCCATGTATGCTCCTTGTTTTTCTTCTCATTTAAGGTGATGCGCTGGGGGATTAATGTTTTCCTTATTTAGGTCTTTTTCCACTAAAATATGGAGAAAGGCTTAAGGGTGATTTATCACATGTTTAGTACTTTATGCAGTGGATATAGCTCATAGGATATCGTTTTCATATCCACGGTTGTGACGTCATTATGGATTTTGTGTGGATTTGATCAAGTCAAATATTGTAGATTTACATCTATGAAACAGTATAAAACATGAAAAAGCTATGTGTAAAACATGTGATAAAAAATCTCCAATGGTCTGTGGTTGGGATTTGATTTTTTTATCCAACTCGTTGTGTATTTTTATCCCCTCTCCAATGCTCGGGGATAAAAACACACAACTCGTTGCATAAAAAATCATATCCAACCACAAATCATAGGAGAACCTTTATATATTCAATCTGTTCATTTAACCTTAAAGCTGAACACTGTTATAAATAGGCACCGTCCCACAGGTATATAAACCCTTTGATTTTGTTACACCCGATTGCACACTTGAAACTCGTGTCCGACATGTAGTATATCTTTCATCTTAGATTTAGCATGTTTATTCCTTCTTTTACATGCATTTTCTGTTTGCGAATAATGCATTGACTTACATGTTTAATGGTCACTTTTCTCCTAACTCGGAAAAAAGTGTGTAAAATTTGATAATTTCATTGCGACTGAGTAACACGGCAATGTAAGATATACGTCCACACCGGTGAGACCTCTACAGCGAAATACTTGAACTGTTAGGAGGTCTGCAGCTTATATAGGGGTTGTAGGGATTGCAAAGATGAAAGGGAAATATGGCGGACAATGCCTTTTACGAGTAGTGTTCACCTTTTGTCATTAATTATTACATATTCAATACAATGCCTGCTACCCTATCCATGTATGTTTCAATATGCTGCTCAATTCTTTTGTTTCATTACGTAATACAATGCTGTCTTATCCATTAATGTTTCATTACATAATACAATGCCTGCTGTCTAATCTATTTATGTTTCAATAATTATTACATTTCCTGCTGTCCTATCCATTTATGTTCCATTACATAATACAATGCCTGCTGTCCTATCCATTTATGTTTCATTACATAAAACAATGTCTGCTGCTCAATTCATTTATGTTTCATTACATAATACAATGCCCGCTGTCCTATCCATTTATGTTTCATTACATAATAAAATGCCTGCTACCCTATCAAGTAATGTTTCATTACATAATAAAATATGTTCAAATCAAAATCTCTTGTGAATTTTCTAACATTAACTTGGTATGAACAAAAATCCGGTGACAGACATTAGGTCCTTGCTGTTGTGAAGCAAAGATTAATTTATCTAAAAATGGTGTGTAATATTAAAAAAACTCACCAAAAGGTCAAATTTACATCATTAATTTCCAGAGTGATTTGGGAATTTACCAAGTCAACTTAAAATATACTGATAAATTTAGAACTTCAAACCACCACCTTCCAGTTGACACTGGTAGATGGCCATTTATTCCATTAAATTAAAGAATGTGTAAATTATATAATTCAGGGTAAATATAAGATAATTTCAATTCATTTTAGAATGTAAAACATTGTTGCCAGAGTAATATTAGGAAAAACCTTTTATACCCAGATTTTGTAAAACGTCAAATACTATTAGGATTAATGAAATTATGTCAACCACAAAATTTTTAAATCTTTCAAAAAAAAAAACTCTCTTTAAGAAGTCTTTTGACATAATTGAAACAGTGCATTTACATAAACAATACTCCACCTTTTGTTTAATTTAGGGTGGAACAAGCTCTTCAAAAACTGGACCTAGTGCGGCATTTGAAGGTACTACATATGCCTACACTGAGGCTTCGGGACGTAGGTCCGGAGACCGAGCTGTCCTTGAAAGTCCATCAATTATGACAGGTTTGACTTTTTGCCTGTAGATTATTCTGAAAAATGCTGTTAAATACATCAAATGACAACAAGATGATTGATTTTATTTGAATGTATTGACTCTGAAATCATTTTCCTCACATTATGAATGTAAAACGTAGCTTTTCTAGTCAATTACTAAATTGTTTAATATCAAGTCAGCGATGTTTCAGTCATATTTCGGTCAAGTACTTTAAATAATAAAATCTCCTTATTAAATTTGTTTTTTTTTTATATTTTGTATAGCTGATTCAATGTGCCTGTCCTTCGCTTATCACATGTATGGTAATAAGATGGGATATCTGGAAGTCATTTATGATAATATGACAGTCTTTGCCGAGTTTGGGGACAAAGGAGACAACTGGCATCAAGCGAAGGCTACTCTTTACCCCACCACCTCTGGACCAAATGTATGAATAATCTTATTATTACTTCATGAAAATTACATACATATTGGTCTAAACCTACTCATGGTACATGTATCTATCATCAGATAGAATTTGTGGGTACACGTTGATATAAATCTTAATATCCTATCTTCAGATCAGGGATGGGGTAATTGAAAAAAGTAATTGTAATTGACTGTAATTAATTACATTTTTTGAAGTAATTGGAAGTAATTTGTAATTGAACATTTTTTCAATTACTTGTTATTGTAATTTAATTAATTACACTGAAAAAATACCATGTAATTTCAATTACTTTTTCAATTACATTCAATTACTTTATATAATACACATTCATGATATATTCATGATATATCGTCACCACTACCTCCCCATTTTACTGGTTTTTATTTTATTGTTAAACATATCCTCAATCCTTCATTTATACAAAATCTTAGGTTAATGCTTACAAAATAATTAAATGATTGGCTTGATAATAATAAACTAGTTTCTTTCTAATCATTATGTAAATTTTGAATTTTTTGATCTATGTTTATAAATATGAATTTTGAACCACCTATCTTAGGTCTATTCAGCTATGAAACACACATTTATTATATTTCAATCTTTGTTGTTTGATCAATAATAAAGGAAAAGAAGGCGTGTGTCATTAATTAAGTTCTCTCTTGTTGGGAAGAGATAATTGCCCTCCAGATCACAGCTTTAAATTGCAATCAAAACAAATCAACTCCTCTAAAGAGATATTCATTCCATGATTTAGAAGGCAAAGCCAATGAAGATAATTATATCAATTTAAAATGCTCCGCTAGCTTTAGAAAAAAAAACTTTCAATTTGATAATTATTTTAACATCTTAACAGATTTTTATGAATGAATTTTCTATCTGTACAATTCTGATTTATGAAGTAAAATTCTTCAACATAAATAGCAATTTAGGATGTTCAGGTTACCTTCAAAGGAAATATTTAATTTGAGGGGTTACAGTTGCGACTCATTTCACTCTACTAAAATACTCACTTTTAATCAAATATCATAAGCCATGCAATTTGTGTACATGTAGGTTTTGTGTGGTGGAAACTGCATCAAACTGATCTCGGATAGTTCTTTAAGGAGATTCTTATTGTTTTGTAAATAAATGTTAAAAAATTTAATTAAACCAAAACGATACACAATGCCTATAGCATATTATTTCTAGTACTGTTTGTGCAGAGGCTGAGCTTATATACAAATAAATGATGTTCTGTATATTCATTGACAAGGATTATAAAAATTTAAAAAAAATTAAAAATGTAATTTGTAATTTAATTAATTACTTTTGCAAAGTAATTGTAATTTAATTAATTACATGTCTTAGAAAGCCTGTAATTTAATTGTAATTTAATTGAAGAAAAAGTCAAAGTAATTGTAATTTAATTAATTACTTTTTGAAGTAATTGACCCCATCCCTGCTTCAGATACAGTTTGTGGGTACACATTGATATATTTCTTGGTATTCTGTCATCAGATACAGTTTTGGGGTTAACTTTGATAATAAATTTCGATATTGTATCTTGTTACAGTTGTTATCCCATCTTCAGATACAGTTTGTGGGTACACATTGATTTAAATCTCGAAATTCTATCTTGTTACAGTTTGTGGGTAAACATTGATATATTTCTTGATATTCTGTCTTCAGATACAGTTTGTGGGTACACACTGATATAAAGAATAAATGGGCTTAACGCCCCGTTTTGGATCTTTTTGCGATTCCTCTACCAAGCTGTAAATGAAGTGAATCCAAAATATTTTACAAACAAAGCATAAAAAAGAGCTACGTATGCATGATTATATTAGGTAGAAAATTTGTACAAAAGCAATGCCTTGCTGCTATAAATCAAAACTGAAGCAACGATACATTAGTGTCGCCGTCCGGATTTTGACATGTACCCGGAATGGTTTTTAGGTCACATAAGCAATATTAATAGAAGGCGGGGCTATCGATCGGTGTCAGTGTCGACATCTCTCTCTCTCCTCTCTCTCTTTAGAAATTCGAATATGTGTATGGTATATTACAGCGATGTCAATATGAAATTAAAAAAAGATGTGAGGGCATTTGCTAAATTCTGAAAATATTGCAATCAAACACGCTCCAAGACGTGATTTAGATCGAGTTAGGTTGAAGAATACAATTGTAATTTTCACGAGTACACTCGCAGGTGGACATCACGTGATGAATTCGACAGATCAATCGAAGTCAAATCAAGGTTAACGCAGTCATAACAATGGAAGCGAGAAGTTCGTTTTGTACATGTTTTTTGTAAGATTAAGTATGAGCGCACGTTTGTCGGCTATTCTCCTTTAAATAGGACATTATGTTGTTCAATAACTACAGTTTTCTTAAGAACAGCCGACAAACATGCGCTGACTATGTATTCAGACGATGAAAAACGCGTGACCCTGATTATCTATTTATATTCAAGAAATCTTCGGGCCCCATGCCTTCGATATTTATTTAGTTTTTCTCGAAAAGAGCATTTTAAATTCATATCTGTACCTAGAATACACGCTTAAGATATCGGGGATTTATATGATAGAAAGAAATAAACATTTTATAACACTTTTAACACTTTTGTTTTTGGGTATACATTGATATAAATCTTAATATCCTGTCTTTAGATACAGTTGGTGGTTCCTGTTGATATAAATCTTAATATCCTATCTTCAGATACAGTTTGTGGGTACACATTTATAAATTTCTTAAAGATATACACGCTATATAAACGCAGTTTTTTTTATGTGAAACAAAATGATTAAACATGATGTGTAATAAAAAATAATACTTTCCACAAAGATTTACTAAATAAGTCGTAATTACAAAACAATTAAGCAAGATCTGCAATTAAGAATTCAGCCTTTTCATGAATATTGATAAAGGACGTGCGTACACGCATGTCCGCAGGAAATCGTAGACGACTAGGTACGTTGCATTTTGACTACAATTATGAATAAAAGGTCAATATCTGTCATTACAGAGTAGATGGTTAATACTAGTTGTTTCAAAGGATAAGTATCTTTAAGCATTCAACGTGTGCCATCCATTTAAAAAGTTATTTGTATACCAAACGGCCTACCTCGTTTTCTTGACCCCATTTTTGTTCTAAAAGTAGCGACGGTGTCACATGATGCATGAATTTAAATATAGAGGCATTACTTACCTAGTAGGAAAATAAATAATTATAATTTGAGATCTTTATAACGCGTTCATTTTTAATCGTTTAATTTACAGTATTTTCGTAACTTTATTTGGTAAACAAAATAAATAAATTTCCAACTTTATTTTTACCTGACGCAAGTTACAGCGTGTATATCTTTGATATTATGTCTTCAGAATGATACAGTTTGTGGGTACACATTGATATAAATCTCGATATTCTATCTTCTTACTGTTTGTGGGTACATGTTTATATAAATCTTAATATCCTAGATATTCAGATACAGTTTTTGGGTATACGTTGATATATTTCTTGATATTTTGTCTTTAGATACAGTTTGTGGGTACACATTGATATAAATATCGATAATCTATCTTGGTACTGTTTGTGGGTATACTATGATATAATTCTTAATATCCTATCTTCAGATACAATTTGTGGGTACACGTTGATATAAATCTTAATATCCTATCTTCAGATACAGTTTGTGGGTACACGTGGATCCGGATTCAGAGGAGATATTGCCATTGACAACATTCAGGTCAACACAGGAGAGTGTGGTTAGTGATATTACAAAAAAAATGTGGAACGAAAATGATATTTGCTCTTCTTTTCATATGAAATCAGCTTCATTCTGTTACACAAGGAATAAATTTTTAGCTCACCTGATCCAAAGGCTAAACTGAGCTTCTTTGATCTTCTTTGATCACATTTTGTCTGGCATCCATCTGTCCATTTGTTTGTCTGTCTGTAAACTTTTCAAAGTTTCTACTTCTCAAGAACCACATGCATGACCAATTTCAACGTGCAAAACAGAGTATTCTTGAGTGAAGAAAGATCGATATCAAGTTTGATCAAATGGACCACGCCTTCTTCTAAAGGGAAGATAATAACGAATTTATGGAAAATTAAAGACACCTTTTAAAAATCTTCTTACAAACCAATGTGCAAAGAAATACTAAACTTATATGGAAGCATCCCCCAGTAATCGTTCAAATAATTTAAATATATTTATATGGAAGCATCCTTAGATAACGTATATCAAGTTTGTTCAAATTATGACCCCCTGGTGTTAGGGGGGAGACATAATGGGTCATGAAAGTTTACATAGGAATACATAGGGAAGATCCTCAAAATTCTTCTCAATAACAGCAAAGCCGTTATAGATCAAATTCATTTGGAAGCATCTTTTGGTAATGTAGATTCAAGTTTGTTTAAATCATGACCCCGAGGGTTAGGATGGGGCCACAATAGTTAACCAAAGTTTTACATAGGAATACATTGGGAAAATCCTTAAAAATCATCTTCTCTAGTACAGCAAAGCCATAAGTTATATTTACTTGGAAAGATTCTCAGGTATTTAGATTAATTTTTGTTGACATCATGACTCCTTTGAGTAGGCAAGGGCCACGATGGGCGGTCAAAGTTATACATATGATTATACGGAAAAAATCTTGAAAAATCTTTTTTCATAAACAACAAAGCCATGATTTGTCATATTATTTCATAAGCATCCTAAAATAGTGTAGTTTTAAGTGTGTTGAAATCATGCTGTCCCGCTCCACTTATTTATTTTAACTTTTCAATACTGAACTGATTTCTTCTTATTTACTAGCCAAAGTGCTCAGTGAGCAATGTAGCCCATGGGCCTCTTGTTAATATTTGTTTTATATTAGAGTTAATAGCCAGTATCAGAGCACACGTGAATTTAGAAATCATTATTCTATATAGGTTCTATATAGGTTATTGTCTACATATCCCCCCCCCCAAAAAAAAAACAAAAAAACCAACAACAACCCTATAGTGGACATTTGCGAGAAACGCTGACTTTTACAAACGACGACTTACTTTCACAGTAGGGCATTATACGGAAGCTCTTTTGCGATATAAACATTAAGCTCAAGAGTTAATTAAACGATGATATTTGGCAATTTCAAAGCAAATATTACGTTGTCTAGGAAGGGATCGGCATCCACCCTACCCCCAACCCCCTCCATTCCCACATTAACCAATTCTTGCTTAGTTTTTCTTTAGATGTGTTTTTTCTTCCTTATTTCATTCCTTTAGAAAAATTAGATTGAAAGGAGGTACTGACCTCACGAATAAGGTAATTTTAAGGTACGTCATTCTGCCTCTCATCATCTCTTGCATTGATTTCATACCGGTAAATCATGTTAGTGCCCCTACCAACATACCTATAACCACTATAAGGGTTTTCTTATCTATTATCAATGCCGTGCCTCCGTAAATACATGTAAGGCAGGTTTAAATATCAAAGTAAGCCATCGACTGTAAAAGTCAGTGCTTCTCGCAAAAGTCCTTTACTGATGTATTTACGTTTTCCTCACAATTTCATAACCCTACCTCTTGAACAAACTTGTTTACTGGGTGAAACATACATATGCTTAGTGTTAATATATCTGATGGAATAATATTTACTTTAAAATCATATCTCTTAAATATTTTGTAAATGAGATGTACTATTTATGAGATGTATTTATTTGTGTAATGGAAGAAAACAAGTGATATAATTTTTTTTATCAACGTTTATCTTCTATGCACTAATATACTTAATTATTTTTTTTAATTTTTCACTTCTCACACGTTTCTAAACTTTTGAATTACAATGTAACATAAAGTGCACCGGGTATTTGAAATAATTTATTTTATCCAGTCCTAGATTGTTCTGATAATCCTTGCGGTCCTAACAGCGTGTGTATTGCTGATCCAGGTACAACAGCTGGTTTCAGATGTGAGTGTACACCAGGCTTCAGTGGGCAATTCTGTGAAATAGGTAAGTATCATGGGATGACCCTTTGTTATGGAAGAAAACTTGGGGTTTAAAAAAAAAAAATTATTATTTAACTCCCTTGTTTAAATTTGATTTGATCATTTAATTTGCAAAGAAAAGATAAAGATTTACAACATTTCTATTTCAATTTCTAAAAAAATATATGCACCGTAGCGCTGTATATCGTATGATGGGTGTCACTCTGTTAAGTAACATTGCCCATGTGCGAGTACCGAGTAACATCGACTTGATCAAAGTTGTACTAAAACAGCTTTAAATACCCAAAACTACTACGTCTTCTGTGTTTCAGTTTTTGAATCTCTGAAAATAAAGTCTTTAAGAAAATGTTTTCAAAACTAAATAAATTTAATTTATTTATTCGTCACTTATTTTTTTGTCGGAAATGGTAACTATGTGTTCAGTTTTTTGCTAATATGTTAGGGGCGAAGTGTTAAGTTTATTTCCTATCATGAGAAAATGTCATATTTCTCGAAATTTTAAAGGAATGATTAATATTCCACTGTTAAATCACCAAAAAAAATTGGGGAATACACTTAAAAACTCCAGTGAACTGGAGCAGGTTTGAAACTAACAATAATAAAGTCTTGGTCTTTTCATATTGTTCTCTGAAGATTCAGAACAAAAATAAAAGAAAAAGAAAAAATGCGTATGTTGAGAGTTGTGGTGGCACATGAAAGAGGGAGGTCTCAAAATTGCTTTCAAAATTCTTTTCTCCTGTTTTAAAGTAAAATCCTGGATCCTCTTGTGCAGATGTTTACTAAAATTGAAAACTATAAAAACATTCCAAAATTTCATTCTCATTTAATTATTTATGAAAGCGTCTTTGAATTCATATATTTTGTATACACTTGATTTTTTACAATCAATAAAAATAAATTTGGACTTGCTATTTAATTGCTATTTAATTAAGAGCTAAGGAGATAGAGTGACTGATAAACATGTCATCTGGTAATGCACTATAATGCAATACACAACTTTTAAGATATTACGTATCTATTCAGCTGTCGGTCCTGTAGAATGTACATTTGAAGATGGAGAGAACTGTTTCCTAGAAAACGAACTATTCGACGTATTTGATTGGACCATAAAATCCGTGAGTAGAGCGATATTCAAGATTGTCCTATTGCATTTTATAATTCGCAACCGATAAAACACCATATGGTTTAGAAATGATGTCATACACGTCACAAATACCTTTTTAGCTCATCTGAGCTGAAAAGCTCAAGCTTTTCTGATCACCTGTTGTCCGGCGTCCATCCGTCCGCCGTCCGTCTGTAAACTTCTCACATTTTCAACTTCTCAAGAACCACTGGGTCAATTTTAATCAAAGTTGGTACATAGCATCCCTGGGCAAAGGGGAGTTTAAATTGTAAAAGTGAAGAGCCAAGCCCCCTTATAAGGTTGTTGTTTAGTGTCGAGAATTTTTCATTCATATGGAGACGCCACCACTTGCCGGTGGACAGCTGCAAATTTTGACCTATACTCGGCACTCAAGGCCATTGAGCAGTGAGGGATCTTTTTCGTGCCAGCATCTCCTGCGACACGGGACCTCGGTTTAAACAGTCTCATCCGAAGGACCGGTCTACACGTCCCACAGTGGGATTCGAACCTGCGACGTAAGGATGAACTCCTTACTCCGCGACTTTAGAGCGGACGCTCTACCACTGTGCCACGTGGGCGACTGGTAAGATAATCAAGAAAAAAAATAAAATAAAGTGGGTTCATATAAAAAAATATTATCAAGAATCTCTGGGTTAAAATAGCTGAAACTTATGTGGAAGCAACTTGGGGTATTGTAGATTCTAAATTTTTCAAATCATGACCCCGGAGGGTAGGGTGGTGCCATAATGAGTATTACAAGTGGGAAATCTGGTGAACAGCAGGGCAAAAGTTACTTAGGTGAACGTTGTGGCCCATGGGCCTCATGTGTTCATGTAAAATTTTCTGTTGTTATGATATATATGTAGCATTTAAGTTCTCAATTCAAAGAATTCAAATTCAGCTATGAGGATTATATTTTTAATTCTTTTAACTTTAACAATTAATTGTTAAACTTTTTAAAAATAATTGTAATTTTTGTTTGATTCACATAATTTTTTCATGGTATTTAAATTCATAAGAAGACTTGGAGATATAAGAAGATACAAGTTCCTTGAACTGAATAAACTTCCTTAATTCTTAGGGAAGAACACCAAGTGGCAATACGGGTCCTAATTCTGCCATACAGGGTAATAAGTACGCATACATTGAGGCCACAGGGCGTAGGTCGGGTGACATGGCAATATTGGCTTCTACAACCAAATTTGAAAGTGAGTTTAGCTTCTTACCGTACCCTTGCTTATAACTAAATACTCCGAGCAATATTGAAGTTCAACTCCAAGAAACGGATTTCGATATATGTACCAAAATATTGCTCATGCATATTGATCATTGAAATTTTTGAGTTGTGTTTTATAATTATAGGCGGGGAAAGGTGTTTATCTTTCCAATACAGTATGTTTGGAGATGGTATTGGTGAACTGAGAGTAATGCAGAACTCTTTGTATTCGATCGAACTCTTTTCAAAGATTGGTCAACAGAGCAGTTCTGCAAATGACTGGAAAATGGCCGGAATCGATGTTTATCATGATGCCAACGATACGGTCAGTACAATACAGTCGCTTTTTCTGTTTTTTTAAAGAAAGTCAATGCAGTGAAGAATAAAAATTGGAGAAAACATTTTCACTTTTTTTGTCGGGGGAGGGGCTACTTCCGGGTTGCACAAGCGGCTTTCGCTCATTAATGTGATTTTTCTAGTGGTCCTTGTTTCAAATGCAGAGTTCAAAATCTTTTTTTGGCTACCTTACTATATAAATTTTGGTACCTGAAAATTCCAGGGAGGGGAACTCCAGTCCTTTCTTGATCCACACATTTAACAGGAATAAACAGAAAATAATTAAGTTGGTTAATTTCTACAGTATTTGCAAACAATATTTTAATTTAATTTCCCCTAAATATTACTGCATTTACATGTAACCTTACAGGCAAAAATAGTAATTTGCTTGTACAACATATATATATATATATATATATATATATATATATATATATATATATATATATATATATATATATATATAAATTTTTTTACTTTAGATTATGTTTGAAGCCTCAAGAGGAAGCAATTACAAGGGCGATATAGCAATAGATAATATCCGATACATTCCTGGACGATGTGGTACGGTACCTTATTTTTCTCATCTGTAAAATATTCCAATTTTGGCCATCATGGTGTAATGTGTTAACTCTCATGTTTTCAGTACTACTGGTCAGAGACCAAAAGAGCTTATGCGATATAACCTATCCATGCATGGGCTGCCCACCTTTTTTTTCTCTCTGTCTGTAAACATGTTTTTTTAAAAATGCTACTCATACAGTTTCGTTCCAATTTCAATATAACTTGGTAGGTAAGAAAACTACTTTAGTTAGTTATATATTGAAATTTATAATACATACCTTATTTAGTTCTAAACTTTTAAAAGACATAGCTATATGGAAATGATAATGGTTAATAAGTTCCTTACCTTGTCATAAAATTTTTGTCACACGAGATAATTGTTTTGGTGTGGCTAAATGGTCCTATCCTGAGAAGCTTAGACAAGTATTGAGATGACCGTCAGGCTTATGTGCCTCTTGACTGAGTTGGACAACACTGAGCTTTTTAGGTTGTGACAGTATTACCTGCACGTGTCTCGTGACTGAGTTTGACATTACAGATTTTTAAGGTTGTGACAGTATTACGTGTATGTGCCTCTTGGCTGAGTTTGACATCTCGGAGCTTTTTAGCTCACCTCAACGAAGTTTGGGGAGCTTATGTAATACCGTCGGCGTCCCACGTTAAAGTGTTTGAAGCAGATTTCTTTTCAAGTACTTCTATGCTCTCTATCAATCAGAGGTGCATGGAGGATGCCTCTAATGTGTTTCATTGTACCAGTCAAGGATTTAGATGCTGCAATTTCACCTAAAGAATGACCTAGTTAATGTTTTTGGAGCAGGTTAGAGTTTTGGAGCAAGTTAAAGTTTTTGTAGCAGATCTTGTTTCCAAGAAACTATAAGTCATATATTGACCAAACTTGTATGAATGATACGTCTAAGGATGCAAACTACCAGGCTTGCTTCAGATGCTGGATCTGACGTATATTTCCGATTGATTAACCAGGCTAAAATTTTTGGAGCAGATCTTATTTCCGAGTAACTATAAGTCCTATATTGACCAAACTTGCAAGGATGATACATCTAAGGATGCACACGACTGGACTTGCTTCGGATGCTGGATCTGACCTACATTTTCCAGATGAGTGATCAGGTTAAAGATTTTTGGAGCAGGTCCATTGCCAAGAAACTATAAGGCCTATCTGAACCAAACTCGCATGGATGATGCATCAAGGGACGAACACTTTCAAACTTGCTTCGGATGCTGGATTTGACCTACAGTTTCTTGATGAGTGACTAGTATAAAGTTTTTTGAGACAAGTCCGTTCCCAAGTAACTGCAAGCCCTATCAGACCAAAATTGCATAGATGTTGCATCTAGGGATGCACACTACTAGATTATTAGTTTAGTATGGGATTTTGTCTTACTTAAAGACAACATTCGTTGAGGTGAGCTCTGTAATCTCTGATTACCTATGTTTTAGGTTGTGACAGTATTACCTGTATGTGCCTCTTGACTGAGTTTGACATCTCAGAGCTTTTTCAGGTTGTGATAGCATCACCTGTATGAACGGGGGAACATGTATGGATACGGCCACAGGAGGTGTTTGTCAGTGCCCACCGATATACTCAGGAGCCCTCTGTGAAAACTTCGGTAAGATTTTCATTATGATTAAAAAACCTGTCATATATGCCATTTTTGAACTGGGCAAAATGTTATTATTTGAATTTATTGATAAAAGCCTATATTTGGCCGTTTTATTACCTATTTACGGCTGTAATTCAAACTAATTAAACGATACAATAATAAAACTTATCAAGAATGTAATGTTAAATTTTGTATGATAGATGATAAAACCTGTTAAAAAGCGGTATGAAAAATTAACAAGCATAATATAAAAGTACTGACCTACTTTTTTGACAATTACCTAAGGCTGCATAGTTTTCTTACCATGTGTTATTCCTCCCTTAAAAGTGGACTTTTTACGAAGACATTTACTTTAGAAAGTAACTGTCAATAATACAGCTTAACTTTTAAGATTTGTTTTCTTCAGCGGACAATGTGCTTTCCTGCACATTTGATGACAATCCATGCTTCTTGGAAAACGTCACAGGTTCAGATACTATGAACTGGAGAATATCGAGGGTGAGTGCTCCAAAAAGAATAAATTAACATAATTTAGTAAATACTATTTAATTAATACTATTGTTTTTAACATATTTTATTCACTGTTTCAAAAGGATCGAAACCAACTTCTTATAACTTACTACATGTAATACCTCTCCTTATATATTACATGTCATGCAAATTAGAGGAAAAAAAATGAATGAAAAAACATACAATGAAATCTGAAGATAAAAAACAGAAATCATGCTCACAAGTCCATTGAAGCAATACTAATCAAAGCTGTGCTAAGTAGCCAGGAAAAAGCAGACAAAGTAATGAAATAAAATTGAAGAAAAGCAGGGTGGTCTTTCACATAGGTTATTTTCTTATGTTAAAATGCACACAGATAACTTTTTAAATCTGCTTAAGTTAAAATGCACGCAAATTACTTTTAAATCCGCGGAGATATGACCTAGAGATAGCAAATATGCAATATTTCAAGGGGTTTTTAGGAAATCAAAACATTTTTAGGAAGTATTTCCCTTTTCTACTTCAGAGGAACCCGATACATCAAAGGATTGCTTACATTTCATGTGAAAGATCAGTGTTATTTTCACTTTTCAAGTGCGCTCAGAATTCAGCCCAAAGCAATCAAATGTACCCCCATTCCTTTACAAGCCATGCAAGAAAAGGAGCGGTAGTGTTAATTAGAAAAAAAAACTTAGTTAATTTTAGAATATTTGTAACAGATTTCTACTAATAAGAATATTTTTACAGCACGAAGGTTCAGACAGTGATCGTTACTTTAACAACTGCAGATATTACCAGTTTTCGAATTATTAGCATGCTTTGAAGTGAATAACAGCAAAAGCATTTTTAAAAGAATTTCTTTTCATGCCACAGGGAAGTACCCCAAGTAGTAGAACAGGACCGAGTGTTCGATTGGATGGACCTTACGCGTACATTGAAGCTTCCCGAAGAAGACGTGGAAATAATGCTATTCTTACATCCGAATCAACGTCCATTGCTGATGTCGGTGAGCACATTTCTTAATTGTAAAACATGAATCACTTAATTGTAATACATGAATCACTTAATTGTAATACATGAATCACTTAATTGTAATACATGAATCACCTAATTGTAATACATGAATCACTTAATTGTAATACATGAATCACTTAATTGTAATACATAAATGACCTGATTGTAATACATGAATCACTTAATTGTAATACATGAATTATTTAAATGTAATACATAAGACACTTCAATGGAAAGAAACAACATTATGTACCTATACTTATTAAGTGCGCAAGGTTTGTTAACAATGACCTCAGACATTAGAGAAAGTCATCTAATATGCATTTTGCAATGTTTTGCATCATGAAATGTACTAAAATGGATAAAAAAATTGTTTTCTTTTTCTAATACAATGCATCACAAAAATTATTATTTTTTGGCTGGAAAGTTAAGCATGTGACCAAAGGAAAAATTCAATGCACTTTAGTGAAATCCATTCCTTCTGATTTTCTATAAAAAATGTTTATATTTATGTTTTTTTGAAAACATTAGGACCCCGATGTCTTCGATTCTCCTACAACATGTATGGTTCTAATATGGGGACGCTGCGTGTGCTTGCCGGAGAGCGTGGCGCAGAGGTGGAGGTATGGAGTCTCTCTGGAAATCAAGGAGATGTGTGGACTCCTGTAGAAGTGGAAATTCCGGCAGCAACTGACCTCGTGGTATGTTGTCTTTTATACTGACCTCCTTGAATGTTGTCTTTACACTGATCTCATGGTATGTTGTCTTTATACTGACCTCGTGGTATGTTGTCTTTTATACTGACCTTGTGGTATGTTGTCTTAATACTGACCTCGTGGTATGTTGTCTTTTATACTGACCTCGTGGTATGTTATCTTTTATACTGACCTGGTGGTATGTTGTCTTTATACTGACCTCATGGTATGTTGCCTTTTATACTGACCTCGTGGTAGGTTGTCTTTTATACTGACCTCGTGGTTTGTTGTCTTTACACTGACCTTGTGGTATGTTGTCTTTATACTGACCTTGTGGTATGTTGTCTTTTATACTGACCTCGTGGTATGTTATCTTTTATACTGACCTGGTGGTATGTTGTCTTTATATTGACCTTGTGCATGGTATGTTGTCTTTTATACTGACCTCATGGTAGGTTGTATTTTATACTGACCTCATGGTATGTTGTCTTTCATACTGACCTCGTGGTATGTTGTCTTTATACTGACCTCGTGGTTTGTTGTCTTTTATACTGACCTTGTGGTATGTTGTTTTTATACTAACCTCGTGGTATGTTGTCTTTTATACTGACCTGGTGGTATGTTGTCTATATACTGACCTGGTGGGATGTTGTCTTTATACTGACCTGGTGGTATGTTGTTTTTTTTATACTGACCTTGTGGTATGTTGTCTTTTATATTGACCTGATGGTATGTTGTCTTTATACTGACCTGGTGGTATGTTGTCTTTATACTGACCTCATGGTATGTTGTCTTTTATACTATTTGCTGCCATCCTTGTTGTTATACATGAGTGCAATCTACTACAAAATGAAGGGGTCCATTATTACATTTTTCTTAGGTGATAATTGTAATGTTTTCTTATGATTTTTTCAGAATAGTTCTTGATCGAAAAAGTGTCAATAAAATAAAAGCCTCCTCAATTTTTTGGATTGGAATTTCATGCCGGAATTTTAAGATTGTTTGGAGAAATGCTTTTGTCTGAAAACATCTGAAAATACAGGGGAAAAAATCCAAATAAGAATGTGTAAAGTAGTTTCCTTCCTTTTCTTTTCAAAGATATTTCAGACCCGTTTGTTTGTTTGTAAAATATATGTAAAATACACTTGTCTAGTTTTAGTGGGGCATCTTGAAATGTCAAAAAATAGGGGTTTTTTTCCCCTATTTTCATGAAGCACTACATGTCTAAAACTTCCAAATTAAATAAAGGTGTGCCAATCCTAATTAAACTAGAAATATGTCCCTAGGAAATGAATGCCCTGCTCAGGGTTCATTTGTAATGAAGCATGAAAATTTATATTAGTGCATAAAGTTTGATAATTACCTTCATACAATAATGGAGTGTACCCAAGTGCCCAACATCATTAAATATCGAACTATATTAATTTCAATGAATAAAAAGGGATGGGTTGAAAATTAAGAATGTGATACATTTATGTGTTACTTAAAAAAATCAGAACCCATTGTGTAAATGTTCTTTTTCAAACAGAAGATTTATCAATCAGGATTGTGAAAAATTATATATATTTTGCAGGTTCAATTTGAGGGAATTCGCGGAAATGGTTTCAGAAGTGATATGGCAATTGACACTATCAGTCTGTCCGAGACTCCTTGTACAGGTATAGGTTTCAAATGCATATAATATTGAAAATATATATCTATATATATTCGCAGAGTTGACAAAGTATATTAATATTTTTAAACTAAAAAATGACCATCTTTTTGATCACCAGAGTCACTGAAGTGAACTTTTTTGTTATCTGTTTTAGTCCATCGTAGTTCGTCTTCCATTGATCTTTTTTACAATTTGTTTTCGTAAAAAGGATTTTTTTTTTAAATTCAGTATTTCTCTGAATGTCATTTAAATGAAATTTCTTAGGTAATCTAATTTCTCTTGGTTCATATAGCCAACGTCCACACGCAGAGATTAGGTTCTAGGATGGGGCTAAGTTGATGAAAGTTCATATATAGAAAATTATTATATAGTAGGCCTGATCTTATTTACTCCTGAAGTTCTGGAAAACCGCTGTATGAATTTGATAATGATTATAAAGTCCTGACCAAACTGTAAAAATTCTACATGAGACGAGTTCCAGGTACATGTAGGGTTAAAGTGGTCCTAGCCTAGAGAGACCCATGATACTCACGTGAACTTCAAGGCCCTTGGGCCTCATGTTTAATATTTAATGTTGAATATTTTGATACATAATTCAAGAAAGGACAAGACTTTAATGTTATTTCAAACCAAGTAACATTCTATATTTATTTGATCGTGAATTTGAATATATTAATAATGTATTTTATAGTAAAGTTTAATCTAGATCAGTTATGTATTTGATAGTAAATTTATTTTATTTATTGTAGGACCTTCGCCAGCTTGACGTTAGAATCTTGATCAAATGAATTAAATGTCCACCCTTCAAGACATTCTTGATTAGGCCTAGTTCACTTTTTTTTTTGTAATTTGAGTGCAATGCACTGCAAACATTGTTACAGTATAAGAATTTAATGAAAAATCTATACATATTAGTGTCTGATTTGTTCAATCAAATGTTTGCTTTAATAAAATGTTTGTTTTCGTATTGTTTTGTCTTTGTATATAGTCCGCTTAAAAAAATCAAAAATTGGATATTTAATAAAACATTTCAATTCGCAATAATGTGGGGTTTTAAGGATTGGTATCTGTTCATCATAAGTAATGCAGCAATGTTCCGAAAAATAAATCCTATCTTTTCCGTAAGCGATGTCAAGGCTTCCTGAAAATGACTTTAAGTATGCATTTCCATTGCTCTAGCTAGAAAATCTCAAAATAAAGGCGATGGAGAGTTGCAGATGCAAATTTACACCACATCACGCCTCAACAGGCTCTTACGTATCATTAACTTGAATTACAGTCCTTGGAGCGGAAGTCCAAGGGTTACTACACTGCGCTTAGCTAGAGAAAATTCGACCTCATCATCTTAAAGCTGAACATGATTCGTAAAAGCAATGTGTCCGCCATTTTTGTTCGGATTCTCGCTATATCTGAGGACCCCTATATAAAGGGCCTGACTTGGACACTGTTCAGTATGATCAGTCGACACCGGTGTAGGCGGACGTATGCTACACAGCACTCAAAAATAACTGTAATACCTCGTCTAATGCAGGAAAGTAGATACAAAAGAAACTTACAATTATAGTTGTACAGGTTAATGCATTATACAAACAAACACAGATACACGTAACTACAATAAAATGTAAACAAAGGTATTGCAAGATAACCAGCACGAACACGGGTCGCCATTCCACGCCGATACCCGTGACAATAAAGCAGTCAGGTGTAACGAATGCGAAGAGTATACCCTGGTGTTGATGTGTCGTAGATATAATATCGAAAATGGCGTATGCCTATTTACGAGTCGTGTTCAGCTTTAAAAACAGGCATTTAAAAATGGCAAAGAATATTTCTTTCGCTCAGATCTTGAGATATATGAACCTACTGCATCATAGAAATCAAGCTGCAACTGTTGTGCATGACAGTCTTGCACGCTGTAATTGAATGGTCGGGGTGGGGGTGTTTTAAAGAGGCTGGGGGTTGTGGCCATTTTTAGACTATATTGATCTCCTTTAGAAGAAGATCTCCATATGAAGATATAGAAAATGATCAAATTTTAAAACTAAAATTTTTGAAATTTTTCTTTGCCAAATGATAGTTGACAGCTTAAGATATCATATCTAAAAAATTAAGTTAAATCTGGTGGTTAATTTGTGGTTAATTTGTTGACCCCCAGCCTCCTTAACAACGGAAGTACACCAAGAATGAATTACTTATTACGATAACGTCCGAGAGGGTTCTGGCTTGACGTAATAATCTCTCTCGGGTGTTATCATAATATGTAATATATTCTCTATGCAATTCCGTTGCGTTTACCTAAGGATTTTTCAACGCACTGACTGCAATGCTGTTTAAGGATTAATTGTGGGATTCTTACGAGATGCAGAGTCAATCCAATAGCATGAACTAAGACAGAAATATATGTAGAGACAATGTGAACCGACATTTTAGGTTGAAATAAAATATAAACATGTTTTTAACCCAGAGAGACCAGTGGGGGGTACAACGTAAACAAACCAGAGTGGCATACCTTTCTCTCTTATAATGTATAATGAGGCATTTTTTGTGTGGAACGATTATTTTGGGGTTTTCACGATTTTTTCCTATGGTTCACATGATGTATAGGTGCAATAAATATAATTTGTGAAAAAATGTCCAACAAACCCCGGGGTTGAATATCGGGGGGGGGGGGGGGGGAGGAGGGTCCTGTCCACCAGTACCTGTGGACCAAATCGTAGACATTTAAACCATAAATGTTTCGTACACATGATTCCTGCAGATCGCACACCAAGTACGCCCAATCTTCTTTAAATACTATGAAAATACATCGGGACCGGTATCATAAAGATGTATACTCAGAATTGCGACTGAAATCTCTATAGGGATTGCGGAATAAACAGAGAATAAATGACAAATAAATTCTAATTTCTAATAATTTCAATTGCATTATTCATTTTATCCTTGAGAGTTGGGAATCATACTTTATTCAATTTTCACATTTTATATTCTATTGAAGTATTTCTATCTGTGGATTTTTAGCTCTACTGGTCGAAGACCAGAAGAGCTTATGCGATAGTAAGGTATCCGTCGTCTGTCTTTCTATCTGTCCGTCTGTCTGTGGACAATTTTTCAAAATGCTACTCTTTCTACATTTTTGAACTGATTTCAATATAACTTGGCGCAAAAGTAGACTTATGTAAGATGCATAAATCTGTTTATGGGTTTTTGATTTCCATGAACGGTGTTGCCATGGTAACTAAAAATAAAATTTTCCCTGAAATACTTTCAAAATGTTACTCCTACAGTTTTGGTCTGGTTTCAAAATAACATGGCACAAAAGCAGACTACACTTAGATACATAATTCTGTATATAGGTTTTATTATTTCCTTGAACGGACGTGGAGACCGGTCCTTCGGATGAGACTGTATAAACCGAGGTTCCGTGTCGGAGTAGGTACTGGCACGAAAAAGATCCCTCACTGCTCAATGGCCCTGAGTGCCGAGTATAGGTCAAGATTTGTAGCATTCCACCGGCAAGTGGTGGCGTCTCCATATGAGTGAAAAATTCTCTAGAGGGACGTTAAACAACAAACAAACAGACGAAAAATTTCCTTAAACGGTGTTGCCATTGTTACTAAAAATAGAAATATCTATGAAATACTTTCAAAATGCTACTCCTCCTACAGATTTGGTCTTATTTCAATTAAGAAATAATGTATCATTTTTAAACATCTATCGGGATATAAATACGGGTTGGTCACGAGATCAAATTCCATAAAGCCCGAAGGGCTTTATGGTAAATTTGATCTCGTACCAACCCGTATTTATATCCCGATAGATGTTTAAAAATGATACATTATTACTTATGTTTACATTTATGACTTATTCATATTTTATATTTTCCTGATTATAATCTTTAACGCGTGAAAAGTTTTATTTTTCAAACTCAACGGCACGTATTTGATCCATTGTTTGCGCGTCGACCCTTTATGACGTCACTGAGAAATTACGTCGAACGTTTATGACGCGAGGAACCCGTGTTTATACGGATATAGATACGCGTTGCTTTCAATAGTGTTATATAAGGGAAAACATTTGCAAATGTAAATATTATAACTTGTCACACAAATAGACTACATTAAGATACATAATTCTGCATATCAGTTCTTGATTTCTTTGAACAGTGTTGTCATGTTTTCTAAAAATAGAATTTTCCTTGAATTACTTTCAAAATGCTACTCCTTCTACACTTGGTCTGATTTCAGTATAGGCTAACTTGTCACTCAAGTAGACAACACTAAAATACATAATTCAGTATATTAATTTTTGATTTCCGTGAATGGTGTTGACATGATTACTAAAACAAGATTGCAAGGACAATTCGAAAAATCATGGAGTTTTCTGTTATTAGGAGTTCCTTAGTAGAACTTTTCAACTGTAATAAAATAAAATTGAATACTTCTACATTTATTATGAAAAATTATACGTTGCATTATTTATTGAGCGGCCGTCGTATATGTCATTACAGAGTAGGTGGTCAATACTGGTTGTTTTAAAAGATAAGTATCTTAAAGTATCTTAAAGTGTTAGACGTTTGCCATCCATATCAAAAGTTAGTTGTATCCCAAACGGCCTACCTCGTTTTTTCTTGACGCCATTTTTGTTTATCAATCTAAAAGTAGCGACGGTGTCACGTGATGCATTTTTGTGTTTATGGAAATATTTTATTTTAAGTGTTTAACACACACAATTATTGAAAATGCTTATTTCTCTCCACGTGTTAACATATAAAACAAAAATAAGCACATTGCACATTTAGTATCTTCACATATATTGTGATGACAAACAGCGTTCCATACAATTTTTTGTGTGCACATGATGCTACAATGTAGCCTTTTGTCTTGTACATGTACATGAAACACCCAAAGAAGGAATAATTATTCCTTTTGAAATTAAAATAAAAATTGTACTTCTGATGGTTTTGCTATTTGTATACATAAAGAAATTACCAACTGCAGGGTGGGCCCAACCTTATGTTAAGATGGTAATAGGCCTATGTGGAAGTCAGACTTCATTACTTTGAAAATCAAAATGCATCATACTTTTCATTTAGTTATGATTGCATAACAAAGTACTGATTAAAACAGCAACTTTCAATGCTATTTAAATGGATATTGTTTACATGTCTGCCATAGAAAGCTCACTTTGAGAAGGTATGGTGTGCAAATGCGTCATTCTAAATTCATTTTGATCCCCTAATTTTTATCTTTCAATTTTCTAACTTCCCCTGAGTGAACTTTTCTAAACTTTTTATATGTGAGTTACCAATTGTTTATTTATAAATCTGCATTAAAATATAAGCTGTTGCAATTAGTTCTCAAACTTTCTGAAGAATGACTGGACAAATAAAGATACAGTTATTTATACGGCGGGTACAATGTATGTTCAATTTGTTATAGCTAAACGCTTCATATTTTACATTTATTTCATGCATTGTTTTCCTAACATAGCAAACGATTGGCGACCTGTTGATGAAATTTTTTTTAATTTTTGTTTTATTTATCTATTTATTCATTTTTACATTTTTACGTGCACGTCACTGTCGCCATACTGTATGAGAAAGCTTGGAACGATAAATAGCAACAATTACCAATGCACCTCTCAAAGCATTTGAAAGATGAACTGTAGACAAATTGCATGAATATTTTTCAATAAATAAAACGGTGTCCCATTAAAATTACGCTGTTAATGAATTCCATTAAGTTATTTCAATTTAGTTGTTTCAAGTCAAATCTGGGCCACAACTAACATGTTACAGAACAAAAATAAATCGAAAGTTAGAGTTAAAACAAGTATTAGCTTTCCTAAAAAGCTTGTCTGACTTGAGCAAATTTATTTTTACGCGAAGAATCAAGAAAAGTTAAAATCTAGTGAAATGAATTCTTTTCCTAAGACACAAGAAATGTTCATTTTAGTGACATCAACATAAACTAAAACTTGAACATGAATTTATTCTATATACACTATATTACTTGTAATTCCTTTTTTTCATGGATGTAGGAACCGGGGGTGGGGGGGGGGTGGGGTGGGGTTAGGACAGTGCCTCCAATAATTTTGCCGATTTATACATAGCTACTTTATGCTTGTGTCCCCTAAATCATGTAAATATTAACCTCTGATAACTTTTATTATGTTCTATAGGGAATTTTTCCTTGATAGTGTCCACCCTGAACTGAAAGAAGATGGGTGAAGAAGGCGTGCAGAATGCCTATGGCTTCAGACATTAATAAAATCATATTCAATTTGTGAATTAAGTATTTAAAATAAAGTTCTCATTATTGAAATTTATGAAATTATGATCAACAAAACTTTTCTGAGAAAAAAGATCTCAGAAAAATTATTCTTTTATTAAAAAAAATAAAATGGTATTCGTGGGATTCGAACCCCTATCAATAAAAATCCGAAGTATCATATCGTTTTGAGACTAACACGCTAACCACTACGCCACGCAGCTCCTGACGAATAGTGGCATTTAAATCATGTTTGTGATATGACCCTTGACTTAATGGTCTTCAAGTATTTCTCGGAAAGATACGAATGCTTTGTCATAAAAGTGTACTTTTAAGGTATAGTGGGTCTTTGCTCCATGTTTTTGTAAACCAAAAAATGTATATTTTTATGCAAACTTTTAGGATCATTTTTCAAAAAAATGGAGCGAAGACCCACTCATATCGAAAAATTTTGTTAAAGTGTGAGAAAATGATCCTTTTTGTCCTCTTTAGTGTGTGTATGCTATTTCGTAGGCAAATAATTTCAGTCTTTGTGAGATTTTTGTAAATTGTTGAGATTTAGCATAAAATATACTTTAATGTTAGATGAAATATCAAAGAAAATTTTTATATAATTGAGATTTTATTTTTCACTTAATGTTTGTCGCACTATAGGCACTTCGCCCGCCTTGTTCACACATCTTCTTTCTGAACTTTCTTCCAACGGGCCTGTTCATGGATACAAAGATAAAACCAGTTCTTTTGAAAGAAAAAGCCACAACACAGAAAAATCAATTGGTGAACAATTTGGATAATTAAGAAATGTTTTATTAAAACAAATAAACGTGTTACAAATGAGCTAACATCTTTGCATTTAAGCCAAAGAATATTCAACTTCTATCCTTCACTTTGATATTTTTTTTTTAACTCTGAATAAATCTAATGTCTGCAAGTTATGAATATGACTGTGTAGATTTATAAAAATTCTAAAGGTAGAGAGACTTGGTATGCATTGAAAATAAACATCCATTAGTTAATCTCATAAAGATAATCGACAAGTGTTGACCTTACCAGCTTCATTCCTTCTGTTTTGCTGGACATGAATGATGCATTCAAGAAAGGCCAAATGTTATGTAACCTGTATTAATGTATAATGAGATTATAATGACATCAGCTCCAATGCTCTGGCTTGTTTGGGTGTTTAGCATGTTTCTTTTACTCCTCGTGCTCATCAATTGATAGTTAAGATAGTAATATGAAGTTTCCAAGATCAAGTTATCACAAGAATTCTACTGAACGACTTGACAAACAAGCCTTGGCTTAATCTAGTACTGTCTGACACCATGACGTCAGACAACAATATAGGTTATACACAGGTAAAATTGCAACGTATGTTCGACATATGTTTCGAGTAACATATGTTGAGCATATGTTGACCGTATGAATTTTCGATAGTATGTTAAACATATGTTTAAAATATATGTTGAACATATGTTTAAAATATATGTTGAACATATGTTTAAAATATATGTTGAACATATGTTTAAAATATATGCTGAACATATAGCAGACTAAAAACATGTGTTGATCATATGTTTGTGGTAACTATATGTTTAACGTGTTGAACATATTTTAAACATATGGTTGTTTCAAACATACATGTATATGTTCAACATATGTTTTGAGTTTCACATAAAATTCATACTCGAACATTATATAATAACCAATAGCCTTTTCACATTATTTCATTTAATATTAAATTAATGTTATCGTTATTTGAATCAATTTTATTTTAATTTAACGAGATTAAAAAAAAAAGTTAATTAATTTAATGTTAATCAGTGAACCGGCAGTAATTTAATATTAAAAAGACATGAGTTAAATGTTATCTCTCTTTCTTTCTTTCTCTTTCTGCAAAAATAAAGGGGGTTCAACCCCCGGACCCCCTCCCCTCTGGAGCCGCCAATGGACAAAAAAAATAATTTCAATAACATTATAAATCAAGATAAATTTGAATACATATTTATTCAAAAGAATGGTTATTTGTTGTAGAAGCTTACATAAAAAAGGGGGAAGGGGTTAACTACTCTGATACCCTGCACCCCGGCCCTCCCCCACTCGTTTCTCAATTCAGCGCTCCTCCCTTCTTAAAATTCAAAATTTGTCTTCTTGAACATTATATTCCTTAAATTAAATTTATGAAGAATTAATTAATTTGCATTTTTCCACGTTGTGTTTGGATTGACCTTATGAGTGAAATTAAGATTATTCCACATTTTATTTCGGGACCGGTTTTGATTTTTATCGGTAGAAAGTGTACGTACGTCATTTTTGGCGTCACTGCTGCAGCAGAAGTGTTGGATGTTGGAAATAAGTATAAGTGCTTTCAGATATGTTTTTAGAATTTAGTTCATTGTGTTAAGAGAATTTCTTTACTGCGAACTTCTAGTACTCTCGTGACTTGTATAACATCTAACTGTAGAACTATAATTAATGCAGTTCGTAAAAAGACGATACACCTAGTGATCTTATGTACGTTATTTTGGATTTGTTTTCAACGAAGTTAAAACCATTTAGTATTACTAATTTTTTCAGATTTGTTTCCTTTTTTCAATAGTTACATTTGCATATTTATGTACGATCTTGTCATGAAAGTGAAAGCAGAAGTCTTGCATAGCAGTTTGTATGTAGTCCATGGCCGTAGGAACCGGGGGGCACGGGGGGGGCGTGCCCCCCAATAATTTTGCCGATATATAGATTACTATAGAAAACATAGCTACTATACGCATGTGCTCCCTCAATTAAAACGTCTGATGACCTTTTATTTTTTTTATTATTTTTTTTTTTGCTTGTCAAGGAATTTTTGGTAGTCGATAGTGCCCCCTGAAAATGTATGGCTGTGCCCCCCCCCCCCCCCCCCAACTGAAATTGCTTCCTACGGGCCTGTAGGCTTAAGTAACTGGAGTGGAGTTCAGTGTCAGAGTGCCGTTTTTATTGAAAGAACCCAAAGCTGTTAAGACTGAAGATTCAACCCAAAGCTGATTTGACTGAAGATTGCATGATCACAATACAGGTGAAAATAAATACATGTAATAATCACAGTAATTACAGGGTCACATAAGTAATGACTCTTTAATAAAAAAAAATATTTCTTGAGAAATTTCGTTCTGCTTCATAAGGACGACGGACCCGATTCGAAATTTCGCGCCACTGCGCAGAAAATCACGCATATGCCTCGAATCAAATTGACTTAGTAATGTATTGCAAAAGATAAAATATATATATATTTCTAATTCTTTTAAAGATATTCAAACGTTTCCTCTCAATTAAAAAATATTGTAAATATTTCGATTTATATTCATTTGTTAATTTTATTAATAAACGATTTATTTGGCCAAGGTATTTCCATTGAAAATTTCTCAAGATGTGCCTACACCTGAGTTTGACATCCCCCCCCCCCCCCGATAACCCATTTATTTTTTGGCATAATTTGCTGGTAAATTGTCTAATTAAGATCGTCCTGTAATATGAATAAAAAATCTATTGCATAATTTTTTTCAATGATCACTCTTATACCCTACAATGGCAATTTCCCATTATTTCCTATAGTAATTATCGATTTCCATCGCCAACTTTTGTTGAAACGCTCCCCATTAAAAATCTACATCGACGACAATATGATTTTTTTAAAATTGATTTTAACTCATCAAAAGTCACTTTACCTCGTATTAAAATTTGAATAAAAAATCTATTTCAGAAATGAATTAGGTCCGTCGTCGTTAAATTAATTCTACACTGTTTTGATCTATCAAAAATTAATCAAACTCTTATTTTACTAAAATATTGAAGATATGGCTAAAGATAGAACTTGCTGGCATTAAAACTATAAAATATATGATGAATTTCAGCCTAATCTGGCATTCAAGATAAAAGTGTAAATGTATTTAAAGTGTATCAGCTAATTTATTACTTCTTTATATATTAATTGACATAGATTTTTTTTTCAACACTAGAGAAGCCAAAGACTTGTACTCACTTTCTTTCGAAGTTTCTTTTAAGTTTTGATTGGAATTTGATTAGAAAATGTTTACTGTATGACTATTTTATTTTATAATTCTTATACGTTCAATATACATGTACAGTCTCTTTGCTATGAATAACATGGAAGAACGCATTGACCCTGGGCTTGCTTCAGAATAATTAAGTACACCCTGTATTTAAAGCTTTGTTATTTTCTTCCAAACAAAGTTTTGGGATATACTGAAAAAAAATGTCTGTTTCTTTGCCTGTATTATTTTTATATCCAAATATTATATATTTGTATCCAATTTTCTATTTAATACTAATTTATCATACTATTTCCAGATTCCAAATTCATTTGTAAACTTTCAGATAAACTGTTTTTTTTAATGATTTTATTATTAAGCTAATCTTCCAAGAGTGAAATTGTCTTGGAAATAACATTATTTTATTACACAACACCATATAATGTTTTATGAAATTAGTTTTAACTCATATCATAACCGATAACTATTTAGGAGAAGAATGAGGTATGCATTCGTTTGCACATACAAATACCTTCAGTGTATGAACTTAAATTAGAGTAGAGTTTTAATTTGTAGAGTTAAATTTGTATTTCAGAGAACCTGTATTAATCAACAGAACCTTAAACTTGGAGACTCCACTGTAGTGCCACCCAGTACCTTAGTATGTGTCAATTTCAAATCCTATGATGAGGGTTTCAAGGAGTTGTAAAATGGAAGAAAACAAAGAACAGGCCAAGAAAAAATTTGTAAGTGCTCAAAGTAATTACTCTTTGTCAATTGTGCTAGCTAAAATATATATTTATTAAAATTACATATAATTGACATGAAGTTTGGACTTCTTAATATTTATTATTTTTTCTTTATCATTTCAGAAGCAATGCAGTCATTGTCAGGAAAAAAAGCCAGAATAATTTAAAAATTGAAAAATAAACACAAAATTAATGCTTGAGATTGTGTCCTTTGATTTCTTATTATTAAATGATTAAAAGACAAGATATATATAAAAGGTCAAGTTAGATTACTTTTTAGTTTACTTTGCAATCCAAAGAAATACAAAATAATTAAATAATAAATGTAAGTAATTAAGAAATAAAATTAACATATGAAAAACATATGAACATAAACATATGTTAATCATATGTTCATACAAAACATATAAGCAACATATGTTAAACATATGATAAATATATGTTCATAAACAAATGTTAAACATATGTTGCTCGTTTTTATGGCGAACATATGTTTTAGAACATATGTTCAACGTATGTTCAACATATGTTAAACATACCTTGCAATCTTACCTGTGTACATCTAATGTTATTTTCTCACAATCAACAATGGCTGTAGATAATAAAACCTCTAATTCCAAAAGGAAGTACTACCGATTTTCCATATTCAATTTATCAGAGTTTTTGACTAAAGTGATTCAAAATGCTTACTGCATTACAATGATTTTGAGTAGAGTCATTAAAATACAACATCAAGGATTTCATTCTGCAGTTAATTTGAATAGTGATACATATATACCAAACAAAATATACAGGTATAAATGGAAATCGTACAGGGACCTTTCGTGGCAGGTGATTAAAGTCTGTATTGTAGATTGGACACCTATAACATATTTCAAGGAATGTCAGCTGTCAATGATAGAGAGGATCTGATGGTCTAAAGCACGAAGAAAATTGAAAATCTGAGGGGAAAACCTACCTTAGAGAAAGCAAAAAAAAAAAAAAAAACAAAAAAAAACAAAAAAAAAAAACAAAAACAAAACAAAAAAACAATTATTTCAAGATTAATATAGAAATCAAGGTTTGCAAAATAAATCTTTCTCAATGTTGAAGATTTTGTTCAATATATCATCATATAAGTTTCGAAATGAAGTGAACAACACACGGTAGCTCAGTCTTGTAGAGTGTTGCTGCCAAATTCATTACATGATCAGTGTTTTTTCTACCCTGGTTTGATTCCCTTCGAACAAAGTCCTTTTTCGAATTCTAACATTTCTATGATTAACATTAATAATATTTAAAACGCCAGGAAACTTATTAATTTGCTATATATAGCATTAATTTGAATTATGCTTAAACTAAACATGTATCCTTTGATAATAATTATAAATACCCAATACACTACTAGATAGGAACGCTAACGGCAAGGGAAAAACACTTTTTTCAGCCTATTAAAATAAACCATGACATTCAGTGTTATAATTGTTCACATTGCCTTTGAAAGTTTTTTTTTAATTAAATACGCTGGAAAACCACTAACTTGATAGGTATTAAAAAATGTTTGTTTTCCTTATTAATCTCTGCTTTCAAAGTTCAGTTGAAAAAAAGTTAAGTTCAGTTGAAAAAAATTCCATTTTCTAGTTGATGAACGAAACGTATTTGTAGCCTAAAATCATAGCTTGAAACGTCTTTTATAAATGAACCCTGTAGCCGACTACCCTCTTCCCCAAAGTGTTCCTTTAAAGAAATTGCAAAACAATTACCCTGCATAAAATTAAGATATACTTTAGCAAGGAAGTAAAAATGGCAGAAAAAAAACCCCATCGTATCGTTTTGTAAGGCAATCGACTTCTTTCAGAGGCAGCTCTTTAAACTTAATTTCTATTGAAAGTATAGTTTTAAATTAAATCAATTTTCTGTGTACTTTTGTCAATGAAACTCAATCCTTTTTAGAAAAAGCTCTTTAAAATGCGCAGATCCTAAATCGTTTTTTATCAACAGATTTATGCTACGAGAACTTAAAATGTGTAGAAATATTGCGCGTCATTATTTTTCAAAATTGCCTCACTTGTTTGTATTCAACGACACTACACAATTCATGGATGAAATAAAGTAATATTAATCTAATGACAAGAACGTCGCGAATCAGCTGTACTAAAAGCACAAATTATATCTCACTTACATTATCCAAAACTGCTTTGGAATAAGTTATCAAAATAAACCAGTTAAACATGATTTACTGCAAGAAATCGTTTTTTTTTTAAATTTAATGTTTTACATGAATGCTAAATTAATGGTAGAGGCTAAAATTAAGAATATTGCACATTCAATGTGTATACCGTCTTAAATGAGGAAAACTTCCTTACCTGGTATTAAATTGCAAAGAACAAGGTACAGTTTCAGTATAAATCTGGCCCTGTATTTTTCTAAAATATGACAGTGATAAAAGAAATTAAAACTCATGCTTTCTGAATCATTGAAAGTCCATGCACTAAGATTCAATAAATTCTTTTTCTCATATGACTTCTTAAATGCTGATTGTGACTTTATAAACTTGTGAATTTTCCCTTATTTTCTTAAAAAGTTGCAGAAGACATCAATTTTCGTGAAATTTTATTTCAGATAGAATAGACCACATGTACGGAAGCCCAACAGTGCAAACATAAAATAAATAAAAATAAAAACGAAATTATTAAATAGATATGTACAAAACGAAATTATTAAATAAAAAACAAATCAGGTCTATATAATTACTAAGTGATGCTTTATAACACGTGTGCTTTATGGAATGGTTCAGGCCCCTATCATGCACATCTATAAATTCCGTATTTTAGTTTCAGTTTTTTATTTAAAAATTTCGTTTTTTATTTTATAATTTTGTTTTTTATTTAATAATTTCGTTTTTTATTTAAAAATTTCGTTTTTTATTTAATAATTTTTCTTTTTAATAATTTCGTTTTTAGCTCACCTGAGCCGAAGGCTCAAGTGAGCTTTTCTGATCACATTTTGTCCGTCGTTCGTCCGTCCGTCTGTCCGTCTGTCTGTTCGTCTGTCTGTCTGTCCGTCCGTCTGTAAACTTTTCACATTTTTGACTTCTTCTCAAGAACCACTGGGCCAATTTTGACCAAGAACCACTGGGCCAATTTTGACCAAACTTGTTACAAAGCATCCTTGGGTGAAGGGGAATTTAAATTGTTAAAATGAAGGGCCAAGTCCCCTCACAAGGGGAGATAATCAAGAGAAGACAAAAATAGGGTGGGGTCATTAAAAAATCTTCTTCTCAAGAACCACAGGGCCAGTAAAGCTGAAACTTATATGGAAGCATCCTGGGGTAGTGTAGATTCTAAATTGTTCAAATCATGACCCCCGGGAGTAGGGCGGGGCCACAATAGGGAATCCAAGTTTTACATTGAAATATATAGGAAAAATCTTTAAAAATCTTCTTCTCAAGAACCACTGGACCAGATAAGCTGAAACTTACTTGGAAGCATCCTGGGGTAGTGTAGATTCCAATTGTTCAAATCATGACCCCCAGGGGTAGGGCGGGGCCACAATAGGGAATCCAAGTTTTACATTGAAATATATAGGAAAAATCTTTAAAAATCTTCTTCTCAAGAACCACTGGGCCAGATAAGCTGAAACTTATGTGGAAGCATCCTGGGGTAGTGTAGATTCCAATTGTTCAAATCATGACCCCCGGGGGTAGGGCGGGGCCACAATAGGGAATCCAAGTTTTACATTGAAATATTTAGGAAAAATCTTTAAAAATCTTCTTCTCAAGAACCACTGGGCCAGATAAGCTGAAACTTACTTGGAAGCATCCTGGGGTAGTGTAGATTCCAATTGTTCAAATCATGATCCCCGGGGGAGGGTGGGGCCACAATAAGTACTACGGGGGGGGGGGAAATCAGGTGAAAAACAGCAAGGCAAATGTTACTCAGGTGAGCGCTGTGGTCCATGGGCCTCTTGTTTATATTATAATTCCGTTTTTATTTATTTTTGGTTTGCACTATTGGGCTTCCATAAATGCATCGCCCAGAAAAATTTTGAGAAGTGTAATTTTTCATATTTTAAACAACATATTATCCGAATATTGAAGTCGGCGACGGCTGTGGACACTACTTTCTCAAGGAAGATAATCGAAATGAGCCATTTTGAAGCCTTTCTGCATAAAACTTTAAAATACACCAAATTAATGACATCATACTTCCAGAATGGTCCTCCTTCGAGCCATATTTTTTCATATGTTATCAAACACATACTCAACTCATATTTAAGGCAATTTCCAAATTTTTTGAAAACGTTTAATTTTTAGGGCACAAAAAAAAAGCCAAAACCGCGCATCTACTTCTTTAAATTTGAATTTTTCAAGACAAGTAAATGTATTTACACACTGTTACTTAAACTGCCTGATTTTAAATTTCCTTTGGAAACATGATTGACTTCATCAAATGAGACAATAATTTTGAAATTACGAATTTTAATTTGATTTCTTTTACAAATTTGCACGTACATCTACACACAGTTACTTAAACTGACTGATTTTAAAAGAAATCAAACACTTCCTTAAACATTCAATATGCCCTATTGTCTTAAACACGTAGAATGACTATCATAATAATTTAGTGCCTGATTACTTAATGGACATACTTCCAGATATATGCGCTGTAACACATCTATTTACTCTACAAGAAATTCTCAAAATTATGATATTCCAAAATGTCGATTACAAACTTATAAGTCTACATTTATTCGTACTGCAGTTAATGAATGGAACTCAATTCCACTCGAAATTCGAAATTTACAGTCAATGTCAAAATTCAAATCTAAAATTAGTACTACAAAATTTGCTCCACCATCATACTTTGATTACGGTAACAGACGACTAAATGTTCTTCAAACTAGACTATGGCACAATTGTGTATTGAATAACGACCTTTATAGATGCAATTTAATATCAAGTCCTTTATGCTCAAGTAGAGGATACATATCATTATTTTTTTGTATGTCCAAAGTATGTGAAAGCCAGAAATGAATTTTTAAATAAATCTTTACAATTTGACAAAATCCACATTCTAGATACACATGTCTTATTATTGGGGGTAGATTCATTGAATGCTGCAGAGAATGAACGTCTCTTTTCTTTTGTTCAAACATTTATTAAACATTCAGGTAGATTTCCTTGTTAGCATTAATTAATATATCACTATATGTACATGTACAAAATTATTTGTATCTATATATATCTGTAAAATGCATCAATTTGTAAACTTTTGCAAATATTGTATACTTTAAAAACATTATGTTTAACATGTTTAACTGTGACAATTTTAATGTGTAATTTATATGTAGGGAGAGGGCGTAACAAGTTTTCTGAACTTGTGCCCAATCCCTTTGTAATTATAAATTACAATAAAACATGTTCAAATCAAATCAAATCAATAACTATCATATGAAACAATAATGGCAATTTTAAAACAAAAAGATAAATAAATGACAAAATTAAACCTCTAAATATCTTAAACATTTTACATAGAATGATATTATATATATATATCTATATCTATCTATCTATCTATCTATCTATCTATCTATCTATCTATATCTATATCTATATATATATATATATATATATATATATATATATATATATATATATATATATATATATATATATATGTCTATATCTATATATCTATCTATCTATCTATATGAATAAAAAAAAAATCATAGTTGTATGTAAACAAATCTCCTCCTCTACGTATTCTTCATATATACATTACGTAAAAGAGGAGTTTTGATTACACAGAATTATGAATATTTTTTTTATTTGTTTGGTTGCGCTAGATATGTAGTCACTTTTGTTATTATTTATTCTCCTTTTTCGAGGGTAGTTTTCAAGAAGTAGATATTTCATCTAATTACAAAAATACACAAATAAATAAAAGAAGAAAATATGATAGGGACTTTTCACTCTCTCTTCCAAAAAGCACATACTCCGTGATAATGCAACATTATTTTCTTTAAAAAAATATTCAGATATTATTTTTAAAGCACAGATTACTTTCAAAATGATATTACAAAATACGAATTTTAAATAAGTTATGTAAGCTGATATTTTTGACATTTAGTCAAAAAGTTATGCATTACATTTCAAATCCGTTTTTATTTACAAATAATTAAAGATTTATATCTTTCAGGATTCTTACTTTGTCTATTTTTAAATTCTGATAAGAATGTGTAAATAAAGCTAATGAAATAAAACACGGGGAGAATGATCAACAGGCACTTCCCCATTTGGTACACTAATATAATCGATTTTATTGGTTTGGAACTCCTTAATTTGATCTGATATTTCGACAATGACGTCAATCAAAATATTAACATTTGCATCTGACTTTTGAATTCAAACAACAAAGAATTTTTATAACAAAACTATTTTTAAGTATAAAGATAAACATGTACGAAAGAAATTTTCAAATTGTACCATAATGTATGACAGTATTTCACTTCAATCTGTGAATTGGGTAGCTCCACCAGCAAACACTTCATTTTTGCAAAGGAAAGATAATTCTGAAAAAAGTATTTAATTCTCAATCTAATGACTAGCGTATCAATTTACCAATTAAATCAAACCATCCTGTTTTTGTTCTTTTTCTTCTTTGAACTGTAGTTCAACTATCACCTGGTGTTTGCATCTCCAAACTTATTCGATACTCAGAAGCATAACCTGAGAACGATCAGTTTTTAAACCGAGAAAGGCTAGCTTCTGACAGATAAGTTGATATATACAGGAATTTCAACAATTTCGTTTAAAGTCAGGCTAGGTCAATATTGATATTTGTCTGGTGAATAACAAACCATATTCTGTGAAGAGGGCATAAAACATAAAATACTGGAAATAAATGAGTCAGCATTTCATAAATTCTATAGTCAATATAAAGACCTTTTTAACAAATAATATACAATTATGGACTCTTTCTGTGGTGTGAATATGGTTTGTTATTCACCAGAATAAAAAAGTGGAATATATAAACAGACAACATTCTCGCTGAATCCCTATTAGTTTTGACACTCATATCTCGCATTTCACGAGCATGTTTTGTAAACAAAAACTTCGTGATTTCCCCCTTTTTGTGTGAGATCAAAGTTATTGTTTTTGCTTTTTTAAATATCAAAATTGCCATAATTTAGGCTAAAATTGATAATAAAACTAATAATGAAAATTAATAATGAAAACATTGAAATATTCAGGAAGTTACGGATTATACCAATTAAAGGAAACACTTAAACCCTGTTATAATGTCTCTCCAAAGGAGAGGAAGCACCACTCTCTGAAATACAAAGCTTCAGTAAATCACGTCAACGTCAAATCATTCATGTAGAAAATGCAATGGCAGAAAGTAAGTTAGTAGTACACAAGTGAGTTAGTTAGTTACTTAATAAGTAATGAATAAGTAAGTAATGAAAAAGGTGAAGATGAAAATGGTCCATCTCAAGAATCCACAAACAATTCAAATCAGTGAACACGGCATAATACATGGACCACTGGAAATTTCCATGATATATCAACCTATCTGTCAGAAGCCTAGGCTTACCTTGGTTTAAAGATTGATCGTTCTCAGAGCATGCTCTTAAGTATCGAATAAGTTGGAAGACATAAAACCATATGCAGGTAATTAAGGAATATTCTAAATAGATAAGAAAAGTTGACGATGGAAAAGCTGAAGTCATCTCATTTGTCATTCATTGTGGTTGCTAGTTGGCCCTTATCGTCTATAGTGGGTTAAACATCAAAATATGAAACAATTTATTTTTCACATACCAAAGAATACAAATAAAGCAATATATTACAATTGCATCTGAAATATTGGCATCCTGCCTCAAAGATATATGAGGCACTAAAAATGTACAAGTTATATCTTTACAAATATCTTCAAATATCTGCATGTTTTCTTGTTTTGTGCATTAATTAAAATGTTCTGCTACCACAGCCTGTACGTCCATGATTTCTGACTTCATTTAAAAGCATAGGTTATCAGTTTCTTTTAGAAATATCACAATTTGCTTCTAAAATTTTGCCTTGTATATATATAAATCATAGCACAAGTCACTTTAAAATTTACAGTATAATAAGAATTTTTTTTTTCATCCTCCACAACAACATATTTACAAGTTCTACATTGGAAAGTGATACCGGCTTGGTGTATCTGCATTTTCTGAAGGTTTTCTCATTTTGAGGAATCAATGCAATATCATCAGCATAAAGCAATATTGATTGTTTTGTTTAGCTTTACCTCACAATTTAGTGTCTTTATTTCGTTTGCAAAGTCGATATCATTAATATATATTGAAAACAATTTTGGTGACATTTTACATCTTTGTTTCACACCTTGGATTACTGAGAAAAAATCGGTCATATAATTATTTAATTTAATAGCACACTGTTTTTTGGTTATAAATAGATGTCACAGCAGTAAGAAATCCTCCATGGTCTCCCCTGAGTAAGTCTGTACCAGAGTAGGTCCCGATTCACACAATCGAATGTGACAATGCGAATTATATTCAAAAGTTGAAACAATAGTCCATTATACAAGAATCATTTTTTTCAATAATATATTTTTCCAAAGTCTGAAAGCTCTTGACAAAAAATTGCATATTTTAACTACAGAATACATAACAATTTGCTTAATAGTAGAAGTTATTTAAGCAAATAAAAAGGTATTTCTAATGCTTTCTTATTGCAAGGAATGTGTTGAAACAAACGAGCACCTATTAAATGAATGTCAGAATGTTTAAAGAATATGGAATGCTGTTATTGAAATTTTAAAATTCAATGTAACATGGAAACTGGTAGTTGTGAGATTTTATTATGAAGTCAATGTAAAAAAAAAAAAAAATCAGTTTACTAATCTCATATCATTTGTAGCCCTACATGTAAGACTGTATAAATAGAAAATTTGGTGTAGAGGACAATGAAAAAGATGAAAATAACGAAAAGTAATCGATCTTTTAAGAGAAATCTACAAACAATGCAAATCTGTGAATAGAGCATAAAACAGCAGAATCATTAGAAGGAATTTAATGTGTGATAAAAATTCCTGAAACACATTTTACATGTAATAGGCTTTAAAAGATCTAAATAGAAGCAAAATAAATGGAATACATTAAAAAAAAAAGTAGAAGAAAGATTATAATTTTAATCATCATATTTTTGTAAATTAAAATACATAACATTTCAGTCTCATTACTTTCTTCCTTGTCTGTATTGTTACTTTTTTCTTCCAGTAAATGTGTTTCTTATCACTATTTAACCCATCAATTTCCATTGATTGTTATAATTGTATTTGTTTCTCCTCGTTGTCCATCAATGATAAAACATGAATGTATATAAGCAACAAAATTTGTATGATGCAGAAAAAGGTAACCAAAGTCTCTAGTTACCTCTATTAATTATAGCGAAAATGCGTGAATTTTTTTTGAAAATCTTCTCTGCTTCTGCGTATGAAGTAAACAAATTGAGAGCATAGTTATGGTGAGCAATGGTGCCTCTTCGAAAATTGTCAATTGTGAATTTCATGGCTCATGAGTCAAGGATTCTGGTGTTAGGACGGGGCACTATTGCTTATATAGTGCAAAGTGGGTTATTTCTTTGAAAATTTTCTTCTCTGTTCCTTGGTATTTAGCAAACAGCCAAAGTGCATGGTTATGATGAGCTAGGGAACCTCTTCCAAAATTGTGAATTTCATGGTCCCTGAGTCAAGGATTCAGGTGTAAGGGCAGGGCTCTATTGATTATATAGTGAGAATATTTTTTTTGAAAATCATCTCTGCCCCTGGTATCTAGGAGGCATATAGAGTAAGCAAGGGTATTTTTACTCTCAAGTGTTGAAATTCTGGACCACTTTTTAAAATGTTTTGGTGCTGAGGAGGGCTCTATTAATTTGTAGTATGCTGAGATAAAATATTCCTTTGTGCTATTCACTATGATAATTTACCACTGTAGATACTGTAATTGAAAGGTCAACTAAAAAAAGAGATTTATACAGGATTTTTTTTTTCATTATCATATAAAAATCACTTTCATATGTTTTAATGGTTACGTTGACTTAAACTAGTATATAATAAATAAATAAAATGAGACAAAAATACTTATTTTCGAACAATAAATGTTCTTCAAATATCAAAGCGAGGATGAATCCTTTACTGGATTGTTTAATACGCAGGTGACAGCTAAGGTCCTCGAGCCTCTTGTTTGAATTCATTTTTACAGAGATTTTTTCTTGCAATTCTCCTGTATTTTCTTTATTTGTTGCAAAGATGAAAGCTGATGATTCAAAACCCATGCAGTTTGAATGTACTGTACATATTTGTACAATAAGTCTAAAAGAAGAAGCACAAAAACAGAGGTATAGGATCAAGTGCCATGAAAGAGTAAGTATCCCCTAAAGACCGGACACTCACGGTGTGTGTAATCTGTAGACAATTCAGAACAATTTGTATGAAAAACGTCAGTCAACATTCGATAGATTGTAGCCGACAATATATATATATATATATATATATATATATATATATATATATATATATATATATATATATATATATATATATATATATATATATATATATATATATATATATATATATATATATATATATATATATTAGGGATGGCAATTTATAACCGGTTAACCGATTACTCGGTCGGAACGATGGTAATCGGTTAAAGAATTTGTAATCGGTAAGTCGGAGAAAATAAAATATGTGTTAATTTAACGCAATTTTCTTAAAATTCATTTAAAAAAAAAGAATCCTCTGCATAAAAATTGATAGTTTAGCATTTTCACATATCTGTCTAAGCTGAATTAGCGGTAATTATGGCTCTTTGAATTGAGATCGAAAGGTAATTAGTTTGTGAAGTGTAAATTACTATTTAAACACCACGTCGTTACCCCGTCCTGTAATTATTTAATGATCTTTTGCAGTTATCTATCAATTTATATTATTACATTGTTTATTAAGTGAAAGTTCCGACCTAGTTTTAATTATGTTGACAATGCAGCATGAACCACTGGAAAATTATCAATGGCTTATTTCTAAGGCATGTTCCATGGGTTTTCTTAATGTTTTCTTGTGTATTGAAATTGAAATAAACTATTTTTACATGTAGTTTATTGATCAAAGTAAACAGAACGTTTCTATCTTTTGATTAACGTATTTTTTAGTCTTGTGTTTATCATGAATAGAGGCACTTGAAAAAAAAAGTCAAAAAAATTAATATGTATTTTGATACGATTAACCGGTTAATCGGTCGGAACGTCTTGCGGTTAACCGATTAGCAATTTTGAAATCGATTGCCATCCCTAATATATATATATATATATATATATATATATATATATATATATATATATATATATATATATATATATATATATATATATATATATATATATATATATATATATAAAGCACTAAAAATGACCAACGACACGAACAATAATAATTGTCAATTTTTGGGACATCCTGTCCCTTCCTCAGGACAAAGAAAAAAGTTAAGAAGTCATAAAAACCAAGGAAATAGAGAAGCAAAAACAACTAGCACTACTACTAGACTACCAAACACTAAATATTTACAATGTTACATGTTTAATTTGGAGTTTATAAACAGTTGTGAACAAAGAAATCCGGAGCGCTATGAATTGCGTCCGGTCTATCGGGTGTTCTCTGGTGAAGTGTGATTTACATAATTGAACGAATTAATTATCGCTAATTAATTACGGCCAACAGTAAATCGTACATTGTCTTATTCTCTCAAAATAACGTAACTCTACATGATAAAAAGAAATTAAAGAAAGATAATATGGAAGGACAGTTTTGAAATATGAATTTGGATATATTATAAATTTGGAAATCGGAAAAAAGAAATAAACAAAAATGTGAGCTGTAAATATTTGGGTAGGTTGTTCCAGGATTACTAATACGAATTAACGGTAAAGTTTACACTATATAGAGAGAATGAACTTGTTTGTTACAATCCGGGATTGGGTCTAGTTCACGTTCATCCTGGTGAAGTCATTAAGTTTGTTAATACCATTAGGGCGGAATGACTTCAGCCTGTGCATCCAGAACTTTTCCTTGCCTTTTCTCTGCGCGTCTGTCCATCTTGGATTATGGTCAATAACCACTTCTGTCATGTCCTCCCATTTGTGACCTTCAAGGTTGAAATGTTCCCCAACGGGTTCATTGAGTTTTTTGGTCCTAATGGTAGAACGGTGATTATTGACTCTCCTGCGGAGATCTCCTGTTTCACCAACATACTGTTTGGAGCAAACTTTGCAACTGATGAGATAAATGCAGTTGTCTGTTTGACAGGACAAATTCTCTAGTATTTTGTAGCTGCGGCCTGTAACGGGGCTGTTAAAACTGTCTGTGTCAGAACTGTACTTACAAAGAAGACATCTTCTGTCAGAGCAAGTTTTAAAGCCCCCGTTAGGTAATGGATTGTCCAATCTGGTTCTTACTACCATGTCCTTCAGGTTCCTCGGGCGTCTGTATGCAGCCAATGGGGGCTCCTTAAAGACCTCTGCCATTCGTTTATTTGAGTGGAGAATTGGCAGATTCTTTTGAAGGATACCGCTGAGGTTCTTAAGGACGGGATGGTATGTGGTTACCAGAGGGACCCTGCCGCTATTGTCTTTTTCCTTGTAGCGTAATAGGTTTTGCCTGTCATGTCCCGCCATCTCATCAATAGCAGTTTGTACGGTGCGGGCATTGTAGCCTCTCTTGCATAAGTGGGACTTAAGGAGACCGCTTTGTTCTTGATATAAGGCAGGGGATGAACAGATGCGCCGAATTCTGGTGGCTAGACCCTTAGGCACACCCTTAAATGTGTGTGGGGGATGACAGCTAGTTGGCATAAGATACAGATGGGAATCTGTGGGTTTCGTGTGGAGACTGAACTCGATTTCACCATCAGTAAGGGTAGATGTAGTATCTAGGAATATGTTTTTCGAATTAGATACGTCTACTGTAAATTTGATAGACTGATGAAAGGTGTTGGCAAACGAAATGAATGCCTCGAGGCTCTCGCGACATTCCACCCACTTCATCTCTATATCGTCAATGAAACGCAACCAGCTAAGGGGCCTAAATGGTGCTTGAAGTAGCAAGTTGCGTTCCAGTCTGCCCATGAAAATATTGGCATAAGATGGTGCCATTTTCGTACCCATAGCAGTGCCATTAACCTGCAGGTAATGTTCTCCATTAAATATGAAGTTGTTATACTACGCTACAAGGAAAAAGACAATAGCGGCAGGGTCCCTCTGGTAACCACATACCATCCCGTCCTTAAGAACCTCAGCGGTATCCTTCAAAAGAATCTGCCAATTCTCCACTCAAATAAACGAATGGCAGAGGTCTTTAAGGAGCCCCCATTGGCTGCATACAGACGCCCGAGGAACCTGAAGGACATGGTAGTAAGAACCAGATTGGACAATCCATTACCTAACGGGGGCTTTAAAACTTGCTCTGACAGAAGATGTCTTCTTTGTAAGTACAGTTCTGACACAGACAGTTTTAACAGCCCCGTTACAGGCCGCAGCTACAAAATACTAGAGAATTTGTCCTGTCAAACAGACAACTGCATTTATCTCATCAGTTGCAAAGTTTGCTCCAAACAGTATGTTGGTGAAACAGGAGATCTCCGCAGGAGAGTCAATAATCACCGTTCTACCATTAGGACCAAAAAACTCAATGAACCCGTTGGGGAACATTTCAACCTTGAAGGTCACAAATGGGAGGACATGACAGAAGTGGTTATTGACCATAATCCAAGATGGACAGACGCGCAGAGAAAAGGCAAGGAAAAGTTCTGGATGCACAGGCTGAAGTCATTCCGCCCTAATGGTATTAACAAACTTAATGACTTCACCAGGATGAACGTGAACTAGACCCAATCCCGGATTGTAACAAACAAGTTCATTCTCTCTATATAGTGTAAACTTTACCGTTAATTCGTATTAGTAATCCTGGAACAACCTACCCAAATATTTACAGCTCACATTTTTGTTTATTTCTTTTTTCCGATTTCCAAATTTATAATATATCCAAATTCATATTTCAAAACTGTCCTTCCATATTATCTTTCTTTAATTTCTTTTTATCATGTAGAGTTACGTTATTTTGAGAGAATAAGACAATGTACGATTTACTGTTGGCCGTAATTAATTAGGGATAATTAATTCGTTCAATTATGTAAATCACACTTCACCAGAGTACACCCGATAGACCGGACGCAATTCATAGCGCTCCGAATTTCTTTGTTCACAACTGTTTATAAACTCCAAATTAAACATGTAACATTGTAAATATTTAGTGTTTGGTAGTCTAGTAGTAGTGCTAGTTGTTTTTGCTTCTCTATTTCCTTTGTTTTTATGACTTCTTAACTTTTTTCTTTGTCCTGAGGAAGGGACAGGTTGTCCCGAAAATTTGACAATTATTATTGTTCGTGTCGTTGGTCATTTTTAGTGCTTTATATAAATTTCCATCCGTGACCTTGTATCTACTTAGTAGATCCGACACTTAGGATATACAGTGTTGTTGGTTTTTAGTGCTTTATATATATATATATATATATATATATATATATATATATATATATATATATATATATATATATATATATATATATAATATATATATATATATATATATATATATATATATATATATATATATATATATATATATATATATATATATATATATATATATAAAGCACTAAAAATGACCAACGACACGAACAATAATAATTGTCAAATTTTCGGGACAACCTGTCCCTTCCTCAGGACAAAGAAAAAAGTTAAGAAGTCATAAAAACAAAGGAAATAGAGAAGCAAAAACAACTAGCACTACTACTAAACTACCAAACACTAAATATTTACAATGTTACATGTTTAATTTGGAGTTTATAAACAGTTGTGAACAAAGAAATCCGGAGCGCTATGAATTGCGTCCGGTCTATCGGGTGTACTCTTGACACTTCACCTGAGTACACCCGATAGACCGGACGCAATTCATAGCGCTCCGGATTTCTTTGTTCACAACTGTTTATAAACTCCAAATTAAACATGTAACATTGTAAATATTTAGTGTTTGGTAGTCTAGTAGTAGTGCTAGTTGTTTTTGCTTCTCTATTTCCTTGGTTTTTATGACTTCTTAACTTTTTTCTTTGTCCTGAGGAAGGGACAGGTTGTCCCGAAAATTTGACAATTATTATTGTTCGTGTCGTTGGTCATTTTTAGTACTTTATATAAATTTCCATCCGTGACCTTGTATCTACTTAGTAGATCCGACACTTAGGATATACAGTGTTGTTGGTTTTTAGTGCTTATATATATATATATATATATATATATATATATATATATATATATATATATATATATATATATATATATATATATATATATGAATAGTTATGATTTTTGGTAACTTGATGTGGAGAGTATCCGACTTTCCTGATACTCTGTTCAAAACCAAATATTTATCACACTTCTTCTTCTTTTTAAAACCGTTCACGGTAGCTCAGCCGGTAGAGCGCTCGCTCCGTGATCGGGAGGTCGTGAATTCGAATCTCGGCCTCGACTGACCCAAGTCGATAAAAAATAGGTAGCAAGTGTTCCTTCGCCATGCGCTCGGCACTTTGAAGTGAAAGTTGCGGGTCCTTCGGATGAGACCTTAAAAACCGAGGCTCACTGCTCAATGTCCCTGAGTGCCGAGTAAAGGTCAACATTTGAAGCCCTTCACCGGTATATGGTGACGTTTCTATATGAGTGAAAAATTCTCGAATGGGACGTAAAACAGCATGCAATCAATCAATCAATCTTTTTTTTTTTTTAAATTATATTTAATAACATTTACTATGTTATAACAAGCTAAGCGGCAAGAGATACGGGAGGGAGAACTTGAACAATTTAGAAAAAAAATGTTCTCTATGTGTTTCGCAACTTAATTCCATAAAAAATAATTGAGCGCTCAAACAGAACATGATGTCACAAGTTGATTTTTATTAATATATACACTTATGATAAGGATTTATTAAAAGTACATCCTGTTTTGCCGTGAGAGAACCTCAGATGTTGTTGATGTGCTTCGGTTTAAAATTATTTGATCATAAAAATAAAAAGCTATAAAATTTTAAATCAATTCACCCAAATTAATGTTCTTCTTAAACAGGTTTGAAAACTTTTTTAGACCAGTGTGGTACACGTGCCTTTTCTATCGAACAATTATTTCTGCTGGAAAAAAATATTAATTTCATTTAGAAATTGACAAATAAATAAGGTTAAACCAACCCTTCATTTCAACTCTGTAATAAGGTTACAAGTATTTAAATCACTTGAATGCTTACCCATTCAGATCATAGAAGTGAGGTCATCAGGATCATGAAAAAGCATTTTTATTTACTGAAAGATTTGAAACAGATAACAGCGCTGTTTCATTAAGTTTTTCCTTTCATTGATGGTCCAAATATATCTGCAAAACATTCAATTTCATTTTTTATGCATTTTACTTGTTTTTCTGATATAACGAAAACATATTTCAATTTTTGCTTTACGTTACTTGATTAGTAAGTGTAAACAGCTTCTAGGTTTCTGTTTGGATTTTGGTAATAAAATGAAAAACCCAGATAAATGTGAAATATACATAAAATTGAATAACTATGTTAAACAAAGATTGATACTAGAGATTTTAATTGTTTACATAAATATCGCTTGTTGTCAATCGGTTTAATTTTTCGATCCTTTCTGTTATATTTCTATCAGACCTTTTATTTTATCTAGCTATTTGTCCTAAGCTTTAAACTCCTCAGCTAATATCCTAACCTTAATGAATGTTTTGGCCCTTTTGCAACTACATCCTTCTATTGATCGGTTCTCTGTCATCAATTATTGTGAGCTGCAATCAATTGTTGTGAGCTGCTATCAGTTATCGTGAGCTGCTAGACCATTGTCCTCTCGTTTGCTTTTTGGTGTCATAGAATCTTCATTATTTTCTTATTTTCAAAATCCAACATGCTCTCATATGACGGGGTTTTAGACAAATCATTATAACCAAAAAGAAAATGGATTTTTTTGTATATAGAGTGTATCTTATTCTTCATAAAAAAGAGCTCATAGCTAACTTGTGCAAAATTTTATTTTGATAAAAACATAGATATTGAGGTTGAGAGTTTTTTTTTTATTTGTTCCTTACAATTCAAAACGATTTACTGAGTAACATAGAATCTTATACATTTAAAGAAAAGTTAAATAATAACAATTGCGTTGGCGGTAGCAGTTTTAAGACAGCTAAAATGACACTTTAATTAAATGTACCATTTAAATCTTTTTATTAAATGTGAGTTTTTAGTACTTTTTTCCCAAATAGAATTAGATGAAATTGAATGGTTCCGTGCTTAGTACCTGGTTCAGCGCATTGCGTTGGCAGGAGTCATAGACCATAACAGTATAAATAGCAAACAATTTTTATACATTTCATATCATTTTGATAAATAAAGATGAGACAATTAAAGAGAAATTGGAAACTATTGACGTTTATCGTGCTTCAGAGCATTGTATTATTCGCAATAGCCGATGTCCAGACCAAAGGTAATGTTTTAAAATTAAAACAAAATTATTCTTTTTAAGTTTTAATTATGTATAAACAATTTACATTGTGAATATATTCTATTATACTGGTAAATTTTTCTCTTTTCATTTTTCTTTTCCAGCCGTTGGTAAAGAAGAGACCAGACTAACCCTAAATAAACTGAGACAGAGATATGAATCAATCAGATCCGAGGTGGGATTTTCTTTAGAACTGTTACACAGCATTTTATATGTACTCTATGTAACATCTTTATTATCTGATTTAATACACAGCAGTGTTTTGGTAAGTAGGGACGGATAACTAAGGTGAGGTGAAAGTTTTCTTGTTCAATCTCCTACTGTCAACGAAAAATAAAAAAAAAGTTGTATTAAATTAATGAAGTTATTACTTTAAGTAATTACTACCACATATATTTCTCCGAAATAAACTGCATTCGGACACTCTTCAAATGAAATAACTTAATATATGAGTATTTTAAATGAATGCATTTTTGATTGCGACTTTGAGACGAAAATTGAATGAGGAAAAATTCTTTTAAAACTTCTATATAGGATGTTTTGTTTTAAACTCTGCTTTTTTTTCTTTTATCTGTTTCCTTAAAAATTAAAGAAATAATTAATTATTAGATTATATATATATATATATATATATATATATATATATATATATATATATATATATATATATATATATATATATATATATATATATATATAATACTTAAAATAAAGAAGAAAAACACGAAAAACCTCAGTAAAGTTTTAGGCTTTTAATTCTTTCATCAAAAGCTTTACAAATCATTTCGTAACGCTTCTGAAGATAGAATGAAAGGCCTTACGTTTTACTGAAGTTTTTTTTCGTGTTTTTCTTCTTTATTTTAAGTATTTAATTCCGACCACTGAGACTTTATATATATATATATATATATATATATATATATATATATATATATATATATATATATATATATATATATATATATATATATACAATACACACCTAAAACGTGCTGCTTTCAAAAAAACTTTCGTGCGCTTTATCGTGCAAATCGTGTAATCGTGTAGCGTTTCGAGTAAACCGTGCTCCATTTTGTGTAGACTTCACAGTGTTTCGTGCAAACCGTGTAGCTAGCGTGCGAGAAGCGTGCGAGAAACGTGCAACTGTCACGCAAAAACAGTAAAAAAAACGTGCGACTTTCATACAAGGATCGTGTGATGAACATGTAGGATTGCAGTGAGCGAAGATACATACTGCCGCCGCCGACAATATGTACCGTCACAACTCACAAACTTAAAACTTGTTCTGCTATTATCTCTTGTCAATCATGGCTACTCTGACACCCCAGAAAAACAATTGACTTTTATTTTGTGCAAGCAAACGGCCTTATTTGTATTTAAAGGACACAGATAAATACCCGGGGATTTTATTTCTTACATCAATCCATATTTCTGCACACAGTGAATTTATTCGTGAATAAAAAATAGAAAATGTATGTGTAGAAATAAATCATAGATAATTATATATTAGTTGTTTTATTAATCACGCAGTTTTACAGTAGTTCTTAGTTTTTAAATTAAGCTTTCTGTGTTCTAAAGATACATCTCGTAACCGCATATTAGGCATTTTGAATTTTTTAAACAAAAATCGAAAAAAAAAATGTCAAAATACGTGTTCTTTCATTAAATTTAACAATGATATATATTGAAAATTTTTATATAAAAATTGTTATTTGTATACTGAACTTCTTTCAAATATGGACAATGGCAATAATATGTTTTAATAATTATGAAAAAAAAAAGTCAAGATCCTGTTTCAAAGCACACCTAAATGCATTTTATAGTATTTATATATGTGAGTAATCAGTTCAACTGAAACACATTAAAGATTGAAATTAAGCTTAATTGAAAATAAAAAATCATAAACCAAGAACATTAACCTTTGACAAAGTAAGACACTTTGTTTACATAAAAGGAACTTTCTTTACTTGAAATCGTGTTTAAATGCTGAAAATTAGAGTCCCTTTAACGGAATCTACCTTTCTATTTAAAGTCACAATGTCACAGAAAATGATTTTGAAAAGCTCATATACGTTTCAGGCAACAATGGAAGGTTAAAGTACACTTCCTTACTCTAAGCTATCAGACTTATTGTCCAAAAATTGGAATACTTACAAGTTTATTGTTAAAAAATACAACCTTGGAATAAGTATCTGACAAGATCCGAGAATTAAAATTAAATTTAAAAAAAAAAATTTGAAGTAAAGATATGCAACTAACAATTCATAATTTAAAAAAAACTGGCTGGATTTTATTGATATTTTGTGATGAAACTTTGATTTATTGCTAATTGTCGTGGTGAAAAATTCCAAGTTTTTTTTTAAAAATGTCCACCATTATTTTCATTTCTGTTTTGTTTCTGAATTTTTCTTGCTGCTATTTATGATAATTTGTATGAAAGTTTTTTTTTATTATCTTTTATTTGTTTAGCCAAATGTCTCACATTCCATGAGAACCTTTTTAATTGATCAAATTATCGACAGAGTTAATTTCATTAGGTAATTTAACTAATTTTCACACCTTGACTACGACAAGAATTTACGAGTGATTTTAGTAACAATGCTGGACTGTTATGTTGATTTAATTGTCTATCTTTATGATTTTACCCTTTATCTCATGTGTTTAATCTTTTTTACTCAAAATTCTTATTTATTAATCAGTTGGAGACGGACAGTCGTGTTATCAACTCCAAACTGCAGTCGGAAGAAATAGTAATGAATCTCGTTTGAACATCTTTATTCCTGCCTGTAGTAAACCGGTTTTCCCTTATCAAAAGCATCAAAAGCATTGAAGTATTAGGATAAGAAGCGCCATATGCCGAGTTGGAAATACGTTACTAATTGTCGTGTACTCATCATTTGAATTTCTAATAATCATGAATTAGTGAACGATTGTTGATTGATTGATTGTATGTTGTTTTTCGTCCCGTTCGAGAAATTTTAAATCATATAGAGACGTCAACATATTCCGATGAAGAGCTTGAAATTTAGACCTTTACTCGGCACTCAGAGCCATTCTTTATCGTGCCAACGCCTACCGTGGGCTTCGGTTTTTAAGGTCTCATTCGAAAGACCCGCAACTTTAACTTCAAAGTGCCGAGCGCTTGGCGTAGGGTCAGTGCTATTTTTATCGACTTAGGTCAATCGCGGCCGTGATTCGAACACACGACCTTCCGATCACGGAGCGAGAGCTCTACCGACTGAGCTACCGTGACGGCAAAATTAATGAACGACATGAAAGTAATAAATTTCGATCATGAGATATATTTTTTTCATTGCACAGTCTCCCTATCTATAATATCTTTGATAATTCTAATTGTTGCCTATTTATGCCCTCTAGATGCATTTTTGTAAGAAAATTATTTCGATATTCTAAATATTCTGTCAATATGCAGCATAAACCTATCAACTTGCTACATTACTAAGTTGGTATGCAAGGAAAATATCAGGGGATACGAATTTTCATAAAATATTAAAAAATCACCTACATATGATTTATAAGTTGCACGATGGCATTAATGAATTGAATCTTGCATATGGGGTATCAGCATGAAACGTATTTTTGTTTACAAGCAGCTTTTGTAAACTTGCAGGAATGGCTTTTGTAAATTGCATGTCAACATAAATAAGTTGCGTATTTCCATAGACAAGTTGCGTGTCAACAAAGATTTGTTGCATAACTTAGATAAATTTAACACTTCAACATAAATTTAAATGTCGACCTAAAAGATTGCATATCAAAATAAATTAGCTGCATGTCAACATTGATTTTAATATTTAACAAAAAAGTATACTACATTGTAAATTTGAAATTTTATGGGTTTCGTAATTTTTATCCGATCACATCTTTCTTGCATGTCATTTAAGTTATATATATATATATATATATATATATATATATATATATATATATATATATATATATATATATATATATATATATATATATATGTAAATATCTTCATATCTTATAATTAATTGAAAAAAGCTTGGTTATAAGAGACATAAATATCCCACCACAATTTTTTGTTATCCGTGATAAAAACATATAAAATACTTTTAACATTTTTTTTTCTAAAATTTAAACAATTTTGAAAAACAAAACTTTTGTTGTACACATACCTTTAAATATATCTAGGCTTAAAATACTTTATAAGTTTTTAGCTCTATTGGTCAGACACCAGAAGAACTTATGCAGTAGCAAGGTGTTCATCGTCCGTTCATCTGTCTGTCTTTCTGTCCGTCGGTATGCAAACAATTTATTTTGCAAAATGTTTCTCCTACAGTTTTGGTCCGATTTCAGTTCGATTTAGTACACAAGCAAACTATACTAAGACTTAAGAGTATCCTAAGTAGGCTACTGACAGATTAATTGATGTTACAGGGCCTTCAACCATCTCATTTAAATTCAGAATTTCGTAAATTTTATGGTCGTTATAATGACCTTGTTTGGAAAAATATTTTACCTATGGGTCATATTTTGACATATATTCCTTACCAATTGTTAAGCCTTTGTTTATATACTAAATTTGAATATTTGAATTTTCCGTCTACCTGATCGATACATAGGGCTCACGGCGGGTGTTACCGGTCAACAGAGGATGCGTACTCCTCCTATGCACCTAATCCCACCTGGAATTTCCAGGGGTAAATGAATTACGTCCTGCTCACAGACTTGTATTGTTTGTAGATTTTTTTTTAGATTGATAGCTGTATGTTATTTTTTTTTCATACACGGAAGGATATTGTCATGGTTACGAATGATAGTAATTTCTGTGAAATGCTTTCAAAACGCTTTACCTCATACAGTTTTGGTCCAATTTTGATACTCAAGTAAACTATACTAAGATACATAATTAGTATTTGATGTCGAAGAACATTGTAGTAACGTTTATTAAAAATAAAATAAATTAAAGAAAATATTTTGAAATTCTTTCAGAATACTTATCCTACAGTTTTGGTTCGATTGCAGTAAGATTTGGTACTCTGGTAAAATATGCTAAGAAACATAATTCTGTGTAACAGTTTTAGATTTCCATGAATGGTTATTTTGAAAAGACATTTCCGTGAAAATATTACTCATCTTACGGTTTAAATCTTTTTCAATAAAACTTAGTACACAAATAGACAGCTTTCATTTATTATCTTTTTTAGTATCGGTACACAAGTACTAGTACATGTATATTACGTCATAGATGGTATTTTTATTTGTTTTTGTTTTTTCATAGCTAATATTTTCAAGTCTAGGAATGCTCCTTTCTTTCTTTTTTTAAGCAGCTACAGTCTCAGAGATTTCTGGTTTGTTCATCACTCAGAAAAAAAATGCTACTGTACAAAAATATCATTTACAAAAAATTGAAAAATCATTAAAATTTTAGCGCGAGTTAATATTTCTATGTCAGAGAACGCCTCACACTGGGTCAAGGCATGATGCATACATCGATAGATTGTTACTCCATGCAATTCATGAATATGAAAAGAAACGAAGTTCCAGTAACAATGAGGTCAACAACATAACTAATCCAGAAGACGGTGCAAAACTCATAGAAGAGGCTCTTAAGGTAAACACATTTGGATATATTTGCATAAAAATGCTATAGGCATTCTTTTGTTCATCCATATTTTAATTCATTTGAATATATATATATATATATATATATATATATATATATATATATATATATATATATATATATATATATATATATATATATATATATATATATATATATATATATATATATATATATAATAAAAAGTAACAAACGAATGACGTGCAATATACTATACTAATGAAATTTAGGTAACATCCAGCAAAAACGCTTAGCTTTTTTATAATTACAAATTATCTCCGAAATTTTCTAGTGCAGTATATACATGTATGACAGGCAAATATGTAATAAGAATTGTAATGATAAATACACAATAAAGATATTCCTATTTGTTGCAGGGTAACGTTGATCCTAATTCTGACGTGGTAAACCTACTAGAGAGTATGTTTGTGGATGAGGGAAATAGGCACAATCTTCACGTAAGTCTGGGAATACGTTTTGGCACAAAAGTTGATATCTTTCGCTTATCAAATTTTCTTGTTAAAGTGCCAATATGCATTTAATCGATTTCTTTTCTGTCTATGAAAAAAATTGAAAACTAATGGAAAGAAAACAGTGAAGCTAGTAAAAGATAAAATGATTCTCTCATCTTTTGATTGATTTAGCCTGATGGTATTGACAAGGTTGCTTCCAAGAAAGGAAAGATTTTTGGGGACACTCATGACGGCCATAAGCTGACACCAGAACAGATCGATAAATTAAAGGGCGGGGTAAGACACGACAGTAGGAACACTTAATTGTAAATCACGGTGTAAAAAAATTCCAGGCGCATGGTCTTGTATCTAAATTTCGTGGATTTATCGAATTTAGATGACCCATGTGATTCTTCTTATTTCTTCAATTAATTTTTAGCATATTTTATTCTTATTTTGTTTTAAAACTATATCAGCGAGAGTCTTTTCAATTTAAAGAAATGCACATATATTATAATGCATTAAACTCCTATTACTGTACTGATTAAGATAAGGCCATATTTCACATGTATTAAAAAAAATGTAAAAAAAGAATAGATGAAAATGTAATAAATGCAATTATTCATTTTCACTGCATACGTTGTATAATAATCAATGAAACTGTACTCATAAAATAGAATTATCTCCTATGTACTTTCAAAGTTATTGTGAAACTATGCAATACGATTTCAGTTAATGTTATAATTTGAATATACATAGAGCAGTGGAAGAAAACGGAATTTTTGGAGATCTGCCAGACTTTGGACTGATAAAATAATCCCTTACACAATCGCCAGCTCATTGTGTAAGTTAACTTAGTTTTTTTCACGATTATTTTAGAACAAATTTGATTGTTTTGTCATTCTATTACGTTATTTTGTAGAATTTTTATTAGGATTTATTTATTTAATACTCCTTTACATAAAAACTGTTAAATTCATATAGATAAATGTGAAACAACTGAATAATTAATTCCGTGTATTCAAAAATGCTTGCTATACACCTGTAAATTTAAGCAACATTGAAAATTGAATAGTTCACATTCTATTTGTTCTTTAATTTCTTGCTTCAGCTTCAGTTCAAGGAAACCTAGACATCATCAATAGCGCAATCAAACAGTTTTCAGACTACACCTGTTTGAGGTGGGTTCCTTATGGTTCTGCAGAGGCCCAGCAAGCAAGCTATCCAAATTATGTGGAGTTCTTTTCTGGAAGGTAATGACATTTTCAAATATCAGGTCAGATTGTCAGAGATAAAGTCATTAGATCATTAATTGTTTGTTTTTTACCCCGAACAAATAGGAAACAAAGAGATGATTATCAATTTTTTTAAAAAAAGACATTAATTGAATTCTTTACCACACTAGCTGGCGAAATCAAAGTTATCTTTTTTATGATCATTAGTGGTTGTTGGTCTTATATTGGAAGAGTGGGATCAGACAAACAACAAATCAGTCTTGAAGATCCTGGTTGCGTTTCGGTAAGACATTGTAACTATAAAAACAGTCCTAGATTATGTTTTGCACATAACCATTCGAGGCAGGTACATTCCTGCAGAGGAAAAAAAAAGGAAAGGAGGTGGGCATTAAAGGTTGTCAAACCCACAAAGGAAATTTAAAAAAAAATTAACATAATCTGTCAACTTCACAGGAGAATAATAAATATATATAATTTTGTACACAGTTTGAAAAAAGGAAGGGATACAGATAACAATTAGCCTATGCCAATATTGTCTTTTAAAATGAGGTTTAACTCAAAACCCCTTTTGATATAAACTATTTCCTTAAACATGCTTTTATTTGAACATTTAAGGTGTCAACTACAGTTCATGAAATGGCACATGCTATAGGACAAATGCATGAACAGTCCCGGAATGATCGAGATAATCACGTCACCATGTATTGGGCTAATATACAGAATGGTCAGGACAATAACAATATGCAGAAAACCGACACCTTCGATTATAACCCGTATGACTATCAATCCGTGCTCCAATACAGTCTAACGGTCCGTTATTGTTTGTATCACTCGTAAATGAAAGAAAAAAAAGAACGAAATCTCAGAGTAATGGCATCAGTTGTCAGGAAGTCTTTAAGAAAACATGCTTAATAATTTACTATAATACTCAAATGTGCTCTATTGGCTACCTTAATGATTACCTTAACGTTTTTAAAGAAATATAGCTTAAACATTTGTATCTGTTTTCTTCAACAGGCTTTTTCTACAAATGGTGAAGCAGTAATGAGGTTCCATGACCGTCGTCTCGAGTTCTTGGCTGATTCAGCCACCGGACTGATGTTTTATGACATTCAGGATATTACAGATGCTTATGATTGTACCAGTAAGATTTCATTTAGTATTTTATTTCAACAAGCAGTTTCATTGGCTCTGTTATGGTCATACAAACAGGAATGGTTAATATGGTGGACAGATTTAATCTAAATAATTTTCATTGGTCTAGTAGCTGAAAAGACTTTCCCTAAACCTAATACTCTTATGCAAAATTCACTCAAATCACCTAAAGCAGAAAATACAATTGTAACCTACTTGTTATTATGTCAATGTATTTGGACCTGATGCTATGAAATATGGAGATAACGAAACAGTAATCAAGCTCAAAATACCATTGAAACAATACAAATCGGGAGCAGAGCAAACACGGACCTCTAAAATGTATCAGAGTTGGGTTCAGGTACTATTGAGGAGTAAGCATCCCCTGTTTACAGGTTACATTCGCCGTGTGCTCCTTGTCATGATCGGGCAAACGGAAAAATCTGTAGACAATTCAGTGTGTAAAATAATACCTAACAATTAGTATGAAAATGCAAAATCCTCCTAACACATCAAAAGCAGATATTATAATTGTTACCTACTTGTTTCACTGTATTAGGACCATGTCGAGGTTCCAGTGGTAATGACCCTTTGAAGCAGTGCCAGAACGGGGGTTTTGTCATCCATACCTGTGACTGTCTATGTCCATACGGTTTTACTGGAGAACTGTGTGAGACAGTTCAAACTGATCCAGGTATTGTCTTTTATTATTTTATTTTATTTATCATCATGAATGGGAGAAGAACCTTTCTAAAAACATATTAAAAATTAGTGAGATTTCGTCTTGTATTCATTAAGGCACTAGCATCAAATAGAAATCAATACTTACCGAACCTGAATAGCTACTGTAGATCACTAAATTTTGGCGACATTTACCCGAGAGAGTTTTGTGGTATTTATAGGACAATGTGTTCAACTTTAGAACATACAAATTGCGACCAAATTGTAGTATATTGTTACAATGTTTCACCGTTGTTTGAGGCTATTTTGTACAAGAAAACTGTAATGCAAGAAGAACTTTCATTTTTCAATTATAATAAACATTATTTTGATTAATTTTTCAACTATAAATAAATTGTCTCTATGTCGAATGTAAGAATAATTAATATTCGCCAAAGATTTCAATTTGATGTTTTAAACATATATACTATTCTATCGTGCAGGCCAAGGAAAAATAAACGGTTAAAAAAAAAATAAAATTCAAACAATACAATTCAAACAATACAGAAATTCGAAGTATAAACAACATTTCAATCATGATTCAAAAAAGGCATTTTCCTCAAAAGTACTGCAAAAAATGAAATGATTCATTTTTATCCAGAGATTGTATACTGATACGTTGTGGTTAACTACTAAAATTAATTACGCATTAATTATCAATCGTAATTTACATTCACTGATTCAAATTTAAATTTCATACCGCCTTCAAAGGTGTTTTTTTTTTTGTTTCAGAATGTGGCCCAGGTATCATAAACTTAGCTGATGGAGAAACCAAGACCATAACCACACCGAATTTCAATACTGGAGGTCCATATCCCACCGGTAAACGATGTGTTTGGCTGGTGAAGGTAGGTAATTATAAAACGATCCACTTGCAGATTTTTCATGCATTTCTTTATTACTGAAATATCCCTAAGGTTAAAAAAATGGATTAATAGAGAAATTTGTAAACATCAATTCACGGAGTGAAAAAAAGTTTTAAACAAAGAAAAATAAACAAAACAAACTAAAAGAAAAAGCTTTTTTGTTCTATCCTTTTACTTCCTTTATTAGATTTCTAATTTGCAATGCAATATCATTTCATTTTCAAGTATGGCTTATTTAAAATACGGATCCAATAATTTATTTATTGATTTTTTAAAACAATCATGCATTCCATTGGCTAAATTTCTTTTTTGTTTTATCTTATCTTTTCTTTTGTTTAATGATGATTATTTCTTACACTCGTTAGTCTTCCAATGGAAAGAACGTCGCCATGAAGATAGACGAGATGGATTTAGCCACAGATGACGGAGCCTGTGCTCACTGGCTAGAGATCCAGTATAATTTAATCGGACAGGGTGGTCCAAAGTAAGAAAATAGAAATATAGAAGAATATTTGAAATTAAAAAAAGAAAGCGACCCCCTTCCCCCCACACACATACGCATAAGGAAAAAAAAAAACTTTGATGGAACAATGGGGATAGGCTTAGGACTCACTTTCAATTCCTTAACTTTTGCCATTTTAGACCAAAAAGTATGGGACAGAAATAATTGAACAGAAATTTGAGCAAAAAAAAACATATTTTATAAGATTCAAATCAGTTGTTTTCTAGCTTTCTATTCCATGCATTTATAATGAAAGATTTAATTGTCCCGTTTATGTAATAGCTAGATGAAACTAATGAAGTATTCATGTTAAAAGATCTTTCATCATTTTCACCTTTCTCTTAGCCCAACGATAAAATTAATATTTATGTAAAAATCTTTCCAAAGGAACAAAACGCTTTCTACAGCTAGCCTCTCCTATGGATATTTGGACCATAAGATTTCCCAAAATGAAGCTTCTTTTGACTAAATGGTTATATTTCATTAGTGAGTTATGACATCGGAAGAAACCCTCAATGTTCAGAAAAAAAGTATAAAAATTTTTTATACTAACATGTAGGACTTGAAGGATAACCGAAGAATTTATGAACTTTTGATTTTTGCTCTCATTATCTCTGATGTTATCTCAAAGGTATCCTTCTTCAAAATAGTAATAAAAAGTATATTTCCAAGATAACTACATGTATTTGCAGCTTAGAATTTTTATTATGCTATATACATACAATTACCTAAAATGCATTCTGCCGTTTCCAAAAAAAAAAAATGATCATGATGATGATGATGACGAAAGTGTACTCACACAAACATTTAATGTTTCAGACGCTGTGGAAAATTTTCCCACGAGACCTATGTGACGTCAGACTATGGGGACCCCTCCATGATGTTACTGATATTTAACAGCTCCTTTGCTCCTAATATCCAACCGGGCAAAGGCTTTTCTCTGTCTGTGTCCTCTGTTGGTGCAGGTAACTTGTGAAAAATATGCTCCATATGAATATGAACACCAGTATATGATGGTGACACTGGTGATATACATGTGACTAATTTCACCTGATAGTGAAAACATCAAGTATTATCATATTTATGAAATATATATCATAAAGAGGGGAAAGACGTATTGTTTTAAAGTAGAACACAGTGTCAATTTCGTCGATAGTTGATTTGATTTAAAATTTTGACACAGATACTTTCGATAAACAAGATGTTTTGTGTTCTGTAACCATTGTTTATCACTATGGCATGTTAAATATTGAAACATTGAAGTGGTGCTAGGATTTCTGCCTGGAAGCACTGATCAGAACTTACTCATGTTAATGTCCATGACGAAAACATGCTTCATTATTTCAATCTGAGGTCAAATCGCAGATTGTGCTAGCCATGTTAAACTCGCTATATAAGCCCTGTCAAGGCTGTAATTTCACAAATCCCAATAAAAACCTTGTCAAGGCTGCAACGTTTCAAATGCTTACACAAACCTTATCAAGGATGTGACTTAACATATCTGGTTAGAATGAATTCAAACTCTTTTACGTTGTATCCTATGTTAAGATCTCAGTCAATGTCACAAAGGGCAACGCGTCATGATAAGATGACATCATAAAATTATTTTGTACAGTTAACTGAAAACAAAAATTTTAAATCTTTAAATTTGTTGACTAGAGAACTTTGATTCAAGACGCCTTCAGGTCCATGAAATGATGGTCCAGGATATAGTTAGACTAATAGAAGACTACCGTTTTTGCTGAAAAAAATGCTGCTCTTAACGTCATGGATTAAAGTGAGGGAATTGAATGTTTGAAGTTTAAGGCACTAATTTGTACCATATATATTTCTAAAATGTTTTGTACCGATGTCCATATATTTATATAATGTTTGAATAATATATATCTTAGAAATGCTTTGATATCTTTAGGCTGAAAAAAAACCCACAGCACCTTGTGTGTTTGGAACATGTATTGATGTCGTTTTGAGACAGCATTTTGTTTTTTTAGGATATGTATTGATGTCGTTTCGTGAAATTAAGGCTGTAAAACAGCACCTTGTGTGTGTAGGACATGTATTGACGTCCTTTTGTGTAAAGTTTAGGTTGTAAAACAGTACCCTGTGTGTTTGGAACATGTATTGATGTCGTCGTTTTTTATGTAATGTTAAGGCTGTATAACAGCGCTTTGTGTGTTTGGAACGTGTATTTATGTCGTTTTGTGTAATGTTTAGGCTGTAAAACTGTGTACAACTGTGTTCGGGACATATATTGAAGTCGTTCGTGTGTTATGTACTGTTTAGGCTGTAAAACATCACGTTATGTGTTTTGGACATGTATTGACGTCCTTTTGTGTAAAGTTTAGGTTATAAAACAGTACCCTGTGTGTTTGGAACATGTATTTATGTCATTTTGTGTACTGTTTAGGCTGTAAAACTGCACCATGTGTGTTTGGGACTTGTACTGATGTCGGATCCAGTGACTTCACTTGCTCCTGTGCTGCCGGATATACTGGGCAACTATGTGATACCCTTGCTGGTCAGAAGCCTTATTACATTCATTGTCTTTTATTAATTTCATTAAAACCATTGTTTTGTCATTGGTCACATTTTTGACCCCTAAAATAACATACCGATTCAAAAGAAATCGTTGTTGATATACTGTCAACTAGGCTTGACACCTATTCTATCAAGTATCAAAATAAATATTGATTATAACTTAATTCATACAATAAAATTTTCAAGATATAATTTCATTAAGTTATTTTGTATAAATTACCCATTACTAGAAAATCAAAAACAAGCTGAAATATATGTTTTGTTTGATTATTCTGAAGTATGATATTTCAGCTAAAACTAATAAAATATTTCCTTGACAGGCTCCGGCGATATCTCTTGTGACTTTGAAGGAGAAGTTTGTGACTTTAGTAACTTGAAATCTGACTCTTACGACTGGGTTATAATATCGGTAGTGTATAATTCATTTTTCACCTGTATTATTTTATGGAGCATTTCTTCATAGTGATGAATTGGGTCTCCACATATCTTTCACTGATGATGTCTTTGAACTCGTATATTTGCCGAAATGCATTCATCTTGAGTTCTGGTAATCTTATAAGCTAGTAAATCACTACAAATATAGTTATTGGTTAAAATATTAATCTAAAACACACTGATTTTGTGTTCTCTCAAACAAAAGATTTTAAAAGATGTGGATTTGCTGTTGACCATTGGGGTACAGGCGACAGCCGACTACAAACCCTGGTTCAATCTTTTTTATTCCGTACAACATCTCATACACACTTTTACTGTTTTTATCAGGAATCTAGATAATAGCTGGCTGACCTTCTTTTATCTTTAAGCATATATCAAAATCGCTCACCTAGATCATTAAATGATAAATTGAAATTTGAAGATAACGATAACAGCAGTCATGCTTAAACTCCAATAAAACGATGCAAACTGTGAGCAGAGCAAACATAGACATCGAAAAAGATCAGAGGTTGGATCACGTGCCACGGAGGAGCAAATATTCTCTGCCAGGAACAAATCAATCCGCAGACATCCAAACAAAAAACAATGGCCGAATCTGAGACTGACCTTACTTGCAAACAAGACAACCGCACTAACCACAGAACTTACGAGTTGTTGATCACAAACCTGAAAAAAATATCGATACCTGCAATGATTGACTCTCTAATTTTTTTTTTTTTTTTTTTAGAAAAAAGGTGCAAATCGATAGTTAGCTTTCTCTTATTATGAGTTTGCATTGCACAGGGCTCCACTCCATCTGGAGGCACTGGTCCTTCTCAAGCAAGGAGCGGATCAAACTATTTATATACAGAAATGTCATACCCTGTACCTACTGGAACTACATTTCATTATGAAACACCTTTCTTGACTGGTAAGGCAATATAATTTATCATACCAGGTTACCCTATATATATCAAGTGGGATGAATGAATGACGGCGATACCTGAAGACAATCCTTATTTACAACCCTGATGAATATCTGCTGTAATTGATAATGGGCAATATTTAAATTATTTTACTTAAAGTGGTATTCGATATTTGTTTTAAAAAAATACAAAAAACAGCATTCAATATGACTTAAAGGATAAAATCGCTTAAATCTTGTTTCTATCTTTTTTAACCCAAGCTGGTCCAAGATGTCTGGTGTTCTGGTATCATATGTATGGTTCTGGTATGGGAACCCTTAACGTGCTTCGCGATGGCACTACAGTGTGGACTAGAAGTGGAGATCAGGGGAATCAGTGGCAGAGAGCGGAAATCAACATACAAGGATCAACAAATTACAAAGTAAAGTTATTTTAGTGCATGTGTCTTTCATCACTAAAACATTAATGATTCTATTTTGCCATATAACTTGTATTTATATATTAGCAATTTTTTTTCTATTTTTCACGTGGATTGTTCAAGGATGAAATTGATGTTGATTGTTCAGTAAATTGACTTATCTATCTAAATACATTAGGTCATTTTTGAGGCAATAAGAGGGAGTAATTACCAAAGTGATATTGCTCTAGATGACATTTCCTTAACTTCGGCTGCATGTGGTAAGTACATATTGTTCTTATATACGAATGACTATACTAAACAGAAATCGATTTTCGCAGTTTTTAGCTCACTTGAGCTGAAAGCTCAAGAGAGTGTTTTCTGATCTTGTCCATCTTTCTGTCTCTTTGTCATGTGTAAACTTCATATATTCGATTTCTTCTCTAGCACCACTGGGTATTTCAAACAAAGTTGCCATCTTGGGGGATTCAAGTTCGTACAAATGAAGAGGCATGTCCTCTTTTAAAGAGAAATAATTAAGAATACGTGAACATTTCGTGGCATCTATTGAAAATGTTTCTCTCAAGAACCAAAGGGCTAAAAAATTAAAACTTTTAGGAAAGCATCCCGAAATGATGTAGAATTTTTTTTTTTAAATTATGACCCCCACCTCCGAGGGTAAGGAATCAAAATTTTAAAATAGGAATCTATAGTAAAAACATTAAAAATCTTCTTAAGCACAGCAAGGGCATGATTAATCATATTATTGCGCAAGCATCCTCAGGAAGTGCAGAGTCAAGTTTGATCAAATCATGACTCCCGGGGGTAGGGTTGGTACACAATAGGGGGTCAAAGTTTTACAAAGGAAAAAATATTTTACTTCTTCTCAAGAACAGCAGGACCATGATTATTGATAATAATATACAAGCATACTCAGGTGGTACAGATTCAAATTTGTTCAGATAGTTCCCCCCTGGGGGGGGGGGGGGGGTTAGAGTTGGCAAAAATATGTGATCATAGTTTTAAAGAGGAATAAATATCATAAAATCTTTAAATATACTCTTCTCGAGAACAGCAAGGCCATAATTTATATCAATATGCAAACATTCTCAGGTAGTGCAGATTCATGTTTGTTCAAATTGTGACCCCCTGGGGTATGGTGGGACAACAATAGAGTAAAGTCTTACATAGGTTTATATAGTAAAAATCTTTCAAAAAAAAATTCTTCCCAAGAATAACAGGGCAAATTTAGTGATATAAAAATCCAAACATCATCAAGTACTGCAGATTCTTGGTTATTCAAATCATGGCCTAAATCTATCAAAGTCTTCTTAAGAAAAACCAAAGCCATGATTAATCATATTAATATGGAAACATCCTCAGGTTTTGTAGATAAAATTTTGTTCAAATAATTGGCCCCCGGGAGGAGGGTAGGGTTGCGCCACAATAGGTGATCAAAGTATTGTATAGGGAAAAGACTTTTAAAATATCTGACGAAAAACAGCTTGGCCATGATTAATAATATTAGTATAGAAGTATTCACAGGTTGATTTTAGTTTGATCAAATCATGACATTTTGGGAAATGATGGGGCCAAAATAGGAGTTAAAAGGTTTACATAGAAAATGCAATGTATTGGGAAAATGTTAAAAAAATCGTCCTCTAATTAGCAACGAAGCCATTATTTAGTCATATCGATATTCAGGCGTCTTCAGTTAGTTTAAATTCGTGAATGTTCAGGTTAAGGCCCTAAGGAATAGGTTGAAGCTGGTTACATTAGGGAACCATTCTTTTACAAAAGAGTATAAAGGAAGAAATCTTATGAAGAGTGACAGGAACACACTAATTCATATTAAAAAGCAAAACAGCCTTAATTAGCTGTGTGGATTGATTTTTTTAACTTATGAGCACTGGAGTTAGGTTGTGCCAAAATCTGTATGAAATTGAAAGAGGATTTTTTTTTTAATCTGCTGATATAAAGCCAAAATGACTCAGGTGAGCGTTGTGGCCTCTTGTTTTCTTTCTTTCTTTGTGATTCTAAATGTAATGATATTGTATCTAGGTTCACCAACACCCACCACAACGGCAATGACAACAACCAACCCAACGACAACAACAACAACGACGACGACAGCAACAACAACAACGACAACAACCAATCCAACAACAACAACGACAACCAATCCAACAACGACAACCAACCCAACAACAACAACTATGACAACCAACCCCACAACAACAACAACCAATCCGACAACAACTATGACAACCAACCCAACAACAACAACAACCAATCCGACAACAACTATGACAACCAACCCCACAACAACAACGACCAATCCAACAACAACAACAACCAATCCAACAACAACTTCCACAACAAACCCAACAACAACTACCACAACCAACCCGACAACAACAACCAACCCAACAACAACTACCACAACAAACCCAACAACAACTACCACAACAAACCCAACAACAACAACAACATCGCCAACAACTAGTCAACCAGGAGAAATTAGTGAGTATAACTTTGATAATTTACATCCCTCGAAGATATCAATTATAATTAATTAAAACTACATCTGTTCAGAATCTGTCAACTCTGCGTATGCTGTTTGTTAGTCCTACAATAAATAAAAAATATCTCGCCGCTGTTTAGGGCCCCAGTGTGGAGCGTACTAAGTCAAATAGTTGAAAACTCACTGTACAGTTCATTTTTCAAATTGTCTTCGCCTCTGAGCATCTAATTTTCAAATTGTATCCATGATGATAATAAATGTACTCGTAAGCCATGATGAGCCAGTCAATATATTTTTTAATTTGCGTCTTCAGGTCTGATTACACAGTTTAAGTAAATAATTAACTGAAAATGCATTACTATATAGAGCATACAGAAGCCTACATTTGCAATATATTTACAATTAAATGGAAAATACATGTCACATGAGTTCCTGTTCCATCAGGAACTGACATGGTCATAGCCCGAGAGCTCATGAATCTCGATCAGTAGGTACCAAGGTCTATGAAAAGAATGTTGTAACATATCACTGGGAAACTACTTAACTGGGGTATTTTACAGGAAGTTAAAGAATAAACCACTGACGTATATAAATATTTGAAGCACTGATGTTACTGTTATTTAGTTAAGGGGCCTGTGGCGTGTACTTTTGAAAATGGAGTGGACTGTTTCCTAGTAGATGACATATCTGACAATTTTAACTGGACCATTCGATCCGTAAGTAATTAAACCAATCAACCAGTTTCTGCCTTGATATTAATGAGATATATAAAATATGTGTCCTATTCAAAAATACAGGGTTGTGGAGAAGGTCAAAAATAATTATGATAGAACAGTAAACTATGATATGGTGAAGCAAATTTATTATTTCAAATTTGAAGAAAATGAATATTGAGTTGTCCTCGGTTTGTAGGGACGAACGCCAAGTAGAGGGACAGGTCCCCGTAGAGCGACACAGGGCTCAAGGTACGCCTACACTGAAGCAACAAGACGTAGACCAGGGCAAAAGGCTGCACTGGTTACTAAATACAAAATTGAAAGTGAGTAAAATTTGCATCTTCATGAAAGTTTTTAGTTTTGCGAAAAATGTTCTTTTTAGTTTAAATGGACGTCTTTCTATTTTGAATTATTTATTTAAACATTTCTGAAAATGATTAGTAAACATTTTGTTTATGAGAAAAAAACTATCATGCAGAAAGGATTTGCTAATATTTCAACAATATTGAGACACATTTTCCACCTAAATATCTCATCTTAAGTCAACAGAAGATATGAAACGATTTTTTTTTCATTATACATACACTTTTATCATTTGATTTAGGCAATAAAAATTGACCAACAGTTCCGTTTGAATTGTAAAAATATCCTTGAAATTCATCCAGTGAATTTTAAAATAAAAAATGGAAAAGAAAGCAATTTCTAAATAATTAATACCTTTTATCAGTAAAAATTAAATTTAATCAATTTGTAATGTTAATTGGACTTTTGAGTATAATTACCGTTCGTTATTCTCACATTAAAAATGCAGGAAAATTGTACATAGGTTTTTTTTGTCCTCGTATACATGCGCTCTTGTCCTTAGTGTGCGATATCGTTTGCAAGTAGGATAGGACGAAAAAAAAATCAGGGCGAAAACAACTCTGAAAAAAAGTATTACGCTTCTTCAACTAGCTAGAACCTATGAATCATTTATAGTTTATTTCTAATGATACGATTTGTGACGTCATGTAAGGAAATAGATGGTTGAGTATGTATCAATGAAGACCGAGGTAGAAACCTTAATGAAATATGGAGATAACGAAAAGTAATTAAGCTGAAGAGTCCACAGATTTGGAACAGAGCAAAAACAGACCTCTAAAACATCAGATGCCAAGGAGGACTAAGCATACCCTGTCAACCGGTCACACCCGCCGTTTGCTAATGGTGATGACTGGGCAAACGGAAAAATCCGTTAAACATTGTGTGAAAATAATGGCCTTACAATTAGTATATGAAAAAAGCCAGTCAGCATTCGACTTAAATGCTGACAGGTCATTGTATCGACCATAGAACTTGTGAAATGTTGACTTTAAACAAGAATGTTGATATCCTTGTTTTATCAATTATTGTTTGTCAAAAGCTTGCTTCGTTTTATAAACTGTTTGTACGCAGATCATGCTCTTGCGAAACGAATCAAGTGGGAGACATAAACTCCACATGCAAGTGAAAAGGGTACAACGCTACATGAATAAGGGAAGATGACGATAGAAAAATTGAAGTCATCACTGTTTTCATAAAGTTTTGTTGTTATGTTACCATTAACGACTTTTTCTAGTAAAATATCCAAATATGAAACAGATGTGTCAGACTCTGTGGTATCTTATATATCGAATTCAGAGGGATATATCAAATCAACGTAAGACTGAAAATGAATATTGTTAATTGATAAAACGTCGTAGATATATCTAAATGTTGAATTGAAGATCACAGCAAGAGACTTCTTCTTTTCATGTAGAAGTTTTTGAATAAATTCTGCTTCTTATGAATACGAAAATAGGTCTGCTTATAATATGGCGCAATTGGTAGGCATGGGAATTCCGACAAATTGTTGGAAGACGATCTCATAAAAACTACATAGATATTGTCAATCAGAAACTCAAGCATCTTTCTGGTATCAACTTTGGATTAAAAATATAATTAAAAAATGTTCCTTCAGTATAAAGGATTAGGAAATATGTTTGTCAAGACCCTAAATGCTATTCATGAATGTTTTATATATATATATATATATATATATATATATATATATATATATATATATATATATATATATATATATATATATATATATATATATATATCGCTATTTATGTGTGTGTTGATAAGTTCAATTCATGGGACAGCAAAAAATACTGAATGAAACAAGTGAAGATAACGAATAGTGATCGATCTTTAAAAAAATCTATAAACAATACAAATCTGTGAAGAGGGCATAACCCAAGGACGCCTTGAAATTCCAGAGGTTGGATCAGCTGCGTAGGAGGAGTAAGCATCCCTATTGAACGGTCATACCCGCCGTGAGCACTATGTATTGATCAGGTAGACGAAACATTCCATAGTCAAATTCAGTATAAAAACAAAGGCCTAACAATTTGTATGAAACAAGTCAGCCAAAAAACGACCCAATGATAGGTTATATTTGCTTGCCAGGTCATTATAACAACCATAGAATTTGCGAAATGCTTGTTGAAATCCCTGTAGCATCAACTTATTGGTCAGTAGCCAGCCTCGGTTTAAAAATTGATCGTACTCGGAGCGTGCTCCGAAAGAAAAAAAAACAACAAAATAATAAACAATAAAATTATTCAGGGATGTCTGAAACCAATTAAGCATCTACTAAATTTTAATTTTAGCTGGAGACAGGTGCCTTATCTTTAGGTACCATATGTCTGGAAGTGGGATAGGTGAACTGAAAGTTATGCAGAAGTTTGATGCGGGCTTGAGCGAACTTTTCTCAAAAATTGGACAACAGAGCAGTTCCTGGCATGATTGGAAGATGGAGGCAATCGATGTTCATCACAATGAAGACGACAGTGTCAGTATAAAAAAAAGGTTTCTGAAATTAATTGATAAAAACCATCGAATTCAAGGTAGAATTCACAATTTTTCTAATAGAATACGTCCACTTACAAAGGTCATTAATTTGACATATCTTTGGTGCAGCTGGTGGAAATAGCTGTATTCCGGTTTACAGGTTACTATCAGTTACGTATAGTTTACAGTATGTAACAGCATAGATGATCACATGAAATCAGATGTAAATTAACTGGATTTAATTTTTTCACTTATTTTTTGTTCCATTTTAGATTATATTTGAAGGTACAAGAGGTGCGAATTATAGAGGCGATATAGCACTGGATGATATCCATTATATTCCTGGGAAATGTGGTACAGTATTTAATAAGCATTCATGATATACATTCGTTGATATGCAAACATGAAATACATTGTATAAAGGAAACAAGCTTTATGAATCTCTACATTTTTTTTTAGATTGTGATAAAAGTATATACAATTTTTATTTGATTTTCTTTATTGGTGGAAATATGTATCAATACATTGCAGTAGTATTATAATGAATTTATTGATTTAGGGTTTTGAGGTATGGAGGCCTAATCAGTTATACATGTATTTGATTACATTAAGAAAACGAAGCTATCTTTTTTAAATTAAATATTTAAATAAAATTTTCATAATCTGTGGATTGGTTATAAATATTCTTTTTTTCTAATTGACTCTTTTTTAATGCCCCACCCTATTTTTGCCTTTTCTTGATTATCTCTCCTTTTTAAGGGGGCTTGGCCCTTCATTTTAACAATTCAGAATCCCCATTTGTGATTAAAATTGTACCATTGATTCTTGAGAAGAAGATGAAAATGTGAAAAGTTTACAGACAGACTGACGGACGCCGGGCAACGGGTGTTCAGGAAAGCCCACAAGAGCTTTCAGCTCAGGTTAGCTCAAAACAAATGTTCATTCCAATTTTGTCTACGAGTTTTCATCAATTTCTGTTTCCAGCTGATATTATCTTCACCTGCACTTTCGATGGTCCATGTTTCTTGAATGACGTCACAGGTGTCGATAGAATGAACTGGAGAAGAACAAGTGTGAGTATTTACAGAGGAAAAGATGATAGACTCTAAACCAAGAAATAATTACTGATATTAAATCATGAAAGGGAAAATGATACATTGTTAAAAAAAAAGAAAAGAAAAAAAGAAAGACTTTAATCCTTAAATTTTTAAACAAAACGTATGCCAAGAAAAAGGCGATTGCAATCATGCGCTGGCTCTCTGTCATTAAAGCCAAGTTCATTTCAACGTACGAAATATGAATCATCATCTAAAATACTGTTAAACTTTGGTATCTTCAACATCAATATTTCCATTTCTCAGCCCCAACGACTACCGGTATACATAATGAATTAAAGATGTCTGATAGAGTTTTAATCACAGTGGCCATTAACGTACTTTGCTTAATTTTACTTGATCAGTATAATTATATATTATATAAATACTGCATGTAATTGAGAGTTACATTGAAAATTTTCACCCCAAGACAACCATTGTCAACCAAGGTGCAGCCAATGTTGGCAATGGTTTTCGGTGAAATTTTTTAATGCAACCCTCAACTACAAACAGTATTTACTTTATTATACCGAATGTATTATACAGATTCCGCGCTATATATATATATATATATATATATATATATATATATATATATATATATATATATATATATATATATATATATATATATATAATTGGATAATCGCCCGTCGTCAAGAAATGTTGACTGTTGCTATGTTCCATTGCACTGGAGGGCGTGGTTTCTCCATTCAGAGAGAAAAAGGTTTTTTTTGGACAAATGTTTCTCGACAAATCAAAGTCAAGTAATTTACATGAAAGTATAATGTATCAAATTGCCTGTTATGCAGAAATTATTCCACTTATCCAGCTTTTGTTATTGTCCGACTCCCTGATATGCCCAACAAACTAGACGGCTATTCCTTATAATTACATTTATACGTGAAATAAAAATGTAAATATAAATCAAAAATGAATTGAATTCATAAAGAATTCCATGTTAATGTCAATAGTACCCGCCCACTAATATCAGACACGAGGTCAGCCTTGGAAATTGACATGCATATAAGGCACTTGACCCTTCACTTGGCGAAATTTACATTCAGTTGTAAATGTCGACTATTTATATAACTTTCAAAGAGTTATCAAAGGGAAAACAGTTGGAAATGTATTATATTGATCAATTAACATCAAGCATTGTATGTAACTGTCCCCTGTGTTACGAATCCCAGGATATACATGTAAATATATATCATACAAAATACAGTCAAACCTCGTTATCTCGAACTCGATGGGACCGAGAAAAAGTTTTGACTTTCAAACGACTTTGACATATCCATGATATCAGTGTTCGAGATATTGAAGTTCAACTGTATACGTTTTATGTGTTTTATAAGAAGTTAATTTCATATTATAGTGCACTCTGATATTTACGAATGAGCTTCATTTTCTGTGTTTTGTTTGTATTCCAAAGGGACCCACCCCATCTAGAGGGACAGGGCCAAGTAATCCGTTTGATGGGACTTACGCATATATAGAAGCCTCGGGAAGACGATCTGGCAGTAACGCGATTCTTTCCTCAGAAGCACTGACTATTCCTGGAAATGGTAGGCTCATTGCTTCATATTTATCCAGGAAAAGGAATGGTCCACTAGCGAACTGCTTTACTACGGAAGGGTTGAAAAGGAATCATAATATATAAATCGATCGTTGATGAACAATTCCTCCTGAAGTTGTATTTTCTTATAATTCTGTATTGTTTAGCCTTTTTTAAACTAGAAATTTTCAGATAATTTAAGCTTATTTAAGGATACATTTTTAGGTCATCTGAGTCACTCAGGTGACCTATTGCTATCTGTTTTTGTCCGTCGTCGTCCGTCGTGCTCGCGCGTCGGTTGTAAACTATTGAAGCTTCTTTTCTTGAACCGCTAAACCAAAATCAACCAATTATGGCATATAGCATCAGTTGGTGAAGGGGTCCAAAGTTGTGAATTTCATGGTCTCTGTACCGTGGGGCCTGAGGGATAGGACTAAAACTATCAAAATTAGTGCTATCTTTAAAAATATTCTTCTTTACTTTGAACATCTAGCAGTCAAAGTGTTGGTATGATTGTAATAAGCATTCTTTCGAAATTGTGAAATTCATGGCCCCATGGACAGTGGTTCTGGAGTTAAGTTATGGCTCTTATGATCATATAGTGAAAATGGATATTTTTTTTAAAAGTCTTCTTTTCTTCCCCTGTATATTTAGAAAATTTACTAGGTGCATGATTATGATAAGCAAGAGTGCCTCTTCAAAAATTGTGAAATTTGTGGCTCGAGGGTCAGGGGTTCTGGGTGTTTTGGCGGGGCTCTAATGATCATATAGTGAAATGCATGGATTCTTTTAAAATCTTTTTCTCTCTCCTGAATATTAAGCAGATTAACCAAATGAATGGTGATGATGAGCAAGGGTGCCTCTCCACAAATTGTGAAATTTGTGGCCCGAGGGTCAGGGGTTCTGGCGTTAAGGCAGTGCTCTAATGATCATATAGTTAAAATGCATAAATTCTTTAAAAATCTTCTCCCTCCCTGTATATTGAGCAGAAAAACTAGATGCCTGGTTATGATGAGCAAAGGTGCTTCTTCCAAAGGACAAGGTTTAAAAATCTCCCTCTCTCCCTCTGTTTATTTAGAAGTTAAACCAGTGTCTGATTATAAAGCAAGGGTAACTCCTCCCAAATTGTGACATTTGTGACCCGAGGGTCATAGGTGTACGGGCAGGGAGCTGTTGATTATATAGTGAAAATGCATAAACTACTGAAATAGTCTTCTCTCATCCTGTATATTTGGAAACTAAACTAGGTTTCTGATTATGAAGCAAGGGTTCCAAAATTGTAAAAATTGTAGCCCCAGGGTCAAGGGTTCTGGGGCTAGGGCAGAGCTCTAATGATCATATAGTGAAACTGTATAAATTCTTTTAAAATTTTCTCTATACCTGGGTATTAAGCAAACAATCAAACTTAGTGCATAGTTATGATTAGCATATGTGCCTCTTCCGAAATTGAGAGAACAAGAGAAACTAATGTAAGAGGGAATGCAATTCGTATTCTAATAGTGCTGAAGCACTTTTGATTTGTTAGTCAGAAAGGTTATAGTGAAAAATGGGGACAGGTACAGACAAGTAAGTAGATCCGCTTTTTTGTTACTGAGTAATAAACTAATTACTTTGCTGATCCCTGATCATCTGATTTCTCTTCTTTTGGGCAACGTATCTTCGATCGTCTATCAGTTTATTTTTGTTTTATTTTATATTTCTACTGGGGATGTAAATTTTACTCGGAGAGCTTAGTCGAATAGTCGGAGGCTTTTGTCGAACGGTAGTCGAGTACTCGTTGAAATTTAATTTGATTTTTCATGCCATTTTTCCTATTTGTCTTTAATAGACTGCTAGCCTGTACAATATTTAATCTACACTATTACCAATCTATACAATTTTAAAATGATTGATATTAATATCAGAAAGAAAAACCTTTAAATTACGCTCATAACTATCCCCCAGTTTACATGTATTAACAAATATGTAACAGCTGTTTAATTATTATTCATTAATTCACAGCTGCGTTATACGAGATGTTAGGGAATTGCATGTTAAAACTTCACACTTAGGATCCGACATCTTTAAAATATGCATGTTTGCAAATTCCCTTGAACAATTAACGAAGACCGGTTAAGCCTTTCCCTGAGTTTTACTCACGAGAACACTGAACACTGATACGTTAATAAATGAAGTCAGATCCAACTTTTTCTTTACCTTGAAGTTAAGATTACTATTAAGTAGCAAATTTTTAACGAATAACCAACTAAAAAAAATTTAGTCGATAGTCGGTATGATCGAACGACAGTCGAATATTTGTTGACATCCCTAATTGCTATAGATCCTTTACAATGTTGTATTATACTCAGGTGGCCGTTAAGGCCCTCAGACCTCTTGTTTACGTTTGTTTATTGTTTCTCTCAAGAATTTTTCACTCATATGGAGACGTCACCACTTGCCGGTGGAGAGCTGCAAATTTTTTACCTAAACTCGGCACTCAAGGCCATTGAGCAGTGAGGGATCTTTTTTCGTGCCAGCACCTACTGCGACACGAGACCTCGGTTTATACGGTCTCATCCGAAGGACTGGTTTCCACGTCCCACAGTGGGATTCGAACCCGCGACGTAAGGATTAACCCCTTACTCCGCGACTCTAGAGCGAACGCTTTAACCATGCTCCACGCGGGCGACTCTTGTTTACGTATATTTATCAGTAAGAGTAAGAGCCAACTTTTTACGATATAACACTAAAAGACAAACTACACCAAGATTTATGTATCATGAAGTGTTTTTTAATATTCTAATGATTAATGAAAGCATGCTATATTAAAATTTCTTTTTGAGGAGGAGATCGTTGTCTAAAATTCTTCTACAACATGAATGGTGCCAACATAAGGAAACTTCGGGTGAGGGCTGGAGAACGTGGCTCTGAGGATGAGGTCTGGAGCCTCTCGGGGAATCAGGGAGATGTATGGACTCCTGTAGAAGTTGACATCCCAGCAGCGACTGACTTGGTGGTATGTTGTCTTTCATTCTGAGTTGGTGGTATCTTGTCTTTATACTGACTTAGGGGTATGCTGTTTTATATACTGACTTAGTGGTAGGCTGTCTTTTATATGGACTTAGAGGTGTGTTGTCTATCATACTGACTTAGTGTATACTCGCTTATTTTTTAGGTCACCTGAGTCACTCAGGTGGCCTATTGCTATCCGTTTTTGTCCGTCGTCGTGCGACGTGCGTCGTGCGATGTACGTTCACATTGGAGCATTTTCAGCTTCTTTTCTGAAACCTCTCAACCAATTTCAACCAAATTTAGCATATAGCATCTATGGGTGAAGAAGAACAAAAATTATGAATTTCATGGTCCCTACTAAAACCACCAAAATTAATGCAATCTTTAAAAATATCCTTCTATACTCCTGGACATCAACCAGTCAAACTGTTGGCATGATTGTTATAAGCATTGAGCTCTCTACCAAAATTTTGAAATTCATGGGTCAGGAGTTCTGGTGCTAGGGTGGGGCTATATAGATCATATAGTGAAAATGCATTATATCTTTGAAAATCTTCTTCTCTGCTCCTGGGTATTAGATAAACTAAGTAAATACATAGTTATAAAGAGCAAGAGTGCTTTATCCAAAATTGTGAATTTCATGGCCCCAGGGTCAGGGGTTCTGGTGTAAGGGCGGGGTTCTATTGATTATATAGTGAAAATGCATTATTTCTTTGAAAATCTTCTTATCTGCTCCTGGGTATTAAATAAACTAACTAAGTACGAAGTTATGATTAGCAAGAGTGCCTCTCCCAAAATTGTGAATTACATGGCCCCAGGGTCAGGGGTTCTGGTGTTTGGGTGGGGCTATATAGATCATATAGTGAAAGTGCATTATTTCTTTGAAAATCTTCTTCTCTGCTCCTGGGTATTATTTAAACAAACTAAATACATAGTTATGATTAGCAATGATGCCTTTTTCAAAGTTGTGAATTTCATGGCCCTTGGATCAGGGGTTTGGGTTTTAGGGTGGGGCTCTATTTCTTATGTAGAGAAAATGCATTATTTCTTTGAAAATCTTCTTCTCTGCTCCTGGGTATTATTTAAACAAACTAAGTACCTGGTACATTTGTATGATAAGCAAGGATGCCTCTTCCAAAATTGTGAAATTCATGGCCCCAGGGACAGGGGTTCTGGTGCTAGGGCAGGGCTATATAGATCCTATAGTGAAGGTGATTTATTTCTTTGAAAATCTTTTTCTCTGCCCCTGGGTATTATTTAAACAAACTAAGTACATTGTTATGATATGCAAGGATGTTTCTTTCAAAATTGTGAATGTCATGGCCCCTGGGTCAAGGGCTCTGGTGAAAAGGGGGGGGGGGGCTCTGTTGATTATATAGTGAAAAAGCAAAATTTCTTTGAAAATATTCCTTTCTGCCTCTGGTTAAAAAGCAAAGAAGCTATGTGTATAGTTATGATGAGCAAGAGTGCCTCTTCCAGAGTAGTGAATTGCATGAGCCCTGGGTCAGATGTGCTGGCGTAAGGGTGGGGCTCTTGATAATATAGTGAAAATGCATTAATTCTATTTAATAATCCTGTCTGCTCCTTAGCAGATAAACAAAGTGATTACTTATAATGAGCAAACTTCTGGTCCCAGGGTCAGAGGCTCTGGTGTTTCTTGGTTGGGAGGGGGCCTCTATTGATAATATAGTGAATCTGTAGTAAAAATGCGTTATTTCTTTAAAAATCTTCTCTGCACCTTGGCATATCAGAGGCAAAAGGAGTAAATATTTTAATAAGGAAGGGTATTTTTTACCAGATTTTTGAACATCTGGACCATTTGGTCATGTGTTCTGGTCCTGGCAAGGGCTCTATTAATTTGTATTCTTCGGAGAGGAGTTATTCCCCTTTGCAATTTACTTTTGATAATTAATCCCTGTAAATAATGTACTTGAAAGGTTAATAGAATAAGAGAATTATGCAAGAATTTTTATTGTATAATACAAAAAGTACTTTCATAGTTTTAATGATCAGTTAGACTTTTAAGTAATAGATAAATAAAAATGAGACAAAAATAACTTGTCTTATTAAATGTTCATCAAAGACCAAGAGAGGCCAATGTAAGAGTTTTTACCAAGGAATTCAAATAGTATAGAAGCACTGATAGTTTGTTAATATACAGTATGGTGATGGTGATAAATGGGGAACAGATTAGAACCTAATTTATGAACTATTACTGAATGCTAGACTAATTATTTTGCTGATCCTGATCATCCTATATTTCTTGCTTTTGGGCAACAAAACTTCACCTTTCAGTTCATTTTATACTCTATGGATCCTCCAAATTGTTGTATTATACTCAGGTGACCGTTAAGGCCCTTGGGCCTCTTCTTTTTTATACTTAGTGGTATGTTGCTATCATACTGCATGACAGTGTATACTTATATATATTGTATACTTAAAAGACAAGTCAGTATACCCTATGTATATTGTATACTTAGGGTATACTGACTTGTCTTTTATTCTGAGTTAGTGGTATCTTGTCTTTTTACTGACTTAGGGGTATTTTGTTTTGTATACTGACTTAGTAGTAGGCTGTCTTTTATATTGACTTATAGGTGTGTTGTCTATCATACTGACTTAGTGTATACTTATGTATATTGTATACTTAGGGTATACTGACTTGTCTTTTATTCTGACTTGGTGGTATGTCGTCTATCATACTGACTTCGGGGAATGCTGTCTTTTATACGGACTTATTGTGGTATATTGTCTTTTATACTGACTTAGGGGTTTGTTGTCTATCATACTGACTTAGGGGTATGTTGTCTTTTATACGGACTTAGTGAGATATTGTCTTTTATACTGACTTAAGGGTATGTAATGTTATAGAACCGAGCAAAACTTTTTGGGCGCAAAAAATAAACAGTTTTTTTTAGAACTATAATGGCACGGTAGCTCTCCGGTCTGTCAGTACTTTTTTCAGAGAGTTAAAGTTCTACGGCTTAAAGATTTTATATCGCTACTCTTTTGTTGAATTCTTTTTTAAAAGTAAAATGTAGATGATATTATATGGTATATAATTTATTATGATACATGTGCAATATGTATTTGGAGCATATTCCATTCACAACTATGAACAAACGTCATGTTTTGGATTTAAATTCTAAAAGGAAATTGCGAAGTCTTCTTGACGTTTAATGTAAAATAGAATTTTTCAAGCATGTTGTTATTACATCTTTTTGCCAGGTAAGCTTTGAGGGCATTAAAGGAAGAGGCTTCCGGGGTGATATTGCTGTCGACTCCATCTCTCTGTTTGATTCTCCTTGCCCAGGTACGACCCCCACATTTAGTACACAAACTTCACAAAATTATAAATTAAACTCTCATAAGAAAATTGGCTTTTTATAAATCAAATTATTTTGATACCTATTTTGGAAATATTTTCAAGAATTAAAAGCATTTCTCATATTTATGTGAAGAAGGGTTAACCATTTTTTAAACTTCTTCCAACCCTTGTATCATTTTGTATTTAATTTTTGTGTTTTCTTCATTGTAGTTGGAACTTCAACAGCTTAAACTGGACATTAATTGTTCATTGTTCAGACAAATTCCTAGAGCTGCAACTTAATTCTTGTTACGTAGAGTGAAATACAGAACGTACTCAGCAAAACACTGCAAATAATTTTTACACAAAATCTCTCTGTTTATGTATTTAGTCTGAAGATAAATGAATGTTTAAATGTTTGATTTGTTCGATCAATGATCAAATGAGAGCTTTAATGATTAATAAAATGATAGTTTTCATAACGTTTTCGATTTAATATTTATAGGTTATGCATCATTGTTTTATTTAATTGTCAAGGAATAATAAGTGGAATAGTCCTGCGACAATTTTGATTCATAATGCTCGCAGGTACTTAAGAAAGTTCGATTATATTCATGTAGTATATCCGACCATCACACAATTCATTTATCACTTCTCTTCCTACTTTTTAGAGGTATCTTTAGAATTTTGCGTATAAAAGGCCTGTTCTTATGAAAAGGACAGTATGGTTTTGAAACTTTGCTTTTTCCTCCCAGGGGTCTCCAGGCCAGTGGCCTAAAAAAGTGTAGTCCAAAAATTAAGCTTGTTTTTGGAACTCTTACATTTTGAGATGTAGCATATGATCGGCTATGTCGTGTTCTGTCCCAGAGCTCGAAAATGATCAAATTTTTCACATTTCCATGAATAAACACGGAAGGTAACATTCCTTGAATGGATTACAAGGTTTTTTGTTTTAAGAACCAATTTCATTTTAATTGAAAAGCTGTTTACAGTATTTCAATTATTCAAACTCGAAAGTCCAATGGAACGATACAAATTTGGAGCAGAGCAAACACAGACCTCAAAATTTAGAGGTAGGATCAGGTGCCATGGAGGAGTGAGCATCCCTGCCGACCGGTCACACCCACCGTATGCTCCTTGTCAAGATCGGGAAAAAAACCGGAAAAATCCGTAGACAGTTCAGTGTATAAATAATGGTCTAACAATTAGTATGAAAAAAGTCTGTCAGCATTTGACTCAATGATAGGTTAATGTTCTGACAAGATTAATGTATCGACCATAAAACTTGCGAAATGATGACTTCAAACGAGACTGTTGATATCCTTGTTTCGTTAACTTGTTCTTCAATAGCTTACCTCGTTTTAGAAATTGTTCATACGTAGAGCATGCTCTTGCGTATCGAATCAACTGAGAGACACGAACCCCATGTGTAGGTGATAAGGGTATATTGCTACATAAGTAAGGGAAGTTGACGATTGAAAAGTTGAAGTCATTACGTTTACCATAAAGCTTTGTTTTTAGGTTACCATTAACATCTTTTTCTAGCAAATATCTAGATTTGAAACAGATGTGTCAGACTCAGTGGTATCTTTTATTTCAAGCTCACTGGGATAATCGAGCCGACATATGAATGGAAGTACTAGTTTTTATTGTTAATTGAAAATACTTCGTCGATTTATTGAAATGTAGGCCACAGCAAAAATCATCTAATGATTTACGTGTGCTAGAAATACAGTGATTATGATCTTGGATTTACAAGGTTTGTTTGTTTGTTTTGTTTTGTTTTGTTTTTTTTTTACATGTAGTCATTCCATTAGTATTCACTTGTGACATTGCACCTATAGTTGATTATAAAACTTCTAATGATAAAATGAGTTCCGAATGTATGTTTTAGAACTAAAGGTATTTCAGTTTTTTTCATAATTAGGATTTGACTGGTAGAGATCAATTTCAAAAGAAATAAGTATGAAATGTTTCATACAAAAGTCGATATAATGGCTTAGAAATCTGCTGCCTGAAAAAAAGCTTTTACCAGGGATATTTACAATACCCCCCCCCCCCCACTTCTGCCCAAGTAAATTACTGATGTACGTAGTATTTTTGCTACAATGTTATTTCCGCTATTTTTACCATGGCAGAATTAAATCTTAAGATAAACACTGTAATGAATTAACATAAATACTATAATTAATGATTTTTAATAAATACTCAATAAATAACGAATTCAAAACCAAGCAAGAAATTTTAATTTTAAAAACTTGAAAATACCCAGAGAGAGAAGGGAAGCGAGGAAGGGGGTGGTTGATACCTATACAGAAGACAAGCGCCTGAGAAATAATTCTTTACATGGAAAACAGTTCTCCCACAGATGATTTTTGATATAGAAAAAAAATTCCCAGCAATATGGGTTTTTTTGTATACATAACGAAGACAAACCCTAAAGATTCTCTTATATAGAAAAGAGATCCCCAAAAGATAAGAATGAAAACTGTCCCGAGAAACGACTCTACATAAATACGAGGGTCGTTCAATAAATAATGCAATAGGTCATCTAAAAGTAAGAAAAGTACGTAATACATATTCTAAACATTTTCAATCCCTCAAAGCATCCCCCGTTATCCTTTACATATGCCTTAGGTCTTTGTACCCATGACCAGAAAACTTCAGCATACCCATCTTTAGGGATACCCTAAAGACACTGAAGAAAATCACTTTCCATGACATATCTAATATTGTACAATCTTCCTTTGATTGTTTTCATGCGTTGTTTGGAATAAAAAAAAGATCTCAAAATGGCTGAGATCTAGCGAATATGGGGGATGGCAAAGCTCTATAAACTTTCTTTTCTTCAGAATTTCATTTATTTCTCTGTGCTTATTTGCAACAGCGTTGCCAGGTGCAAGAAAATTACACTGGGGGCAGTATTTGGACTTCCTTTGCAGGAAATCTGTTTACCTTTCCTCAGTGCAATTTGAACATAAACGTTACCATTGATGGTCCTTCCTTTGGGGGTATGTACATGTTTTACTGGACCTCTTGAAGAAAATGAAAACTAATAAAACATGCTTGGAGCCCTTGTTTGTTTCTAAAATGATAAGAAGGATAGTTTTTTCTTTGATTCCACATTTTATTATTGATTTTCCTTTTCGGCCATTAAAAAGTGCACCCATGTTTCGTCATTCATCATGCAAATTTAACAAATTTTATATTTTGTTAAAATATTTGTTTTTAAATAGATCGTTGGCACATTTAATGCGTTTTTTTCTCTTAGGTAATTTTATGAAAATAAGGCACCAATCTGATAAAAATATTATAATATTCATTTTCTTTGTTAGAATTCTATAAAATGTTATGACGATGAAATGCTGAGTGTTCTAGCAATGTATTTGAATGTAAATCTGACATTTTCAGGTATCATGTTGTACATAGCACAGTTAATTTTTCTTGCTCCTACAAATTGCAATCGACCAGTTACACTTATATATTTGAACTCTCCTTTTTTACTTTTGAATTTCTGAATCAATCTGAAAACTGTACAGCGTTAAAGACTATTCTTTCCACATATAAATATCATATCATTATTATGAGCTCTTTATGTAAAGAAGCACACTTTTCACATACGCTCTCATTTTCATCTTCTTGGCAGAGATCATTTTCAACATTTTTCAGCTCAGTATACTGACCATGTATACTTTAAAAGTGAATTTCTTTGCGAGGACAATAGGAAAAATCAAGGGGTTTTCTGTGATTAGGAGCTCTTTAACAAAACGTTTCAACTGTGAAAAAATAAATTTAAATAGATCTACATTTACTTTGACATACTGTTTGTTGCAGTTTTTATTGAAAGACCCTCGTAAAACAATTTTCAAGTTGTGATTCTCTTTGTAGAAAATTTTCAAGAGGGAATTTTACATAAAACATCTATACACTGGCAATGTAGTTTTGAAATGACTTGGGTTAAGGTGTTGTTCGCTAGGATACCATTTTAGGAGAAATAGAAATAATTATATAGTCATTGGAGTGTCTAAATAGGAATAATTATATAGTCATTACTATGTCTAAATAGGAATAATTATATAGTCATTGGAGTGTTTAAATAGGAATAATTATACAGTCATTGGTGTGTCTAAATAGGAATAATTATATAGTCATTGGTGTGTCTAAATAGGAATAATTATTTACTCATTCGTGTGTCTAAATAGGAATTATTATAAAGTCATTGGTGTGTTTAAATAGGAATAATTATACAGTCATTGGTGTGTCTAAATAGGAATAATTATATAGTCATTGGTGTGTCTAAATAGGAATAATTATTACATTTTCAAAAGTGAAATACTGTGATTTATTTATTGAATAAACCTGATATATTCTCTCACAGTGTGAAAGGATACCAAAGTGATATTCTCTCACAGTGTGAAAGGATATCAAAGAAAGTAAAAAATAATTTCTGGTCTGTCATAAGGTAGAGATAGTAAGTAAACCTTCTTGCCAGAGACTAAAACCGCCAAAATTTCTTCTCAAATATGTTGCTAAAATCCATGTTACAATGTTTTCAATCTCGCAATATTGCTAAGCTATGACGTCTCAACCTCTCAACTATGACGTCACAGCCTATGACACTGTGCTAAGAAAAGGCGGAGGCAAAGAGAAAATCAAAGAAAATGTAAGAAACAAAAAATGTAATGTTTTGTAGTTTGATTTGGAATTCATTTCACTTATGAAACCGTATTTTTTCTCGTGCTTCGCACTCGTGGGAAATATCAAAAAATCACATCCCACTCGTGAAATAAATTCCATATCCAACTACAAAATATTGAATATCCTCTATTTATATAGTCATTGGTGTGTCTAAATAGGAATAATTATATAGTCATTGGTGTGTCTAAATAGGAATAATTATACAGTCATTGGTGTGTCAAAATAGGAATAATTATATAGTCATTTGTGTGTCTAAAAAGGAATAATTATATATACATCGGTGTGTTTAAATAGGAATAATTATATAGTCATTGGAGTGTCTAAATAGGAATAATTATTATAGTCATTGGTCTGTCTAAATAGGAATAATTATATAGTCATCGGTGTGTCTAAATAGGAATAATTATAAAGTCATTGGTGTGTCTAAATAGGAATAATTATATAGCCATTGGTATGTCTGAATAATTAATTTAATTATTAAAAGTGCGGACACCAATACTTAACAGAAGGAATCCAAAAAATTACACAGAAACAAATGCTTTGGGTACCAACTATTTCGATCTCTTGATCTTTACCTTGGAGTTTGACTTGCATCTGAGAAACTTGAACCTTCGCCATGAGCTGCCATGTGGGGGCATCAGTGTTTCACAAACACATCTTGTTTTCTTTAGTGAAGCATTATTACACATATGCATAAAAACACCAAAAAAAATCATCTACTGAAGCGAAGAATTTATATATCGATAGTTCGCAAGTTCAGAAGTAATATTATATTACTCGTTGTAAGTTTTTGTTTCTGGATAAATTTAAAAAAAAAAAGCAAATTAAATCAGAAAATTGTTGTACCCCGCTTTCGGGGTTTTACTGGTCTGTCTTGTCGGCATGTCCATCATACTAAACTGAGAGAACAAGAGACAAAAAGTGAGTCAAACACAAAGGTCAATGTCAAAGGGTCAAAATTAGTGGTATGCAGGAAGAAGACCTTGTTATAAGAAATATACATGCAAAATATAAAATCCCTAGCACCAGCTGTTCAAAATTTATGGCCAATGTTAAAATTTTTCAAAAGTAGGTCAAACTCCAAGGTCAAAAAGTCAAAATTGTTGGTACCTAAAGGAAGGTCTTGTCCCAAGATACATACGTGAAATATGAAAGCCATAGCTCCAACCAATCAAATGTTATGGGCAAGGTTTAAGGTTTTTGCGGACAAACAGACAGACAGCTAGACAGACAGACGGACAGGGCAAACACTATATACGAGGGTCTTTCAATAAATAATGCAACAAACAGTATGTCAAAGTAAATGTAGATCTATTTAAATTTATTTTTTCACAGTTGAAACGTTCAATTAAAGGGCTCCTAATCACAGAAAACCCCTTGATTTTTCCTATTGTCCTCGCAAAGAAATTCACTTTTAAAGTATACATGGTCAGTATACTGAGCTGAAAACTGTTGAAAATGATCTCTGCCAAGAAGATGAAAATGAGAGCGTATGTGAAAAGTGTGCTTCTTTACATAAATAGCCGAAGAACTCATATTAAAGATGTGATTTTTATATGTGGAAAGAATAGTCTTTAACGCTGTACAGTTTTCAGATTGATTCAGAAATTCAAAAGTTAAAAAAAAGGAGAGTTCAAATATATAAGTATAACTGGTCGATTGCAATTTGTAGGGGCAAGAAAAATTAACTGTGCTATGTACAACATGATATCTGAAAATGTCAGATTTACATTCAAATACATTGCTAGAACACTCAGCATTTCATCGTCATAACATTTTATAGAATTCTAACAAAGAAAATGAATATTATAATATTTTTATCAGATTGGTGCCTTATTTTCATAAAATTACCTAAGAGAAAAAAACGCATTAAATGTGCCAACGATCTATTTAAAAACAAATATTTTAACAAAATATAAAATTTGTTAAATTTGCATGATGAATGACGAAACATGGGTGCACTTTTTAATGGCCGAAAAGGAAAATCAATAATAAAATGTGGAATCAAAGAAAAAACTATCCTTCTTATCATTTTAGAAACAAACAAGGGCTCCAAGCATGTTTTATTAGTTTTCATTTTCTTCAAGAGGTCCAGTAAAACATGTACATACCCCCAAAGGAAGGACCATCAATGGTAACGTTTATGTTCAAATTGCACTGAGGAAAGGTAAACAGATTTCCTGCAAAGGAAGTCCAAATACTGCCCCCAGTGTAATTTTCTTGCACCTGGCAACGCTGTTGCAAATAAGCACAGAGAAATAAATGAAATTCTGAAGAAAAGAAAGTTTATAGAGCTTTGCCATCCCCCATATTCGCTAGATCTCAGCCATTTTGAGATCTTTTTTTTATTCCAAACAACGCATGAAAACAATCAAAGGAAGATTGTACAATATTAGATATGTCATGGAAAGTGATTTTCTTCAGTGTCTTTAGGGTATCCCTAAAGATGGGTATGCTGAAGTTTTCTGGTCATGGGTACAAAGACCTAAGGCATATGTAAAGGATAACGGGGGATGCTTTGAGGGATTGAAAATGTTTAGAATATGTATTACGTACTTTTCTTACTTTTAGATGACCTATTGCATTATTTATTGAACGACCCTCGTACCCCCGAATCTTCGATTATGGGGGCATAAAAATCTATTTTGAATTGCTCATATGTACATAAAGGATATATTTTGTGAATTCTGAACACAAAATTACCCACATTACATTGTCTTATGTGCGCATACATTTAATGGTACATATACACACAGCTGCAATAATGTAGCCTTGTTTGATTTTACGATGTTTACCTATTTTCTGGGGCCTTCGATCGTTTCTTTCATACAAAAGTTGTGACCAAGGTCACCGTTTTTTGTGACAGGCAAACAGACGGACAGGCGAATCAGATTTAACATGATGGCCTCGAGTTTTTGCGAAAAAAAACCTGAAACTGATTTATTTGATAATTCGCCTATTTTTACATAAACGTATTCAATAGCGTTGACAGTAAAACTGCTAAAAATATTTACATATATACAAATATTCATGGAGAGTAATAATTAAAATAAAGCATCAAAGTCCCTAAAGAAAAAATATTTTAAGTTGTTTTTGAAATCATCAATAGATTTTGATTGTTTAATATACAAAGGCAGTTCGATCCACAATTTTGGTCCGATGGTACTAAAACTCCTGTCGCTGAAAGTTTTTCTTTGTAAAAATGGGATTATGTAACAGCTTTCGGAATTTCGGGAAGAGCGCAATTTTTGATTTGAAGTTTGTTTTGACAGAAGTTCAACTGAATATTCTGGTGCTTGGTTCACTGAACAATTATACATGAATGACAGGATTTTGAATGATATTCTAGTTTTGATCGGTAGCCAATGGAGATCAAATAGATCTTCTTTCGAACTGTCAAATTTCCTCCAATTTAAATCCAATTTGGCACATATTTTTGAATTCGTTGCATTTTATTAATTTCGTATTGTGCAGTACCGAATAAAATAACATTGCAATAGTCTAAATGTGAAATAACTAATGATAGAACCAAAATTTCCGTAGCTTCCTTCGTTAAATTTGCGAATGCTTTTGATCCTAAGATAATTTAACATATTGCTGTACGACATTTCCTATTTACATTTTCTTTGAAATTAAGATTTTCATCTAAAATTGCACCCAAGTATCGTATACATTTTACGGAGTTGCTTTCATTTTCATTAATGTTGATCACTTCTGTAGCATATTTTTCTAGTTGTTTTTTACTCCCAAATAGAATAAATTCTGGTTTTGATGCATTCTTTTTAAGTTTATTAGCGTTCATCCAGTTGTTAATAATCTTTGCGCAATCCTCAATCTCGCGAATAGCCTCAATTTCGCTGTGTTTCGACGTTGGATTAATAGAGGATATTCAATGTTTTGTAGATGAATATGGAATTTATTTCACGAGTGGGACAGGATTTTTTGATATTTTCACGAGTGCGAAGCACGAGTGAAAATATCAAAAAATCCTGTCTCACGAGTGAAATAAATTCCATTTTCATCTACAAAACATTGAATTTTCTGTTTATTACATTTTCTTTGATTTTCCCTTTGCCTCTGTCTTTTCTTAACACAGTGTCATAGCTAGGTTTGACGTCATAGTTGAGCAGTTGAGACGTCATAGCTTAGCAGTTGTGAGATTGAAAAACATTACATAGCATGGATTTCAGCAATATATTGGGGAAGAAATTTGCAGTTTTAGCTCTATCTTATGACAGGCCAGAAATTATTTTTTTACTTACTTTGATATCCTTTCACACTGTGAGAGAATATCATTTTGATATCCTTTCACACTGTGAGAGAATATCACTTTTATTCAATAAATAAATCACAGTACTTCACTGTTGAAAATGTAATAAAAGCATGTATTTGCGGTATGGTAATCTGCAGAGCCGAAAACTGATATGGACGGAGGAATGACATCAAATATAATTATAGTTCCTGCGTGCGTCAGATACAGCCAGGGTCCTAAGCAGCTACCTTGTGGAACGCTGCATTGCAGCTGACGCACAGATGATAAAATGGAATTTACACATACTTGGCAGCCACGAGGTGTATGAATCTACCCATTTTAATGCCAAGCCAGATTCCATATTGTTTTTGAAGTACTTTTATTAATATATCTTGGTCTACAGTAACCTATCGAACGCGGCGCTGAGATCGATTGCTATAAGAGCGGTTACGTCTTGCTTCTCCATAGAGTCAAGCAGGTCAATTACGAGTCTTAAAAGAGCAGACTCACAAGAATAGAAACGTCTGTATGCCGAAAGATTTTTGGGAAGCATTTTGTTTTCATATTGTTTTCATTAACGTGCATAAAGAGTCATAATGAGTCTATAAAGAGCGGATTTTTCGATAAGTTTTGAAAGAAATGAAGATTACTGATTACTCCAGCGAAAGTTGGAGATGAATGAATGAATGAATAAATAAATAAATAAATAAATAAATAAATAAATAAGTAAATAAGTAAATAAATAAATAAATAAATAAATAAATAAATAAATAAATAAATAAATAAAATAAATAAATAAATAAATGAATGAATGAATGAATGAATGAATGAATGAATGAATAAATAAATAAATAAATAAATAAATAAATAAATAAATGAATGAGTGAATGAATGAATGAATGAATGAATGAATGAATGAATAAATAAATAAATAAATAAATAAATAAATAAATAAATAAATAAATAAATAAATAAATAAATAAATAAATAAATAAATAAATAAAATAAATGAATGAATGAATGAATAAATAAATAAATAAATAAATAAAAATCGTGATAAGAACAGTTAAAATCACCCCCACCCCACCCTTCCTACAAAAATATAAGTGAAAAGCAGTTTTTTATTTTGAAAGAAAGAAACATAGAACTTGACTAAAACTTTAAATAAATAAACGTGAACTTGTGTAACATTTTCCATCATTTCCATGCCTGTGTCTCATTGTAAACCTTTTTTTTTATATACAATCTTATTGTGGGGTTAATTTAAGTCCTATTTCAATGATTTTTTTTCACTGAATCATGCAATATTGTTCAAATTTTCTTGTCTTAAAATGCTAAACAAGATGATACACTAATCTAATTCTTTGAGAATAAATATGAAATCGTCAAGACAGAAATTTGTAACCTCAAAGTACTATATATGATTTCTTAACAAATTAGAGTCATGAAATTTTTACTTTGCATTTGACATGTGATATCACCGAAATGCCTACAGATAAAATTATTTTGAAATTATGCGGAGAAACTGCGAAGAATTCTAGATTTAAAAAAATGCATTTTTCACTGACATATATAGTGTAAAAAAAATTATCATGCAGGCCCGTAGGAAGCAATTTCAGTTGGGGGGGGGGGGGGCACAGCCATACATTTTCAGTTGAGGGGGCACTATCAACTACAAAAATTTCTTGACAAGCAAAAGGAAAAAAAATGGTCATCAGACGTTTTTATTGAGGGGCACAAGCATATAGTATCTATGTTTTCTATGGTAATCTATATATCGGCAAAATTATGGGGGGGGGGCACCCCCCCGTGCCCCCCCCTCCGGTTCCTACGGCCATGATTATGACTCTCTTATGACCAGGTACTGTATTTATTCTTTTAAAAAAAAATATGTGAAAAAGCATTTACACGCACTTGTTCCACAAATATGTGATCCTATTCGATTTCCCGGAAATAATTATTTGCCAGTTTGAAGTTTATGATAACCGTATTTCCATTTCCGTTCTGTAAGATTAGCCCTAAATCTACTACATTTGATGGACCGTGTTCGTAGAGGAACAGTTATTGCAGTAAGTTATAAGATAATATTTATTTTGAACATCAGATACGTTTGATTACTTAACTTATATATGCAGACATAATGTGAGCAATTGAACATCCATCTAAACACAGTTGTACATGTATGTAAAACGAAAGTAGGAAAGTCCATTTGCCAATAATACGTAAATTTATTGGGAAAGTCATTCTCCAGCTGATTATTATAATAATTAAGTATCAATAGCAGTACCTATGGTTTTTTAGGTTTTACTGTATTACAGGTCAAAATAACATTATCCTAGTATACATTATTTAAGTATATCATGTATATTAGGCCAAAAAAATAATAGTCTTGTTTCCTGCTACCAGTACCAGCCTGAAAAAAAAAATAGGGTCGATAGGTAGGAAAATTTATTTTATATTTATTATTTTATTTTTTTCCGACAGCTTTTTTTGGATATGAACTAATACAAGATAAAATTAAACATGTCACAGGTCAATATTGTCTTTTAAAATTGAATTTCATGTCTTTTTATGCAAAACTCAAGTGGTATTTTATAAAAGTCAATATTTAAAACAAGAATTTCATGAAATGCTTGTTTTGTGTTAACACGGAAACCGATTATGGTGACAGAACAATGAAATTCCAGAAATTCCTGATTTTTTTTCTTCCAACACTTAAAAAAACTTTAGGGTCTGGTGCAAAAAAATAGGGTAGGTCGGGTAGCAGGAAACAAGACTATTATTTTTTTGGCCTTACATGCGTAATGTATAGCGTAACATGTTTAATATAGGGGGAAAGAGTCAAACTGGTGTCACCATTTTACTAAGGGAACGGCTCTGCATAGAATCACTATAAACTGTTAATGGACTTAAGTCAAAATTTAAATTTTGTATATTTTGATTTTCATTTAAATTATATGTCTGGGGCTTTGGTAAATCTTCCTCAGGCATGTCAGGAGCCAGCAAGTAATCAGTTGCCTTATCCTACAGAGGATCTTTTTACAAAATATCTTATGACCGAGATAAAATTTTCCTATTCTAGAAAAAGTATTTAAGCTATAGAAGGTCACAAAAAATTTATTTTTCTAATACATTAGAATATGTTGTGAATAATCCTTTATGGAAAAAAATCACATTTTTATTGAACAAAGAAATTACAGAATTGTCAAATTTTAATCTTGGTCAACAGGTCAATGGTCACAAGATTTTTTGTGAAAAGGGCTACAGATTTTTAAGATATAATTTTGTACCAAAAAAACTTCTTGGCCAAGATCATCACCATGATCACTATTCAAAAATACAAAATGCATGATGCACACTTGTCTAACTGTGCTATCCCTTGCCCATGGAAAATCTGCAACCAATGTTGGATTTACCCCCCCCCCCCCCCCATCACATGACACCATCACTTGGAGATGGTTGAGACATGTATTTTTCTCTTAGACATGTCTCTCAAAGTGACAAAATTATAACAGGCTATGACTGCAAACAGCCCTGTGAAAACAAATCAAGCTAATAGGGGTCGTTTTGATATGTTTTTAGACAAAGTAATTATTGCAGAGAACAGTTCACACCTTAGAGTGCAATGTTTTGTGTACAGTAACCAAGTACATGTACTGTAAGTCATGCTTCTACTGTTGCAAAAGTGAGACTTGAAGAAAAGTGGCAGATACATTATCATTCTTACAGATTTGGTCCATTAATTCTAATAAAACATGAAACAAGTAGACAACATGAAAGTACAATTCTGTCTATCAGTTTTGGGTTTCAGGAATTGATGTTGTATTATTGTAACCAAAATTAGAAGTGGGGAAAGATAATATTTAGAGAATGCTGCCTGAATCGGAAAAGTTAGCATATACAGGGCTCGACATAAACTTTTTTTCCTACTTGTCCATTCGGACAAGTGACCAAGACATTTACTTGTCCGAACTTCAACTTCACTTGTCCGAAAATTTTTCAATAAAGATCTAATACTGTCAACTTGAAAACTTAAATAAAGTCCATTACACATGACATGTGCTTGATTGATTCGTGATGTCATTGATATTTACAACAAACACATAAAACGAAATTTTATCTAGGCTTTCTGTCCTGACAACAACATAAATGTCCACAAGTGAACCAAACTTCGTTAAGTTCGTAAGTTCCATGCCTTTTCAGTAGTATCCAATTAGTGAACTTCGATCCCGAATCAATGTGAACTCAATTAGTAGTGATCCCTATCGGGATCGAAGTCCGGTTTTTATGTACAGCTTCCGTCTTGAAACTACCGATTATCTTTCACAGTCGTTCTTATTATTATATAGAGACTCCTTTACATTAAAATACACTTGTCCAATCGGACAAGTGCCCAGCAATATTCACTTGTCCGTAATTTTTTTTCACTGGTACCGGGCAAGCGGACAAGCGTTAATGTCGAGCCCTGATATATGCATGTATTGAGATTTCTAATTTTCTCTGAATAATACTACCTCAATATCAATAAATATTCAGATGCAATGCAATGTTTACAAAATAGGGAGAAATCCTGCATCTTCGTTAAGAAATTCCTCCATTTGAATGTAATTGCTTTCATTTTTTCTTTTTAATTCGTGCTACAAGTCTACAATGTATGATTTGTTAATGAATTGTTAAAATTGTGATTTGAGAGGTTATCCAAATTACTGATGCCTCTTTTTAGGAAGATATAAAATGAATTAAATTTTTCATGACTTTTGGGTGGGTAGGAAAATATTCCTATTCAAACATATACAAAAAATAAAAAAGTTCTGCATTCCTGTATTATTTTATTTTTTATTTTTTCAGAAAATGGTGGCTTTGTTATGGACTAACTTTCTCCAGATCATCCTGTAACAAAACTGAAAATGGCATCCATACCTAGCCTTGATGATAAACTGAGCTCGAGTGAATATATTCATGTGAGCAGAGACTCATCTCTTCTGTTGACAAACAGTAATGTGTCAGGGTGTCAAGACACTGCAAATTCACATCAAGAAATCCTAAACCCTGTTTCTACAGCACCTCAGCAGGATCCTGTAGATATTGTCAGAGATCTGACTTTGTCCCTTCACAATAGCATTGGATTTGATTCAGCAAATGAGGATTTTTTGATTGATAAATCTAAAACCAGTCTTTCTGAAAGTATATCCATTATTGATCAAAGCCAGATATCACCAAATACTTCTCCGAGAACCCCATTAGTTAATCCACGAGTGGCACAGGTCATGAACGACATTGTAAATGAGAGACAGCTGTCTCAACCAAGTACAGCCTCTACAGATACATTCACTGGAGATAACCAAAACCTACAAACTACAGGGCTGATAACAGATTCCAGAGAAAGTGATTTGTTTAGGATGAGCACGACAGAGTCAAGTGATAGTATACTGGTCTTAGATAATGTTGATTTCAGAAGTTTTGAACAGTCGTCTGCTACATCTGACAGAAGCCAGACACAGGTCATGCACATAGTGTCCACCAAAAATGAAAGCTTTTCCATGGTATCTGCAGAACAAAGTTTAAGCTCACTTCCAACCCAGGAGAATGGGGGACCAGATAATGATCTTGGTTTAGTCAGCTTTAATGGATTTGATTCTCTGCTGAACTGTAGGGACAAAGTTGGGGATGAAGATTCAAAGAAAGAATTGGATCTCAATTCATCTGTGGACTCCCCAGGACCACCATACTTCCAAACAGATAGGCATAATTTGTCAGGCAAACCAGATCTGAAGAGCAAAACTTCACACTCTTATTCGGCCACTGACCAGTTGTCTTCTTATAAGGCAGATGATTTGAAGAGTTTTGAAGTGCCAAGAAACTCACTCGAATGGTGGCCAGAAGAAAGTTTAAAGTCAAAAAGGGGACTATCTTCACAAAATGATGAATCTTATATTTTGCCAGACACTGTGGGTACTTCCCTAAAAATAGACAGTAGCAAGTCCATAAATTTTTCTGCTGGGATTAGCAGTATTCCAAACACTTCAGTACAAGAACAATCTTTTGTGGAAGTTCAAACAGATTCCAATTCAATACCATATCAACCTTCAGCAGGGCATACCAATCAGACATTTTCTGCTTTAAAACCAAGTGATTCAGTTCCAAGACTTCACAGTGATAATGTTAGGAATGCAAGTGTTGTAACAGAACAGATGGATGTTACTGGTGTGTCTGGAGATTTACTACTACAGGAATTGCCATCCAATATGCAACAAAATGTTGAAAGTGATTCAAACTTATTTGGAATTGGGAAAGAAAGTAGTGGAGAACAATCCCCGGACAAATGGAGTTTTTTAAAAACAGAAGAGACAAAATATGAAAAGACACAGTCTGCTGTCATGCAGACTCTGAAAGACTTTGTCTCTGTGCATGGTCAAATAGGTCATGACAACATAGAGGATGTGTCAAAACTACTCACAGATGTTTTGACAAATGAAAGTCCTCTGCAGAATGTATCGGAAAAGAGCCAGGAAGTGATGGAAACCAGGTCAGAAGTTGTTCAAACCCCAGATAGCCAGACCTATGTCATGGAACCCAGGCAAGGCAGCCAACCTGAGGAGTCCCAGACTGAAGAGATGACTGAGGAGAATTTAGATGAAGATGATGATTTAGATTTAGAGGAAGGAGCATCCACACAGAAAAGAGACACACAAGAATATGAAGTGATGACATTGGGCCCAGGACACTGTCAGACAATCCCAGTATCAACTGTGCAGTTAAAGCTTCTGTCTATGATGGATGGAAAGTCTGTTCTAAAGAAAAAATATGATGTCTTTGTCCAGGAAAATCTGCAAGACAAGGCTGTAGTTTTACAGGGAATGATTGAGAACATTAACTTGGCCATCAAATCAATCCAAAACAATGATTGGCTTGCTGGATTTTCCATGAAGGTGACACAATTGCACCCATTACTAATACATTTATTGAGTTTGGATGAGGTAGAGTCTTTCCTAGACCATGAGAAATTGAGTGGTTTGGGATGCAGGTATTGTTGGCTTCCTTTGACCGAGGAGAACCATCTGGTACTGTATGCAGACACAGAGCAAACAGCCCAAACTGTGCTTAACACCATACTGCAGAATGTTGTGCTGAGAAGCATAGCCAAACCCAAAGACTTGCAGCAGTTAAGTCAGAAAATAAGTGAATTGATGCAAAAAAATGATGGGAAAATTGTTTGTTGTGAAGACGAAGAATTCATCCATATTGCTTTTTGCAGTAATTGGACAGAAGATGTAAATCAGTGTCTGAAATCTTTGGAAGTGAAAGTTAAAGCAAAGGAAACTGAAAAATTTGTTGAAATTGAAGAGGATGTGTTTGAGTACATAAAGAGATGGAAGATGCCAGACATAGAGAAAATGGCAAGTAGCCAATCTGTAGGAATAGCAGAAGGACCAGGGACCACTCCTGGAATTGTTGTTATGGGAACACAGGAGAACATCAAAGCTGTTGCTAACTTCATTTTGGATTTGATTAAAGAGATCTCCAGTCAAAGAATTTCCATCAAATCACAAGAAGCATGTGAAATTATCAAAATGAACAATTTTGCACTCATTAAGTACTTAGAACGGCATCACCGTAGTTCCATTAAAGTGGAACATTCAGGAATATATCAGAGGGATTGGAGATTAAATCCTTCAGGATGGAGGTCACAGGATGTACGGTTTCCTGTGTTCAGAATTGAAGGTCAGATAGAAATCCAGATTTTCTGTGGGGATGCCTCTCAAACAGATGCTGATATGGTTGTGGAACCTGCTGATAGATTGGAGAATACACCATACGGTATTTACTGTTAAAGTTCACTACATATGATCCTTAAGATTTGAATACTGTAGGTATTTAAGATAATAAAAGATGTGAAGTATGTGTAAACTTTAAATTTTTAAATAGACATTCTTATTAAAAAATTCTATGGTGTATTAGAGAGGGGAGAAATAACTGTATTGATTGAACACTCATAATTTTAGCATTTGTAAAACATTTTATAGAGAATTAACTCGTGCTTAATCATGTTAATGGAGTTTATAATACCCAATAATTATTTCTGTATAGGTTGCTGTCGATTTCTGTATATAGAGAAACAAAAGAAGAAAGCCGCTAAGGTAATTGTTCCAAAGTGGAACATGGGGAAAGGAAAAGAAAAACATGAGCTGATGGACATGCTGGTGGAGATGTTTGAAGATCTTCAGAAACATAGGTTTACATCAGTAACCTTTCCCATCAGGAACTTTAAGGACTGGCCACATGAAAAGTTAACCAAGGCCATCATTGTCGCTCTACAGACACACATAGAAAAATCTGGGGCTCACTGTAATCTCCAAGTAAGTTTACGAGTTGTAACAAGAAAGGTGAAAATATATGGCTGGACTGGGAATTGAACCCGGCACCCCTGCATCACTAGTCAGGTGCTCAGAGCTACCAACTGAGCTATCAAGGCTGATATCCTTGCCCCAAACCATTACTTTCCTCCCTCCTTAAATTGTCGTCGCCATTGAAGACACAACTCAACTTCTTATTTTCCCCCTGGCAGGACTTCACCTGCAAGTTCAGGGGTGGTCAACAGCACCAAATTATGGAACAGAAAAGGAGAAAATGTATGACTGGACAGGGAATTAAACCTGGTACCCCAACATCACTAGTCAGGTGCTCTACCAACTGAGCTATCCAGGTTGATATCCACGGTCCAAACCATTACAGAGTAAAATGGGTTTCCTGAGATGATTCATTGTTGAATGTACAACATTTGGGCAAATTCAAGGTCACAGTTTCTAGTCCAAAACTCATGGAGAAATATTAGTAATTTATACATGACACAAAGATTGCTTATGGCCTGAAAATATGTCATGATCTTGAACAAAGTTCATTTGGGCATGTTCAAGGTCATCGGAAGAAAAGTGTAAAATTCATGTCAGGTCCATATCTATCAAATGGAGAAACAATGGAAGCTAATACTTCACACAAAGATTACATATGACCAGGGGCTGTGTGATGACCCTGAACCAAGGTCACTAATAGAATACTGTTTATTCCTCTCCTGGCCATATTTTGTAATGGAGAAGTATTAGAAATTCATTCTGAACACAAAATTTTTTATTAGCTGAGGATGTGTTATGACCTTGACTCTAGGTCACTTTGGCAAGTTGTCACTGGAAGGAAAAAGTATAAAATTCATGTCAGGTCCATAACTTGTGTAAGACAAACATTGGATGAAGCACTTTAATAAAAAATGCAGCAGGACTGTAGGAGATATAATTCTGTTTTTTACTCACAGTGGCTCTGGTTACAGTTTCAGCGTAACCAAGGTGTCAAAAATTATGAGATTACAACCATATTAGGTAACAGGGAGTTAAGCATGTGAAATTATTAGCTGGATTTTTGTTTTGCTTTATTTAGATGTGTTTAATGTCTGATGTCCTTCTTGTTCTATGCATACAGGTGGTTACTCTGTGTGACCCAGAGAAAGAGATCTGTAATCAGATCTGTAAGGTCTGTAGAAATGCCACGGGGGATAGGATCATAGAAACTCCTCCTCAACCACAGAGAAAGACAAAACAGGGACTTACTCTAAAGCTCATTAAAGGAGAAATAGCTAAACAAAAGGTAACTGAAATTACATATTGCAATTTGACATGAAACTACTGATAAGTACTTGTGTTATATAGGGATTTAGTAAATGTGTGAAATATTGCATAACTGTTTAACTTCAGCAATTTAATGATAATTAAGACAGCATTTTTAACTGAATTTTAAATGGGTAATCTAAGTTATGAAGTAGGGCTTTTAGAGAATTAAATGTAAGGGAGATTTCAAAAGGTAGGATCTGATTATACCCCCAACATCCACAAATCTTTTTTTCCAGTTGCCACTGTCTACTTTATTTATCTTAATTTGAGGACATAAGCAGTGTAGTTTGGAAATTCATTTACTTATATCCTGTATATTATGGAATTATCATTGTTCGTGGGGGATCAGTGTTCATGGATTTCATAGGTCACCTTTATCCATAAATTTACATCCCCACGAATGTTTATTTTGTAAACATATTGATTCATTGAATCTTCAATATAAACAAGTCACCCACAAAATTATGTCCCCACAAACGAGTAAAATTTTGCTTGCCCATGAACATTGACCTCCCATGAATTAAAATGATTCCACAGTAATTTAAGATTTCCAATAATTAAAGACCTTTGTGTGACTCATATTAATGCCTAATGAAGCTGATGTAATGAGCTCTTCTAAATAAGTTTTGATGAAATACCAGTTAACTATACTTTTGTTAATTTTCTTTGAATATAATAAGGATTTTCATCATTTGATATTTGTTTAGAACCTATAGTAATAAATGCTGATTATCTATATAAGAACATCTGATGATACTATGATTATATAAATCAAGAATATCTTGAAAAATCATCAGTGGGAGAGGAATGTCGTTAGGTACAATATATGTGTACATTTACATAGCATATAACCAAACAGAAATGAAAACTTTTTGGAAAATTATATTTGATATAATATTAACCCTTTCTATGCTGTACAGATTCTGAACATACATCATAATATGCACAAATTTTGTGCGCAAGAGCAAGGGTTAAGAAAAATTGAAATAATGAAAACTAATCATCCCCCCTCCTGACGTATGCAAGCATTGAATTCAAGAAAAGATGTCTTTATAGAATAATACAAATAATAAAATTATGTAAACAGACTTTATATAATTTTTCTGTTTGTTCTTGAGGTGATTTACAAAACTACTTTACATAATATTATCCCTCTTAGATGGTCTAATGATTTTATATCCTAAATTATTTGACAGACAGATGTAATTGTTAACACAACAGCCAAGAACTTAGACCTAAATTCAGGAAAGGTCTCCAAATCAATTCTTCATAGAGCAGGCAAGGGGATTCAGGATCAGTTAAAGAATTATAGCCCAAGGGGAATAACTCCTGGAGATGTTGCTGTGACTCGGGGCTTTAGTCTTGACTGTAAGTTTGTTTATCACGGAGCCCTGGAATTCTGGCCTCAACTGCATGCTGCTGAATCTGAGAAGAGCCTGTGTTTAGGGGTAATATCAACAACTCACATGTACAGATTTTCTTTATCTATACTTTTCATAATCCAGGAGAGCTTTTGTGATGTTGTATAGTATTTGCATCTGTCTGTCTGCTTGTCTGTAAACAATATTTCATTGCACTTCTTACAGATTTCAATAAATTATTTTTAAAAAGTTGGAGCACCTGTCCAATAGACCATGTCAAGATATGTAATTTTGTATATTAGTCTCTGGTGGAAAGTGTTGCCGTGGAATCCCCCCCCCCCCCCCCCCCCAAAAAAAAAAGAAGAAAATTTAATCTTTCATTCTTGAAAATACTACTCCTTTATGAATTTCAATATAATTTGGTCACACAACTACATAATTCTTATTCTTTTTCATGGTTCTTTGATTTTGATTAATTTTCATCTGAATGCATGATAGCTAACAATAGAACAATTAAATCTCTTAAATCTTTCAATACGCTTTAATTTCCTCTTGCATTTTACGTGTATAAAGTGAACTACATTAAAATACCAGCTGATATAATGTATGAGTTTTTAATTTGTCTGAAATGTGTTACCATGGTACAAAACATAGGAGAAAAAACTGTGACAAATTTCAAACAATACTATAAAATCTATAAATGAGGAAATGTCCTGTTTTGGAGAAAAATGTAAACCAGTGAAAAGGAAATGATCCAAGTGCAACTGTTCCTATATTATTGTAAATTCAGACCAGTAGAGCTACAGTCTCATCAGACAACTTTTGATTAACCATTGCCTCATATTGTATGTCAAGTGTTATTTAAGAGAAAGGTATTATCCAACAGCAAAAACAGATGTTTAAATTTTACATGTATGTGCTTGACATACATACAAACTGTTTTTGTTAAATATTTTAAAAGATACATGTACATGTTTGTTTTGTATGTATGAATTTATATTTCAAATTAAAGTACTCTTAGATTTATGTAAAAATCAAACAATTTTTATTTACATGTAGATACTGACAAAGTTTGTGGAGGAGTGTTTGAAGCAAGCAGACCAGAAGGGCCTGAATGACATCTCGTTCCCGGCTCTAGGATGTGGGACGCTCAACATGCCTCCAGCTAAAGTGGCACAAATCATGTTCAGAGTCTTTAAACAGTTCGAGGAGAAAAATCCCTTTTCTTCACTGAAGGAGATAAACATTGTTATATATCCTGATGATAGAAATATTTTCAGGGTAATGTATTTTATTTAATATATAATAGTAATTAGCATCATATACCTTTAATATAGTTGTATTTGGTAATTGCAATGATGATCTGCCCAAATTTATTATAATTCAGTTTTACAGTGTTTTATTAACTATTCAATTGAAATGATGACAGGAATTCGAAAAGGAACTGAAAAAATACAACCAACAGGAAGCCAAATCTCCTCCAAGAGAAAGGACCCCACTAACACGTCAGATCAGTCTCCCCACATCAAGAGTGTCAGGTTTGAATAAATTTCCTTCAGTATATATATACATGTAATTGTATTTTGTACAAAGCATGACAGACACATAGGGATCACTTTATCTGCCAGCTATTAATTAATTTGTCATGCTTTTACAAACCAAAGTCAGAACTCTCATTTAGCGATGCACTGTGAAATCACTAATATTCTTGTTGTTTTAATTTTCGTTGTTTTCGGGGTATAAAGAAAACCACAAATTTATGTCCACCACGAAATGTAAAATGTCAAACAAAAAACTACTCAACAATTCTTCATCCACAAAATAAAATCCCGACGAACCCATAGCTTTACATTAAACCACAAAAATTTGACCCCACGAAAATATGTGATTTTACAGTACATGTAAATGATCTTAAAGCTTAAGAAAACATCAATTTAAGGTCCTTCAATATAGATACAATTTTATATCAGAGGTACACTTCTATTTTTACACATAAATAGTCTTGAAATTCAAATATTAATTACTTAGGTTTTGCTTAATGGAATATAAGGACTGTCACATGTAGAAGCAGACAAGAAGGTATCCCTTAATCATATTGACAATAAGGTAAACATGCTGCTGATGGTACAAGTAGTTGTTTGCAATAATTTGGAAGTGTTTGAATGTGTAGGGTAAAAAATGATTAACCACTCTTATTCCTCTATATGTATTAGGTTACAGGGAAACTTCCCATCTGCTACTGTTATCGCAGATATCTAGATGTATTGGGTATTACATTAATTAGCAGCAAAAAAATTATACGTCTATTTCCATGATATCAGGATTATGTATTGTAAAAACTGAATAAATATTTTTAAAGGCATTTGATACAATGGGAATATTAATGCAAAAGCTTTCTCTTGTAAATTTCCATGTTTACAGGGATATGTTTTTTAATTTTGGCATTGAAAGCCATCAGAAACAAGGTGTGTTTGTGAAACACTGATGCCCCCATATGGCAATTTAAAGCGAAGGTTAAACTTTCTCAAATGCAAATCAAATATGTTGGTACCCAAAGTAAGGTCTTGTACAGAGGAATATACCTGAGAAATATGAAAGCCCTAGCAGCAACCATTGAAAAGATCTGGAAAAGGTTAAAGTTTTTCAAAAGTAAGTCAAAATCAAGGTCAAGGTCAAAATTAATGGTGCCCAAGGAAATGCCTTCTCACAAGAAATACACATGTGAAATATGAAAGCCCTAGCACCAACCGTTTAAAAGATATGACCAAGGTTAAAGTTTTTCAAAAGTAGGTCAAACTCCAAAGTCACGGTCAAAGGGTCAAAGTTGTTGGTATCCTAAATAAGGTCTTGTCACAAGGATTGCATATGTGAAGTATGAAAGCCCTAGAACCAACTGTTAAAAAGATATGGCCAATGTTAAAGTTTTCAGAAGTAGGTCAAACTCAAGGTCAAAGGGTCAAAGTTGTTGGTATCCAGAAAAAAAGGTCTTGTACCATGGATTACACATGTGAAGTATGAAAGCCCTAGCATCAACTGTTCAAAAGTTATAGCCAATGTTAAAGTTTATCAAAAGTAGGTCAAACTCAAAGGTCAAGGTCAAAAGGTCAAAGTTGTTGGTATCTATCCAAAGAAAGGTCTTGTCACAAGGATTACACATGTGAAGTATGAAAGCCCTAGCGTCAACTGTTCAAAAGTTATAGCCAATGTTAAAGTTTTTCAAAAGTAGGTTAAACTCCAAGGTGGTCAAAGTTGTTGGTTTCCAAAGGAAGGTCTTGTCACAAGGATTACACATGTGAAGTATGAAAGCCCTAGCACCAACCATTCAAAAGTTATGGCCAAGGTTAAATTTGGGAAAAATTTTGTAAAACTGGGTCAAACTCCAAGGTCAAAAGGTCAGGTATGATGGTACCCAAAGAAAGGTCTTGTCACAAGGAATACACATGTGAAATATGAAAGCCATAGCTCCAACCAATCAAAAGTTATGAGCAATGTTAAAGTTTTTGTGGACAAACAGACAGACAGACAGATGGACGGACAGGGCAAAAACTATATACCCCCGAATCTTTGATACGGGGGCATAAAAATAGCTTATCTTGAATTCTGATAGCTTTCTATTATATAAAACAAATCGTATATTTTTTTTCCTTTGGCAGTGTTGGCCCAGCCTAACACAGCAGAATTCTCATGTCATGTGGATGGGATACACGTAACAGCAGCATTAGGGGACATTACTAAGCAGGAGGGATATGATGGTCTTGTCAGACTCTTTACCAGTGACAATCCATTCCTTACTGGTTAGTGTTAAATTTATGCTGTTACACATGCATTTTACCAATCATCAAAAGATTTAATATTGGGCATAAAAATAACTATTGATAATATGAGTACACCTGTGCTTACTTGTTTTTTGGATGAAAGTTAAATTTATTACTCATTGAGACTATTACATATACAGTTTTATTTTGTTGTTTTTTTTTAATTTGTCTGACCAACTCTGTTTTTTTTAGTATTGAAACTAGAATTCTTTATGTCAATTTAAGTTTAGCTTTGTTACATATAAACATGTTTTAGTCTTGGCTGTTAAAAGGCCTTGCCAATGTATTAAATTGGGGGTGGTACTTTGAATTTAGTTCTCATATGGCGCTTAACTGAAGATCTCAAGTTGACAAGTACAAGTAGACAATTTTTATTGTCTGGGGAGTGGAAATTGATACAACTATAGTCAGCAGGATTTACTTCCCTTTGGAGAAATAAGAAAGAAAGGACATACATGTACTAACTTATAATGTTTAAGTGAAAAGCATGTCTTTTGAACTTTCATTATCTACATGAACAGGCAAATGATTGATTTTTTTTTCTTTTTGATATAGATACAAGTGATGATCCTGTGCTTAAGGGTATTTCTTCTGATACTATCAAACCAAAAGGTAATATTTATGGCCTAGTTTTAATTGTAATTTAATATTGTGTATTTAATTGAAAAGTTTTAATCTTTCTAGTAATTTATACTTGAATTTCAAGGAAAATTGAAAAATTATTATGTTTTATTACGTTGCATAAAAGGTAACTAATTTAGATGTATATGTATACCGTTTGCAGAAACAATCTCTATGTCATTCAGCAAGAACTTTGTGACACCTGCTGGAGACCTGCCCCAGAAAAAAATCATTCATGTTCACACCAGCCCAGATAAATTACAGGAAGCTCTCCTTATAGCCTTTAGAACAGCAGAGAAAGAGGAAGGCATCAAATCCCTTATCATACCAGTCAGGTCAAATGGTAGGAAGAAATAATTTTTTTTTACATCTCAGCTTTGACGAAGGGAATCATTGTTTTACTCTAAATTTTTCTTTTCATATATAATATTCATGCTTTGACAATAAAGTTTGTACATTTAGCTTATAGAGGCCAGACATTTTTTTTTCACCAAAAACTTATGATATTTGGTATGTGGATGTTACATTAAAAAGATGTGAAGGGGATTATGTATGTCCTAGCTAGTGTACAAGAATAATAGGAATCATATATATGTAGGACTCCAAAGTCCGATGGTGACGCCAAAGTCCGATGGTCTCGCCAAAGTCCAATGGTCTGCACCAAACCCCGATGGTTTGACGTCTGTACGGATGCCAAAGTCCAATGGTCACTCTAAATTCCGATGGCTCATTTCCTATGATACATGTGCGCTAAAGTGCAATGGTCTGACACGCCAAAGTCCAATGGTGCAGAGAAACAATTAACGTTTATGATGTCACAATATTCTGATATCAATCCTCAACGCCATAGTCCGTAATTCAAAACCAATAATTTAGGATGAGTCATCGAATACCATTTGACTGATTTTACTTAATGTTTGCACTCACCTGAGTTATTAGGATTAGTCCTTGCACACCACTTGGCTGATAAGCATTAGTCCTTGTGCACAATTACACCGATTATAGGATGGGTTGACACCCACCTATGACATTAAGGTTAATATTTGTACACTATTCTATTGAATAGTTTTAGTCTCACAGCCAAAAAGAGGTTCGACTGATGAGGGTTAGTTTCTCTCCCATCCAGGATGTTACAGACCTTTTGACCGATCAGGGTTAACCTAGCACCTATCGAAGAGATTAGGCGTCAGCCTCACACCCTTCCGAAAGATTAGGGTAAGCATTGCAGCGATCACAGAGATTAGGGTTAGCCTCGCACCCATCCGAGAGGAAAGGGTTAGCCTCGCAACCACTTAAGAAGTTATGGCTAGTACGTGGTACAATAAATTTTTTTGCGTTTTCTTTTAGTGAACCATATTACTTTGGCATTTAAATACTTATATTCATTTAATTTATTTTAAACTGTTTTACCTTGGCTTGGCGCAGCATCCCAATTTGGCACAGAAGTACTATGACGTCATAAACAATGATTATTTTTCTGTGCTATCGGACTTTGTCGTGTGAACCATCGGGGGTTTGGCGCAGACCATCGGACTTTGGCGTGACCATCAGGCTTTGGAGTCCCATCGCACTTTGGAGTCCTACATAAATATATATATATATATATATATATATATATATATATATATATATATATATATATATATATATATATATATATATATATATATATATATATATCATGTGTAAGGCAAAGTGAATTTTATGAAGTTATTTAAATGCCCAATTTCCATCAGACTCGATGGGATAGTGTGGAGAGTACTAGTCTTACATGGTGAGGGTGTCGGGTTTGATTACCAGCTTTGCCACACAGTTTCTCATTAACTTGATAAAACTGTCTATTAAAGTATAACAAGCTAAGCACCAAGGGGTACATCATATCAGCAAACCTCATACATCTATGTTCAAAGTTCAACAGACATTAAACTCTTAAAATTTTTTTTTAAAGAACATGGCAAAATGCTAATTTGCAAAAACTGAAGCCTCACCTGCTTTCATATGGACTCAAATGTTTGTCCCCCGTCCTCCCTTTCAATTATTTTGTCAAATACTGTTTCTAATTTATGAAATCTAATCTGTTGCATGTTTTTACCATTATTTGGGCCTGATTGAGATAGAAATGCCCCCTCTTCTTGTCAGTAAAATGTTAATTAATAATTTGGAAAGTTTCGGAGAAAAATTTATTGGACAAATGATTTTTGAGAATTTTTTTGTAATAAAATGTTATTATACTGTCTTGATAAAGGATCAGTGCACTTAACCTATGAGAGTTGGATCCCGGTGCTTTGCCAATAATAAATTTCCGAAATTTATAATTTTTTTGAATCAGAATTATTAAACAATATCTTAAGAGCAGGGTTTGATATATTATATCACATAAAAATATTAAATAATGCCGAGCGACAGTGGTTTTTGCGACGGGTCTAGCAGTTTTGTCACATTTCTATTGTTATTCATATGCATACCAGTTTTCAACGACATTGTTTACATCGAGCCGCAACTTGTCCATTCTTCTCATTTGCACAGAATGTGTATTTTGATTTAAACTTATACATATCCAAAGGGCAATGTTGGACAATTTGCGGCTCATATGTAATTTTTTAAAAAATTCTCCAAACTACGCCCAGGTTAGCTACTAAATTAACAGGTCACCGAGTGTCAACCTATTTTGACCTGTTTGATATTATAATCACTTTACTCACGTGACATTCCACTGTTCGATATGCTTTCATTGTGTCCATCAATGGACTGACTATGTGTAGACTTTTAATACGGTGAATCCTAAGATTTTTCGAATCTTATAAAACTGTATTAAGAATAGGGCAATGCGCTATTTCTTAATACAAATCTTAACTTACCTTTCATTTTTAAACCAATCAAAAGTACTCACATTGTGGTCATCCTATATTTATCATAACAAAAAAGCACGTGGTAAATAATGGTCGACTTTAGCAGAAAAAATATAGAAAAACTCGTTGTTTTATGGGAAGAAGATCAAAAGGAGTAACTACATGTAATTGTTAAAGTTGCTCAAATGCTGCATTATCTATTCTAAAGAAGTTTTTATAACTACTGGGGTCTTCTCTTTGCACCTCATCTAGCGATGCATGTGTGCACCAAGTACATATACGAGTGTTCCGCCGCTGTTTCCATTACGATGGGTTTTTTTTTAGTTTTAATGCAATGCTTAATACGATAGCAGATATTTCTAACGGTAACGGGACGTTTCGCCCCTATTGACGTTTCGCGCCGAGACCATTCGCCCCTAAAGACGTTTCGCGCCGAGACCTTTCGCGCCCAATTTAATCTACATTGTCTACAACCATATATTACGATGTTTTAAGATAAATATTTATATATAAGGTTAATATTGACTGTTTAAAAAAAAGTTCTAAGGTTATTAAAATACTTTTATGTCTTAAAAGTTGTTGAAAATAGGCTTATACCATAATTAAATGTATAATTATCCATGTGCAGATATAATTATATTTATTCAGCAATCATAATTGTCTGATTCAGTTTTGTAATTAAGGTGTTATAACTATAATTTGCTGTTAACAAGTGATAATTACCACATAATTGATTAATTGATCTTCGGCGCGAACCGTCTTGGGGCGAAACGTCTCAGCACGAATGGTCTTTGGGGGCGAACCGTCCCGCACTCTTTCTAACAGAACGTCGTTTTCCATTATTGAGAGAGAGAGAGAGAGAGAGAGAGAGAGAGAGAAATATTGCGAGGGAAACACGTAGAAATCCCTAAAGTCTTTTAACAATGTAATAAAACGTATAAACGTGTGTACAGGAAAGTATTATAATACAAATATAATACTTGTATTATACAGTAACTACAAATCTCACCGTTTGTACCGGCCAGAACAATTTCAAAATAATGAAGAATTTTTGCAAAAATTTTATTAGGGTCTTAAAGTTTACCTTGTCTTCTTTCACTAAATTGTGTTTTTCGTTTGGTATTTTGAAGGAAATTCTGGTACTGCCAGTGCAAATCAAGTGCACGATTAGTATGTAGCTGTGTTAGCTCATGTCCCCTCTGTATTATGGTCTGCAGGCATCTACAGACACATCCCTAGACACTAGTATCATACCTGACAATATTTGGATTGCCGAAATGAAAGAGATATTGGAAGACATATAAGCAAGTGATTATCGATATAGTAACGTTGTAGAATTTTCGTTGACCATGTTTTTTAATCTGAAATATACTCGTTCCATCAATAAAATGTTAATTTAAATTACAGATAGTTTGTATTTCTTGGAGTTTTTATGTTAACCTAGTGACTCAAATTTTAAGTTAAAATTTTATATTTCATTTCCGAATGTTATTTATCTATACATGCATATAATAAAATATGTATCACCGTGAGTACTACATACATGTATAATTTGTTTCACTACACATTTGTATTACTCTACGTACTACATGTACAGTGAATTATGATTAAATGTAGTGTGACATCGATGCCATGTACATGTGAATCATTCTTAAAACATACATTCATTCTTTGAATTGAAAAGCATTCAGCATATAAAACGAAAAATGATAAAGCTAAAGAAAAAAGAGGGGGCATTTTTTATCATATACGAAAACTTAAGATTGATCTAATTCGGTGCTAGACATCAAACATATGGTTACGAATCATGAAAATGATCAATATGTATGGCCATGAATCATTTATTATTTGTGTGAATCATGAAACTACAAAATCTTTCTCTCCTCCATTTAAATTCATACTGTAGAATCAATCTGAAAATAATGTGCAAATGTTTACATTCCACTTCCATGCGATTTAAATATCTCCGCCCATTTGCGGGTACCTTAAATTCGAAAGTGGTCCAGTTCAAATTTCCGGAATTTAAGGCTTATACATGTTCTTTTCAATGACGTTGTGTGGAATTATAACAATATGTTTAATAAAAAATTCGAAGTATAAATATCAAAAGCATATGTATGCACAATAATCATAGATTAATTTAGCAATATAGTCTAAATTAAGGAGGTTGGATCCTACCATCAAAAGTAATGAGAATTTTTTATCAAGTATATTTTTAGAATTTATACACATAGCTTTATTAAAAATCAAAACAAAAAATGGGGGTCAATGCGCTTCTTTTGGCGCTACAGAGCATTTAGTTTGACCTTTTTGCACTGTAAATACGTCTTACACATAAATCAATTTTTAAAGTTTTTCCTTCAATATTTTTTGTTCAAATAAATTATGGTGAACAAACACAGTCTTATTTCATCTTAAATAGACACATTAAAATTTGTAACAACGAAGAAATTTTCGAATTACTCCGCATGTTCAATTATTTGACCTTTTTGCACTCAAACATTCTCATTTTTCTGGCATTAAAATTTAACAAGCAAAAAAAATCATTTGAAAGTAATGACATTTTACTGACTTTAAGAAGAATGGTTAAAAGTATCGTATATATTCAGAAAAGAAAATTAAAAGTGGGGGTCTGTGATGTTAATTTTTAGATATTACTAAAATAGTGCTAATTTTAAGCTTAAATTAGGGCTATTTTTTTCTTCATTTCCATAATATATTTGCTATATTTATCAAATATGATGATAGAATTCATGACAGTTTATTTAATAGATAATTTAGTACCAGTATAAAACAGTCCACTGCACAAAATAACTATGTGTGCAGCCTGCATGTAAAAATAGGAATCCAAACTTAACATACTTTAAATACTTCAAAAGAGAAAAAATGATCATTTTCTTCTAAAAAAACCTTCCGCCACAAAATATAGTTCCTCACTTAATGCTTTTGGTATGGAATTTAATCATGGAGTTTTAACTGAATATAGTTAAATTGGCATTGTAGAATCCAAATTTATTGTAAGAATTAAAACATTATGCAGAATTTTTGAAATATAGGTTAAGATAAGAATCTGCTCAAAAGCTCAGGAGCGAACCTCGTTAAGGCTTAAAATGGGTGGCCGAAAAGGCTCCAAATGACACTCTAAAGTGCACTCATTCTTTACTTCATTTTACAAGTTAATTCACAATTTACTCTATATAAAGCGAAGAAAATCAAAATTTTTGTGTCCCTGCAGCATTATTGATGCCATGTCCTGATGTGTAGCAAAAAGGGTTGTCTCCCTCTGATCATTGTGCTGTAAAATGCTGTTGCCTGGGCAACCTCCATAAGAGCCAAAAACCACTTTGACTGATGTATTCAAATTATATATTTTAAATTTGTGAAGTAAACACTTCACAATTATTTCACTATACCAGTTATACTTCTTGAAGAAAGGAAAATCTCACGAATTAAAAGCTGATGTCTTTATATAGGTCATGACAATTAGAGGTCAGTCTGTGTTACATGTAGAGCTGATGTTACCAACTTTAAATGTATAATCAAACCATCAATGAAAAGTATCTTATTAGAGGACAATTGATTTTGTTTCAGATCCTTTATGTGAGGACTGTAGGACATTTGTGTCCTCAGTATTTCTGGCTGTTTGTAAATTCACCCAACAAAAGAGCCACAGAAGTCAAATTAAAGAAGTTAAGATATGTGTCACCGAGCAACATGCCCTGAACTCAGTCCTTATGGAGCTTCAGTCACACAGTGCACAAGGTTAGTTGATAAATCACTTCTTGATCTTTTGGAGTCTTGGATTGTGGTTTATACATTCCATATACATGTATAGTGTTTTCACTATATAGTATAATTGTACAGAATCTTAGCCAAGCTGAAACATGTATATGTGTTGGAGCTGCAGAATCAATACACCAAATTTGTTAAATAATGATTTTATTATACAGATTTAAAGAGAGCAGAACAAGATGTGACCAGACCAATGGTTCTGAGAGTGACAACAACTAATTCTCATATGGACAGTCTGATGTCAGAGATCAGAAGCATCGAGTTGTCACCAGGAGATCACCTGCAGAAAGCTATGGAAGGAGAATCAGTAATATCCAATGTCACCCAAGATGTGTATGAAGCCTTTCTCTACTTTTACCAAAAAGACTTGCAATCACAACTAACATTCGTAAACATGACATATGATGGTCGAGGGTCACAGATAATTTTGACTGGGCAATTTGAAAAACTTTCTGAAGCTGAGATGATGGTGAAACAAAAGTTACAAGAATTGACAGAAAGAATGCATGTAGATACCATTCCATTACCAAGCCTGGAAAATTCAGTTTTGCAGTCCATGGTGAGCGAAATTCAGCCACAGTTTGAAGAAGCCCTCCTCTTTGTTCCTCTGGCAGAACAGTTCAATGGCATTCATGTTATTGCTTTGTCTTCAGAAGATGCAGAACGAGTAAAAAATTCAACTTTAGAAAAGATTTCACACATTCCAGGAAAGCCTCAACAGGCATTGAAACTTCTGGCTCCTCCAAGGCAACCAATCTCTGTTGATTCCAGAAATGATGTCTCCACATTTATCACAGAGGAAGGTATTCAGGTGTTTGTTTACAAAGAGAACATTCTAGAGCTTCCAGTGGCTTGCATTGTTAATGCTGCCAATGAGTATCTGCAGCATGGATCGGGGGTGGCATTTGCCATACTGCAGGCAGCAGGAGAGGAATTTGACAAGGCATGCAAGGAGCACATAAGGAGAAATAGTCTTGTGAAAGTAGGGACGTGTGCTGAAACAGAAGCAGGCCAGCTACCCTATGCTTGTGTTATTAATGCTGTTGGACCACGCTGGGATCCTTCTAAGGAGAGTCTGTGTAAAACACATCTGCATTCTGCTGTTGAATCAAGCATTGTGAAAGCTGCAGAGTTAGAAATGGATTCCATTGGGCTTCCTGCAATTAGCTCTGGTAAGTGCATCTTCAGCGGAATAAAAATAAAATATAATGTTTGCTTGTAGACTTCCTATTTAAAACTGAACATGATTCGTAAAAAGAATTGTCCGCCATTTTTGATTGGTTTCTCGCTATATGTGAGGGCCCCTATATAAAGCCGCTGACTTGGTCACTGTGTAGTGTAATCAATCGTCACCGGTGGAGACTGACGTATGCTATACAGCACTGGGTAGCGACAAAAAATAACTGTGTACTTCTTCTAATGCAGGAGAGTAAGATACCAAAGAAACTTACAACAGTTGCACAGGTCACTGCAGTATACAAACAAACACAAATACACGTAATTGAATAAAATGTAAACAAAGGTGATGTAAGATAAACAGCACGAACACAAGTCGCCATTCCACACTGACACCCGTGACAATAAAGCAGTCAGGTGTAACGAATGCGAAGAGTATACCCCAGTGCTGATATCGTAGATAGTAATATCTAAAATGGTGTATGTCTATTTACTAGCCATGTTCAGCTTTAAGAGTATGTATATTTAAGAGTATGTACTTGAAAAGATCAAAGTTCCTATTCTACAGAAATTTAGTACAGGTAATGGTAAAATGTAAATGAAATGCATTATCAACAATAAATAATTTGTATGCTTTAAAGATTATATTCTTTTGAATACTTTAAACATATTTAAATTAGCAGTAATAACATTTTGGTGACTTTTTTCACTGCCATTTGTCTACTTATTTATATTTATGCTATATTTGATTAAAACTTGTATGTATCGACAGTTATCACTGTTAGAACTCTAGTGTGCTAATTTATGATTACTCAAATCAGATGAATTAAGAGAACAATTGTGCTAAATTTTGTACATTGAAAGTATTTTTTGAAAAAGACATTTTTATACCCTCGTATTCACAGATTTAGGGACATATATTTTTTGGTCTCCATCCATCTGTCTGTTTGTTTGTCCACAAAAACTTTAACTTTGGCCATACCTGTTGATTGGTTGGGATAGGGCTGTATTTGACATGTACATGTATATTCCCCATAAGAACATTCTTTGAGTACCAATATATTTGACTTCTTGACCTTGGAGTTTGACTTACTTTTGAAAAATTCTACCTAACTTTTGAATGTTTGGCATGAAGGGTTTCAAGCTACATTATGTATTTCTTGTGGCAAGTCCTTTCCTTGGGAACCAATTTTTTGAACTGTTGACTTAATTTGACCTTTTCAATGCTTGAGCTAGGGCTTTTATATTTTACCCTTTTTTTGGGAGGGGGTGCTTGTATATGGAACAAGTTATGATTGTATGCTCATTTTTAATTGATTTCTGCAGGTATATTTGGAATGCCAGTTGAGTTGTGTGCATATCAATATGCATATGCTGTGATATCAGCCAGTGCCAAAATAAAAGGATCTTCACTGAAGGAAATCCACTTCATAGACATGGATGAACATGTGGTTTTCATTATGAAGCAGATTTTTGCCTATGTTTTTAGTGGTCAAAGCTACTTCATTTCCCTCTCCGTCAATTCTGCCTCAGTCCGGCCCATTGGCAATACTACACCAACAGAATCCGGAGCTTCAGGGATTGAGGGAAGATTTTCTGCAGGTTTTCCAAAATCAAGCACTTATGAAAGAGAAGGTGTGGTTTATCATGAATATTTGCTGTCTAATGACTTCTCTGTGCAAGTTTACACTGGAAACATTATAAAATCCAATGCAAATGCACTAGTTTGTTTCGAAGACAAGAACTTTAAACATGAAGGGGAGATCTCTAGAGCTATTGCAGACTTAGGCGGAATAGAATTCCAAAATAAAGTAGAAAAATGCAAAAGCAGTCCCAGCAGGCCTGGGGATGTTTTTGTGGTGGAAGCAGGGAGGAATTTTGATGAGACTGTTTACATATTTATGGTGATATCTCCTGTGTATGATGAAGCTTCCTCAGAAGAAGAATGGCTGCGAAATGTCACTGATTGTCATGCCAAGATTTTACAAGAAGCTTGCCAAAAACAGGTCTACAACATTGCCATGCCTTTGATTGGAACAAGTAAGTTAAAATATAGTCAAACCTTGTTATCTCAACTCGAAGAGACCAAGAAAATACTATGAGATATCCGAGGATTCAAGATATCCAGGGTAAAATACTTGTTAATAAGGAATAGGCAGTTGGGATTTCAAAATGACTTCGACATATCCATGGTATTCGAGATATCTGTGTTCGAGATATCGAAGTTCATCTGTATTTAAATATTTTTCTTCAAGATTTTGTTGAAGTCTAATTATGCACATAATTATATATTTAAGTTTTACATCCATGAATTTTTACTATCTATGAAAATTTAACAAAGAAATTGTAAATTCTTTGGTGATCTACAAGCAAATTTCAGCTGCTAATTTACTTACCAGCAAGTTAAAAACCAAAACTTAAATTACTTATTAAATAGATAATTCATAATTTTTTTATGCCCCATAAAATGGCCAGGGGCATATAGTGTTACCCTGTTCGATCATTCCCTCATCATTGACTTTCTGATCATTATCTCAGCAACAGTTGCACATATTCAACTCAAATTTGACATATGGATATGTCAGGATTACCCAGGTCAAGCATGATCCAATCATTTTTGACAGAGTTATCCCTCTTGAACTTAGAAAAAAATTAGAAATTTTCAGTTTCCGCTCTGAAATTGCATATGCAGGTATTTTATCAAACATACAGGTCAAGTTCAAATTTGGTCCTGGTCCAATGATTTTTGACAGTTATCCCCCTTGAACTTGGAAAAGATTTAAAACTTTACAATTTCTAATCATTATCTTGACTACAAATGTGCAATTTACAATTTGCAGTTTGAAAATTTGACTGCCTGTGGCAGTTTGGGCATTCGTGACGTTACAACACATCTAGTTCCTTAACATTTCCTTGTCAGATTATGTCCTCAAATATGAAACTTTAGATTCCAGGAAGAATTTATATGAACGTTTGTAACTTATCTAAAAATAAATTTAAACTTAGAGGAAATCCCTTTTCAAGAGTAGGAATATTATGATGTAATACTTGGACTTCCTGAAGAAAAGATTATACATAATATATTATATATTATAATCAGCTGTTCAAAGCAGAATTATCAGAAAAGTGTCCATAAACTCCGTACATATAAATAGATGATAAGGAAGTTTCAATTTTTCAAATCAATCCTAAATATATTTTTAGAATGAAAACTTAACCAAAATTCTGGTTGAATGTAAATTGTGTTTGAAGTTGTTGAAGTTTCATGTAAGTTTTCTGAAGCATATATTTTATCTGAGTTTCTACCCTATTTTTGTAAAAAATGAAATTTATTTTCACTTCTGATTTTCAGATGAAAGTTCCTCAGAAATCGTGTCAAGTGATTTAGTGAAACAACTAACTGACTTCATTAACACAAAACCATTTGATTGTCAATTGAAGTGTATCCACATCGTCAGTTCTAATGATGAGACAACTTTAGTGGTGACAGAATCATTAGATGTATATGTAGGCGAGGAGAGAGACAAAATAAAAAAAATGATGAAACAAAGTGAGAACCACATCGCTGGTGGCAGTGTTGAAGAAGTTGCAATGGACGTGGAAGAAGATGGCCCGCCAGATTTCGAGGATGATACAGAACCAAATCAGATGTCTGACGTCTATTCAGCGAAGCAGATGACATCTGCTACAGGCAAAGAGGACCCTCAATGTGTGATATGTTTGGATTCAGTGGGTGAGGACCATGAAACTCTGGAGAAGTGTAGACATAAATTCTGTAAGCCCTGCATAGAGAGACAGTTCAAACACAAACCTGTTTGTCCCACTTGTGGAGAAGTTTATGGGATTGTGTATGGAAACCAGCCTAAAGGCACCATGTCAGTTACAACAACCAGCCAAAGTATCCCTGGATTTCCAAATTATAATACACATGTCATAGTTTATGATTTCAAAGAAGGTGTACAAGGGGTAAGGATATGGTGCAGTTTATTACATAAAATACATTTTACAGAATTAGCTATTAGAGGAAGTTTCCTTTGAAGGTTTCAAATCACTTTGAAAAATATCTATATAAAATACATACAGTTTACCTAGTATGTGTGTCAGTCAACACGTTGATATGCATTAGATGATAATCATTTCAGTTGATTTTTTTTTGGTACAATTGGCATGATCAGAGAATAAAGTATCAAAGATTTACATGTAATTAAGGAATAACTGTCTAGTTTTTTTTTGGTTTAATAATGTGATCAGTCAATTTGCTTGCGTGATAATTTGCATAGACGCCAACGGCATTTGATTGATTGATCATCATCATAAAACCAAAAAACAGACAATTTTTCCTTATATTTACATTTTTACCTGATCCTTGAAAAAATTTCTTATTCAATAATAAGAAATCTCAGCATCCCCGCTAGATGTATAACTAAGCACAAACGGCAAAAAAGCATGCAGTTTTTGACATGCTGAGCAAATCGATTTATGGGGTTATAAAGCTATTACCTTATTTGTAGTTTTATCTCAGACGAAGACATTGGAAATGTAAATATTAAGAGTTGAGGGTTGTTAGGAGACTCATTTAGCAATGAACAAGTCTTAATTTAGCAATGGCTGTTTTGACAGTAATAAAAAAAGGAGGCTAATTAAACTATTAATAGATGTATACAGTAAACATACATAAATTATGCACTCAGAACTAAGCACCACCTCTTTTATCATCTGATTAGTGTTTTCATAAATAAGCCCATTCGGAGCAAAGCAACCATATATACTCTTTTTAATTATATATATTAGTGTTTATTTGAATTATTGCATACTGTAAATCACTTTTTATTTGTGAGAACTTTATTTTTGCATAAGTGTATGAGGCCATCCACTTGCAAAAATTTAGTTCTTGCCTTTAAATGTTAATAAAGATTATATAGAAAAAATAAAAGAAATTGTGAAAAAATTGTCTCACATTTAATGAAATATATCTTTCTCGTAAAAATATGGTGTCGTAAATGTTTGATGATTTACAGTAATAAGCAGTACAAAAGATGCCAAAATATGATTACCGCTATATTTAATTGAATACATTTACAGTAAATATTTACTTTAATTTTTGAAATATCAATTCTAGGAAGAGCACCCAAACCCTGGTGTCCGTTATAGAGGAGAGAGGAGAGTCGCATATTTACCAGACTGTCCAAAGGGTCAGTTAGCCCTCAAACTTTTACGGATAGCCTTTGACAGACGTCTCGTCTTCACCATTGGCTATTCAAGAACAACTGGACGTGACAATGTCATCACATGGAATGATATTCACCATAAAACAAACATGTATGGTGGTCCGGAGAGGTAAATCTCTTATACAAAAACGTCATGTACTTTTATCCCCATATTATTATACATGTATTAGTCGTGTTTTTAACGAGTTTATAGGACACCTGAGTCACTCAGGTGACCTATTGCTATCTCTTTTCATCCCTCATGCAAGTGTGCTTAAACTTTTCACATTTTTAACTTCTCCTCAAGAAACATCAGACCAATTTCAATCAAACTTGCCACAAAGTATCCTTGGCTGAAGGGGATTTAGATTTGTTCAAATAAAAAATCTTCTTCCCAAGAACCACTGGGCTGGAAGAGATGAAACTTATATGAAAGCTTCCTGACACAGTTTAGATTCAAGTTTGTTCAAATCATGGCCCCTGGGGATAGGGTAAGGCCACAATGGGGGATCAGAGTTTTACGTAAAGTAAATTTAATAAAATCTTTCAAATTCTTCTTCTCAAGAACAGCAAAGCCATAGATGATCATATTTATATGGAAGCATCCTCAGGTAATGTAGATTTATTTTTGTTCAAATTATGACCCCCCGAAAAAGAATGGGGCCACACTGGGAGATTAAAAGTTTTACATAGGAATATATATAGGAAATTTTATAAAAATCTTCTTCTCAATAACAGCAGAGCCAAAATGGCCATATTTATATGGAAGCATCCTTTGGTAGTGTAGATTCATGTTTGTTCAAATAAAGACCCCCAGGTTGTAGGGTGGAGCCACAATGGAGGATTAAAGTTTTACATAGGAATATATTGTGAATTTAATTAAAAATCTTCTCAAGAAAGCAAGCTATAAATGGTCATATTTATATGAAAGCATCCTCAGGTAGTGTAGATTCTTGTTAGTTAAAATTATGACCCCTGGGGATAGCTTGGGCCACAATTGGAGATCAAAGTTTAATATAGGATTTTGGGGAAAAAACCTTTAAAAGTCTTCTTCTCAAGAGCAACAGAGCCATTGACAGTCATATTAATATAAGCGTCCTCAGGTATTGCAGAATGCCAGATTCAATTTTGTTACGGATATAGCCTGAAAAACTCATGATACTCAGGTGACCATTAAGGCCCATGAACCTTTTGATTATGTGTATTGCTGTCTTATGAGACCTACAGTAATATATTATTCTTTTTTTAAATCTAAAGGTTTGCTTACCCAGATCCTGACTATCTAGACAGGTTATTGGAGGAGCTGGCCACTAAAGGGGTCACAGAGAGGGATCTCACGAGTGACACAGAGAGATCTCACGAGGTGACAAAGAGAGATCTCGTGTAGGTGTGAGATTGAGTGACTACTGCACTCTCAATCTTGTTTGGTACAGGTGATTCCGATGGTAAAAATCACATACATGTATATACAGCTAATAGTTATATAAAAGTATAAACTAGCAGTGAACCCTGCAATTTGTGAAATTTTTAAAATATCTTTACTTTTTTTGAACTTGATATTTGTTTGAATATGCAACTGTAAGTATACTGTATAAGCAGAAATTTTAGTGAGAATTCAGTTTTGGCAATGTTAGTGAGGTGTTGAGATTACAAAAATTGAATATTGCTCACGATCCATTTCACATTGTTGGAAACCGCTAAAATTGAATATTGTTAACAATTCATTCCACATTGTAGGTAACTGTTATGTTTTTAAGCATAAAAAAAATCCTAAATTTGCATCTCGCTAAAAATTCCACTTATAAGGTATTTGAAGCTGTGTGACAAGTGGTTAAAGAAAAGCGAATGGCTTCACAAAGTATTTAATTAACATCATCTATAAATATTGTTTTACGATACTTGAAGCACCATTTAAGTAATTTGTTATTATCTCACTGTGAGTGTTGTTGCTCACTCCTGATTGTAACATACATTATGTCGTGTTAAGCGTTTCATGTTAACTCTGTATTTTTTAAAAGTGATTTTGAATTGCACACTTGGTCAATGTTTAACAATGAAGTTAGTTTTTCTAAATTAGATTGCTTTGGTAATTTGGAACAAGATGGAAAGCCCTAATAAATAATTTCCTTTACATCAGGAAATTTCTAAATGAGATCTACTCTCAGCAAGGATTGTGTTGAGTGTTATATTAGGCAAAGTATAAAAAATAAAAAAAATATATATAGATTGGATCTTTCATCTAATATATCAGTGATTTACTAGAATGTAAATTGGATGCATGTGTTTTTCTACTTGAATGTAAATTGCATGCATGTGTTTTTTGATCATGTACATGTGGCCATGGAAATTTTGTATGTCTTGTAAAAATTCAAAAGAAATTTTTTAAAAAAATTTCATTGAACATTTTAGAATCTGTGATATATATAGCTTTAAAATTTTTGCAGAGATTTGAATGAAAGGAAGGTAAAAAAAAAAAATTTCTAATTACATTCATCTATTCATGGAAAATTTAAGTCATTTGTATATGCATACAAACATGTATGATAAAATTTCTGCTTAATTTTCTCTGTGACACACTGTGTCTTTTTCCTTTATTTTTGCACATGTATTCAAGATTATTGTACATGTATTAAGCAAAGTACAGGCTGCTCAATTTTCACTACTCTTTTTATGGTGAGAATGGAAAAGGGAAGGGTAAATTATTTCTTATCCACAACATTTTATTTTGTAAAGCAATACTTGAAGGTTCCATAAAAATGAATTAACAAATCTTTCAGTCATGTTAATCAATCCAAAAGTAATAAGTGTCTAAAATATTATTGCCCTATAAGTATACATGAGCAGCATGAAAAAGATTGATAATATTGAAAAAAAAAATAGGGATGGAAGTTTCTGTACACTACTTCACTTATTTTTGATGCGGACACTATATGTACATGTACAATTATATTGTAAAATAAAGTCAACTTCAGTTTCTAATACAGTGATTACAATTGTTGATTTTTGGAGAGAAAAAAATTCAGTGAAATTTGCTACTAGATTAACAGTGCTTCATTTTGCTTTGTTTTCTTTGTTTTTGTTTGGTTCTGGGGCTGTTCTTATTATAGTATATGTTTTGAATATATAGTATATGTTTTATTGAATAACTTTACCATTGAAATCAATATGAAAATATTTACATGTAAACAACAGGATTCCTTTTAAAAAAAATTCTGAGTGCATATGAACTGCACTTGATGAAGAATAACTTTGCATGGGTGTTTTTCCACTTAGCCAACATTTTGAAAATATACAGGTGAATCACAGGTTTACCTGTGTGGGCTAAGTAGGAATGGGGTGAATTACAGATAGGCTATTGTCTGTAAGATATAAGCTGAATAAAATATTTTATATAGTATCCATCTTTAAATAATTGTTATAATTAACTAGATTAAAATTATTTCTTATGCTATATCACAACTTTCTTTTTGTCATTTTTTGTAAACATTTGTCACATGTTTGTTGAAATATGTTTTTTTTTAAAATATATATGTGAAAAATAAGAAATATTAATTATACAGGTATATATTTCTTATCTATTTTTTTCTGTTTCATTAAATTTTTTTTTTTACATCATTGAATGCCATTTTATCTATTATAAATTTATTCATTGAATATTTTTTTTTAAATTGTTTGTTCATGAGACGCAGGTGGCACTACTTTTAGCTAACATGAAGAAGCCATTCAAAATACTTTGGCAATTTTTGCTTTTGAATGAAATAATGCCGTGGTAAATAATATCTTTGTTTTACATGCCTTAATTCTATGAAAAGGTGCCCTCCAGACCGACCAGAAAACAAACACATTTCAAAAATCATTCAATGATCAGCAATATAATAAATAATAAATGAAAAAGGAAGCTGTTTTTTTATTCTTTATTTTAAAGTACTTTAATCTTGTCAAAAACTGCGCTTTCACACAATAGCATTAATAAAATAAAGTATACTTGAATTTCTTGTAAGTTTTTGCTTTCTTTCAAGGCCTTTTTTGTTTCCCTTACTCTCAGAGACTTAAGCTTTCTGTAGCCTTAAAAAATGGAATGGATTTCAAAATTAATTTTTACTAAAAATGCAAAGAAAAATTGTTGAAATTATGACGAACTTGTGTTTGTTTTTTTGACCAGATTTTACTTAAAACCTACACGCCGGGGGACGTAAAACAAAGATTTAACTTACTGTGGTCTAAATGAAAAGAAATGTTTTTGTAATATATTTGGGGGATATGATCTAATACATGTATTTTGAACCAAAGAATTTTTTTTTCATTATGCACTAATTTGTACACAATGTTAATTCATTGATCATTGTTATTGTTATTATGTTAAATTGTGTTGTTTTGTGATATTTTTGTTTGAAATATGCTTAAATAAAATCTGAATAATTTAGAATCAAAGATTTACGTTACTTACATACGTTCTGGATACATGGGTTTTACTTAAGGAGGAGCAGGACCTTGAGCTGAAAAAAATCCTGTCAATATACCCCCCCCCCCCATATTTTGTATATTACTAATTTAGAATGCCTTACATATATTAAAGCAGTTCTTTTAACAGATTTCTTGACTTATTTAAGAGATACTTATTTAAGAGATATTGCCGCACAAATATTGCTCCGTACCGTGTCTTTATGAAATTTTGATTCTTCATGTTTAAAAGCCAATTAGAAAAATAAAAAGATATGTACTTTTTCAAGTATATAACAATATGAATTGTTAGTTTGTTGTTAGCATATCCCTCTCGAGATTTTTTTTCACTCCAATGAAGCACAGGTGCTTGGGGACGGGACCCCCCCCCCCCATGTTCCGTACCCAAAGGGTTCTTTTTTAAATAAAATATTTTTCTATGATACATTCACAGAGTAATACAACTGAAAAATCCAAAATATAATCTAAAACTAGCCTTTTATAAAAATTCACAGTCTCTTGTACTAAAAGAGAACTTTTGTCAGAGAGTGAATTTTTTAAAAGGCTAGTTTTAGGTTATATTTTGGAATTTTCAGTTGTAATACTTTGAGAATGTGTCATAGAAAAAAATACTTTATTTAAAAAGAGTCATAGAACCCTTCGGGTACAGAACACGGGGGGGGGGGGGGATGTTACACTCAACTACATGCAATATTTATTATATATTATACAGAATGTTTTATACAAATACATATAACAGTGAACCTTGCGCGCATAAATTCTGCGCAATCAATATTTTTTGGAATATCACCCGTCGTCAAGCAATGTTGACTGTCGCTAAGCTGGAGGGCGTGGTTTAGTCATTCAGCGGGTAATAGTATACAGTTATGGAATGGGTATGAGGGAAATAGCAAATTTATGGTTCCCCAAGGGAGTAAACTATTTTCCGAGGCGGCGAAGGATTATGTTGTCTTCTTTTTGCTAGAATTCCAGTATGATTTTGACATCGCTTGTCGAAATGTTTTGACGTCATAGTTACATATTGCTAATGACTCGAGATTCCTTGAACGCTCCGCCCACTGTTCATTTTAATTGGTTAAAATTATTAATAAATATTCATGAGGGAGTAGTCCCAGGGAGTAGCTCCGATTTTTCAGGCAGTATTCCTCCGATGAGGGAAATACATATAGTATGTTCTCGGGGAAAGAAGACAACGATAATCCAAAGTGTCAGTAAAATTATTTTGTATTTTTAATAATTTTATTTTCCTCGGTATCGATGCATTAGTTATCTTACAATATTTTTAATCACATGCATTTGTGATTATTTAAATGCCTCTATTATACAGTTATTGAATGGGTATGAAGGAAATAGCAAATTTATGGTTCCCCGACGGAGGAAACTATTTCCCCAGGCGGCGAAGCCCCCGAGGGAAATAGTTTCCTGCCGAGGGGAACCATAAATTTGCTATTTCCCTCATACCCATTCCATAACTGTTTTATTATACCGAAACAAACAAAGGAGATTTATGAACTAGAGACTTAGACATTTTTAAAACATTTGGGGAACCATAAATTTGCTATTTCCCTCATACCCATTCCATAACTGTATAATAAGAGGCTCAAGAGAAGCATATTAAATGAACATTTTTTTAAATTTCAATCATCACCTGTATACTAGTACATGTAAAATTCTTCTATCATTGGTTCCTCACACTAATGATTCAAATGACATTTGAATTTTATATTTGCACATCAGTTTCTAAATTAACATACATTCTAGAAGTTGTCAAATCTGAAAATAAATAGGACGAAATCATTACATTAAGATAATTATTATCTTCTACCTAGGGAACCATGATCGAGATGCAGGGGTTTCAACAAAGCTGTCAGACTTGTCTTAGTCCCTTAAGGTGAAAAAATTCTGTTAATTCGTAGTGAATTGTTTATTACAAGTATCTTTTTTCCTTTCAACTAGTACTCTTTTACAAATCTTAATAAATATTTTCAAACGTTTTACAAAAATAAAAAAAAGAAGAAAAACATATATCAGCACCTTATCTCAACACATATATATATATATTTTTTAAAAAGTATCAAAACCTTTATCTGAAAATCCCGGATATACTCTGTAACTTACCAGTCATATTTTCTTGGTAGATTTAGTTGTTGCCAGACCAGCTTTTGTAAAAGTATATTGGAATGCACCTCATCTCCATTTATCTTCATAACAAACTCTCAGTGTTTATTAAGTCCTGATTTTTTTGGGGTCTGTTGACAATAAGTGCCATAAATTCCCTTTGCTACAAGCTGGAGACAATATGTGCCATGTAATCGACATGTGTATTGTTGGAGATAATATATACCATAACTCCCTCCCACTGGAAAGGATTAAAGAGCCATCAAATTTTCAATTAGAATATTGGGATCAAATTACATTTACCTATCTAAGCAATAAAAGACAAGAAGAAAATTTTACAATGTCAAAAGATTGCACCAGTACTTGTTGTAGAGTAGCTCAGTATTACGCAAAGGTCGATTAATAAAAGGTGCAGTCATGAATTAACGTTATCAGCATTTTCTTGTTTATACCAAATCAAGTTCTGCGATAATCTTGAATTAGCACGCCATTGACTGTGCACGTGCTGAAAGTTGAAAAACATAAACATTATAAATTTCAATACATTTTTTACGGAAGCCGGTAGGTGCCAGGTGGAAAAATATTTTATCTGGCGGCCGCCAGATAATTATTTGGCGGCGACCAGATAACTTTCTTGCAGCCGCCAGAAAGTTATCTGGCGGCCCCCAGATAAAATATTTTTTCTACCTGGCACCAACCGGCTTCCGTAATTTTTTGCAATAATTTTCTATGTGAGTGATACTTGGAATGTTTCAATACTTTCAACATGTCAAAGACTTGTACCGCTTATAATTCTGGGATTTCTGAGAACGCCAATTTATATCGGTTTGAGCCAGTCTACTGTTACTTAAGAATAAGTGCGTTTTCACCCTGTATGTTTAAGTATTTTGATTGACTCGGTAAGTGTTAAAAATAAATTTCTAATTCCAAAAAAATTAGCATTTAGCCCAAAAGAAATTTTCATTTGAAATTGATTAAAAATTATATTAAATTTTCATATTAATTGATTCATTAATTAAAAAAATGAAATATTGATAATATAATTTAGAGATAATGCATGATGTGTCTACATGGCACATGGTTATTTAGAAACCTACTGTGTCTTATCAAACCAAACACTAAATTGAATATTATTGATTGTCACCTACTTCTGTGGGGAGATGAATCACAAAATGTTGAAATCAATAAATATATTTTTCAATCTGTACAAAAATTTATAAGAGATTCTGGCAGATTCAATTCATTATTACAGCCTTACACTAAAACTCTAGTTACATGTAGTTATATATTTATTATGTAATTAATGTATGTTTAAAACAAACATGTTTGTATATCAAATATTTTTTTTCTATATACAGACCTTGACAGTTGTAGCCATTTATGGTGAGAACCTCGTAAGTTGTTAGAACTTATGTTCAAACCATTTGTATTTTATTTATACAATAAAATATGTTCAAACCAACATGGTTTTTCGAGCTAATCTCGTTCCTTAGTAATGTTAAAGAAATTTCTGGAAAAGATACCTATACAGATTATGTTCAATTGTCATAACAATGGCATTTGTCAACATGTTATGTTAAACATTTTCTTAAAAATTATTATTTTTTCGACATGAAGCTGTCAGTCAGATGCGTAATCACGGATGGTATTGAACAATTCATATCATAGATTCTCTTGGAAGAGAAGTATATTAATCAAATATCAAATCGATCTTTAGGCACCAATGTGATTTATTGCTCTCTGGTTCTGTTCATCATGCATACTTCATGCATATGTTTTCTTTAATTCTTCTATAGAATCAGCAAACCAAATTTACAACAGGTATCTCTAGACGAAGTCCACACGTCTGTCTATCTGATGTCACTTTTCCAGAATTCTCTCTCCTCGTTGCAAACTGATTTGCACTTTATTTAAAGGGTCCCCAAGGGTAAATCTTGCAAACTTAAGGCAAAAGTCCAAAATCATCTGTGTGTAAAATTTCTGTCCGGACCATATTTTCTGTTATTGATGTAAGTTTCCTTTGTACTATTTGCCTCGATCTTAATTCACGGTTTTCAGTAACCTTGAACCGATTTTCTAGAACAAAGATCAAGGTCAAACATATCTCTGTGTAAAATCATTGTAAGAGAAAATTTACCCTCCACTTGGGCCTAGGTAACTCATTTTTACTTTCATTTATGCATACGTTAACCTTAGATATTCCTTTCTTACATAGAAGTGTCTTAAAAATATGTTCCAACTTTGTCAAACATTGTCATTGTTAAGAATACTTCCCAGTATGTCCCAACCTTTGTCAAACATTCTCATTGTTAAGAAAATACATTTCGTGTCTAAAAAAAAATACCATTCTTTCTGGGACTCGCTGGACGCATAGAATTTTGAAAAATAATTTTGATGGTCATTAACTGAATGAAATATATGAAGATAACGAACAGTATTCAGGCTCAAAAGTTCATCAAACAATACAAAATAGGAGCAGAGCAAACACGGACCTCCAATCATCAGAGGTGGGATCAGGCGCCATGGAGGAGTGAGCATCCCCTGCCGACCGGTCACACCCGCCGTGTGCTCCTTGTCATGATCGGGAAATAACGGAAAAATCCGTCGACAATTCAGTATGTAAATAATGGCCTAACAATTTGTATGAAAAACGTCAGTCAGCATTTGACTCAATGATAAATTATATTTGCTGACAAGGTCATTGTATCGACCATAGAATGAAATGTACGTATTAAATCAATATCTAAAAAAGTTTTTACTTTTCCTTTTAAAAAAAAAGAGAAGAAAAAAACAATATTTTTCCTCCATAACATCGAGACAAGATCCTTTCTGTGTACAAAATGGTCTTTTCTATATACAGACCTTTACAATTTATTTTTATTCTGTCATTTACTTTGCTATACACGGGCCCTATGAGATGGTCACATCTCAGTGGTGTCCAGTGATGTAGCTGTGAAACGGAGAGCTGATTTAATTGCTTTCCCATGTCAATTACAACAAATGAAATTGGACAGTTGATGTATTTGAATCGGTTTACATGAAATTGATTCTAAACTGGAGATCGGTTTTATACAAGAATGGAAATCAATTCACATCAAATTGTTCCAATTCTTGGTCGTTATTGTTAGCAAACATGTCCTAAAAGATGAAAACCATGTTGCAATCAATGTTTAATGTAAACCAACACATTAAACACGAACAATTTCGTGATATTTTTCTATACTCTACTAAAGTATGCCATCTTTCCAAAGAGTATTTAAAAAAAAAAAATTCCTACAGAATATACAGCTAAAATGTTTACAAAAGGCGTAATATTTGAACAATTTCATAAATCACTTGTATAACACGAATCACCGTCACTGAACTTCAGTCTTAACTGTAGACGTGAGAGGAAAATTAAAAGAATATTGTATTTTCTTGACACTTCTGTAATCAAAGAATTTAACACAAAACAAAGTTAAAAACAACTACAACTCTGTTCAATAAAAGGAATATGTATTGTTGTTTTATGGATTTTCTTATCAATTACGTGAACATGTAACAATGCATTTTTCACCAGATTTGTTTTGAATTCTGAATGTGATTGATAAGAAACACGTATTAAATTTTGCATTTTAAAACACTGCTCGCAACTCCAATGGCATACTATATTCATGCGAGAAGATCTTGATGCAGATGATTTAATTGTTTAACAGTTTCAGGAATAAAATTTACTTCTCTTAACCTTAATACAAATCGAACTTGAGTTTAGAGGTTATACAAATTAAAATTAGTAAAGTTTGAAAATAACAAACAGAGATCAGTGTCACAAACCCAGCAAAGAACATAAATATTAAACAGGGCAACAACACGGATCGCTGGAAACATCACAGGGACGGAATCAGGTGCTCAGGAAGAGAAAGCATCCCCTATCGACCGGTCCCATGCACCCGTCGTGAGCCCTATGTATTGGTCATCCGTAGTGAAATTTAGTATTAAAACAATGACTTTACAATTAAACATTTTAAGATTTATTAAATCGTCATAATAGACTTGAGATTTTTTTTTCAAAATTGTCAACAATGCTTCCTTGGTATTTTACATAAGCTCTGAATCAGAACACTCCCCTCTGGAATCGTCTTTTTCACTGACCACATATTATTACTCTCCTACGAAGCTTCCATTCTTATAGTTTGAGTTTTCCTTGTAGAGCACAGACAGGGGGACGGGTATTAAAATCATCAGGGTCAGTCAACTCGTAGAAGTAAACATTGAGATGTCCATCGACGACTAAATACCTGTTACTGTTTTCCTGACCAGTCATGGCCACGATGTTGTCTGGCAGTTGGTACCACGGGTTTATTGGTCTTTGATTATCGTCCGTTCCTGAAGTGTCATTTTTATAAAAAATCCCTTCATGGGGAGACTGGTTTCTGTAATACCGAATCGTGGAGGACTCTCCAAAAAATAGTGCGTGTGCCCCATGTCCCCTATAGACTCCCCACTGAACGTTACTGAAGAGATTTGTTGCTGTTTGGTACACCGAGGTTTGGATGTAGTCGCCTTTGGTTTTTGGATAACCAGAAACTTGTAATATATCCCCGCTATTTTTCTGCCAACGATATACTTGATCATCAAAATCTGAAAGTATAAGATTTACAGAAACCGAAATTAAAAGGTCTTTAGTTAATGGAAATCTTAAATTATATTGGAAATAAGTAATTGAACTTCAAAACTTTCTTACTTATGTCCTTAAAAATAAATAAAATAGATGGTGGCAACTGAAAAAAAAACAACAACAACAATTGTGGAGATGGTGGGGGGGGGTGTAATCAGATCCTGCCATTCGTAATCTTCCAATCATTTGATTCTGGAAAAGCCCAAGTTCCTTAATTTAAATTACTTGAATTTGCGATTGAATTTTGGCAATAAATGAAATGACTCACAGACAAGAGACTAAAATGTTTCACATATTTTCCAAAGACCATGTAAACTATAGAATTTATGAGTAGAACCAACAGGGTACTTCTAAAAACAGAAGTGGGATCAGGTGCCTTGGAGGAGTAAGCATCCTCTATAAAATTCGCAGACAATTCAGTGTGAAAAAAGGCCTAATAATTTCTATGAAAGACGTCAGTCGACATTTGACCTAACGATATATTTTATTTGCAAACAAGGTCATTGTATCAACCATAGACTTTTTGAAATGGTTGATATCCTTGTAAAAGCAACTTATTTGTCAATAGCCTATATTGTTTTAGAATTGTTGGTACGTAAAACATATTCTTGAGTATCGAATCAATCAGGAGACGTAAACTACATATGCAGATGATAAATAATGGAATTTGCTACATAAATAAGGAAAGCTGACAAAAAAGGTTGAAGTCATCACGTTTATCATTATATGTTAATTGACTGGGTTCGAGGGCAACATGCGTTTTGTCGACTTCTTGAACCAAACTGTTTGCCTTCAGCCTAACGGACTCAGGCAAACATTTGGTTCTTGGGTCCGACAAAACACATTTTGCCCTAGAACACAATCAGTAAACGTTTTATTATATCTTTTTTTGACAGGTATCTTGTACTTGCTTCCATGATATAAATTTCCTTTACCCGCACTACAGTAAAACTTGGTCAATTCTGTCACTGTCTAACACCATGCAACGAATAAAAAAAAAATTAGCTGATCCCACCCACAGTGTGACGTAAGCTGTCTAATATCTCATCGATAGGTCCAATATCTTGCTCTTCGGTTAAATATCGATTTTTTTGTGACCGCTCAATAAAACATTGGCAATGTTATACTTTTTGAGTATAGATTTATATTGGAACCAATTTTTAAAGGTATAACAAAAAGCTTTGTTATTTTGCCATCTATAGTAAAATAGCAAAATGTGAAGCAGATGCGTCAGATTCATTTCGACTTTAATGGGAGATATCGATTATCGAATCAACGTATAGGAATATAATGAAAATAAAATGATATAATATTGTTGATTGATACAACGTGGTCGACTTTCTAAATGTCAAATTGTATACCACAGCAAGATACTTCTTCTTTTCACATAATTTTTTAAATAAATTTTCCTTCATATGGCTATAAAATCAGGTCTGCTAATAACGGGACACAAATACGCGTAGTATCCATGGAAATCCCAACAGAGTATTGGAAGACCTTCTCCGAAAACTACATATTACTGATATTAGATATTGTCAATGAGAAACTCGTGCATCTTTTTACTATCAACCCCGCAGTCCTTTTGTGTAGAATTTGATTTTTTTATCCATATGTTTGCACATGACCAATGACAAGTTATCCTATTTATTATTATTTCATTGAAGAAGCAGTTGTCCATGATGGCATAAGGTCCGCATGGTCTGTCTATTGTCATTTCTGTTCTTACGAAATAGAGAAAAAAAATGAATGCTCATACTTGTGAAAAGATCAAAGTAAGTATTGGTGTATGTCAACAAAGCAGACCATGTTGTGACATCAGGTAATGTGGAATATCCCGCGAAAAGATCATCAATCGTCATGTTCCTGCACGCTCCGGTAACGAGGGATTCCGCGTTGTCATAGAGATGGACGCCTCCTGTTGTTACCACGGCAATGTCGTGCTGAGAGTTGGTTGAACATAGGTTATTGACGTTGTCTATCATATCTATGATTGTCTAGATAGAACGTAAAGGAGAAATAGTGTAAGGTACTGTAAATCTTGAAACTGAATTAGAGTTTCTCTAAATGTTTTACGAACATCATTTTCTTGATATATGCCTGTCAATTCCTTTTAATAATGAAACTAATCCGATTGTACAGAAACATTGTAATAAGATATTCACAGCCATTAGAAAGCACTGTTATGGACCCTTTGAAAATTTTAATATAAAATACATCAAAGTGATTCTCTCATTTGTTAATTAGCATAATTTATTTTTCCCCTCCTGATTTTTTCCCTATATTTAAATCGTTAGATGTGAATAATTCCCTAGAAATCGCCGTGAAAAGATAATCCCCGATATGCTGTGCGACAGTCAAGTATGTTATTAACTACTTCGAAATCTAATTTCCGGTCATCCATAATCCCCTTTTACTTTTGTATCGTTATAATAAAACAGTTAAAAAGTATATCATTGAGGGAGTCCGCCTCAGGAAATAATCCTGGCCAAGGCGGTAACTACCACTAAGGCAAGTGAGGCAAATGCCTCACTAAGATTTAAGAGTTTTCTGAAAAGAGAAAAAAAAGGTTTTACTTTGAACTGCTTCATTATAGTTGAGAACGCATGTAAAACATAATTTAAAACATGTGAAAAACTTTCAAAGAATATATCTTTAATTTGCTAAAACCCAGGTTTCGGGATCCCCCCCCCCCCCATGAGAACCCCCATCAAGACACTACTTAGTGTAGACTCGCTTGGGCCGAGTGGCCCTCAGAACCCATGCCTCACTAAAATTTTGAGCATAGTTACGGCCTTGGTAACATCCCAATGATATACTTTAACTGTATACTAATAATCTCAAGAGGAATTAGATAAAAACTCAATATTTTTGTTTAAAATATTTAAAAAATTTGATATGATAATTTTTAGCTCATAGAAAAAAAATATGTGACATACTTCCGCATATGGAATAACTTTCGCTGTTGTTGTTGAAGTATCAGAAGTAAGTTCTCTTGTTGTTGTTAATGTTGTTGTTGATGTCAGTAAGGTTGATGAAGTTTCTGTTGTTGATGCCATTTCTGTTATTGTTGTTAATTCTTCTGATGTTAAAACTGAAATCCCATCATCTACCATGAAGCACATGGACGAGTTATCCGCCACTATATAAGGGTCCGCAGCAGAGGGGGCTCTAATTAAGGAACACATCCCCTCATCCCCACGGTCAAGATAACGTTCATATAATATTACTTTGCAGTCCTTTGTTATTAAACATCGAGCACCACATTCTATCTGCAGAATTATTATTTTCGATCATTAAAAAAGTCGTCTTAGAAAATACTATTCCTCTAATATTTTTCTTTCAAAATATACATACTTAGTATACATGCTTGTAAGGGGATCAAAATACTTTTAAAAAGTTTATCTTTAAAGGTACATGGTGGTTTTGACAAAAAAATAAAACATTCAGAGAGAGAGAGAGAGAGAGAGAGAGAGAGAGTTTCAAATAAATGCAAACATTAAAATGTACGTTGACAGTAAGATCCTGAAACTCCAATAGCATGATTAGGTAAAAAAATTATTATTCAAGTAGATATTTAAATATTTTTCCTAACTTGGGCCCACTCCCTCATTTTCTCTCTATATACTGATACTTGCCTTTGATTTTAAAATTGTACTTTTTCCAATGATATGATTTAATATACTTTTTCCACACACTCTGTTAGCTAAATGTAGTTGTTGAAATTTTGTAGCACAGAAAAGTAATCCAAATGTTAGAGTAAAAAGTTGTAAGATCCAGTACGCATTCATGTTGAATATCTGAGAGATAATAAGAGAAGAATTTAAACTTTCTCTTAAGCATAGTCAATTTTCGACGTTTCACGCTATCTTGTATCGATTACTGACATAGAAGTAAGATCAGTGCAAATAACAACAAAGGGCCCATGGACCACAACTCTCACCTGAGTAACCATGGCCCTTCTGTTCTTCATCAGCAGATTCTTTTTCCTATATAATCTTATGTAAACATTTGATCTCATATTAAGGCCCCAGTATACCCCAGGAGGTCATGTTTTGAACAACTTTAAATCTACACTACCTGCTTCCATATAAAGAACTACGCACGGTAACTCCATTTAATTTAATATTGTTGACAATTTGGCCATAACATCTTTGTTTAATACAAAGAACAGTTCAATGGTAATTGATTAATTATTCTAATTCCAGTGCTAAATAGTAAATTATCCCTAATTCCAGCTCTTGAAATAAGGGGGGGTAGACGATATTTTCGACTGAAATCGGGCTATAAAGCATCACCATATTCTGAAATAGTCTTGAATATGAATAAATGTTTCTTAAATCTTTTCTTATGTTTTATGCATATAAAATTAAGCATATATATTAGTAAAATATAATGTTTCAGTTGTAAAGGACTTGGAAATTGCTGAAAAAATAAGCATTTTTGTCGTTTTTTGTATATAAACATATGTTCCCCCCGTGAAACACAAAAAGCTTTGGTATGAATTTGTGAAATGACAGTCCATATTACCCGTAAAAAGGAATTTTTGTTTCACGGGGGGGGGGGGGGGAGGGGAAGATGTTTTAAAAATATTTACCGTTTTCCGTTGATTTCTATAGTGAAAAACACGAGTTTTACCAAAATTTTAGAGTTATCTCTCGTTGTTTTCCCAAAGAAGTAATGTTTTATAAAAATCCATATAAATATCAATATAAATATTAAAAATCATTCGAATATCTTAACTTTTGAAAATTGACTTGGAGGTAGGCGGGAGAACAATACTATCGTTCGCAATTCTTTGACTAATCATGGTTTTGCTGTTGTTAAGATATTTAAAGACATTTCCTTAATATTTCTATGTATGATTTCGTTCCCATGTTGTGGCCCCACTCTACTCCACGGGGTCATGATTTGAACAATCTTGAAAATTGCACTATCCGAGAATGCCTCTGTATTAAGGCTGTTCGTGATAAGAAGATTTTTAAAAATATTTCATATATATTCCTATGCAAAACTTTGATCCCTTGTGGCCCTGCCCTTGGTCATGATTTGAACAATTCTATATCTACACTATCTGATATAACAATATGGCTATTCATGGCTTTGCTATTCTTAAGAAGAAGATTTTTTCCTGTATATTCCTATGTATAACTTTGATCCCCTGCTGTGCCCCCTAACCCCCTCCCCCCCCCCGGGGGGGGGTCAGGATATGAACGAACATGAATCTACACTACCTAGGAATGATTCTATATAAATATGACAAATTAAAGCTTGACTGTTTTTGAGAAGAACGCATTTAAAGATATTTCTTTATATGTTTACCTGTGATCCACTGTTATGGTCCCGCCCTAACCCAGGGGTCATGATTTAAACAGTCTTGAATCTACACTACCGGAGGATGCGTCTTTATTAATATGACTTATCATGGCGATGCTGTTCTTTGGAAGAAGTCTTTTTTAAAATTTCCTATATATTCATATGTATAATTTTATCCCCTGCTGTGGCCCAACACAAACCCCGGGGTCATGATTTGAACAATCTTGAATCTACACTTCCTGAGAATGATTCTGTATAAATATGACTAAAAATGGCTTTGCTGTTCTTAAGAACATTTTAAGATTTCCTATATCTATACTACTATATTAAAATAATAGACTCGAATTTTTGGCCTTTAATACCGATAAATCAGAAGAGTACTGTCTTTTGTTTGATATATTTTAAACATCATTGGTACTTGAAGATTACCAATTTGTTTTTATTTTTTCTCAATTAAGCTTCGCTAATTAATAATCAACGAAAATTCCTCAAAAAATTCCGGAAATCATCTGGATTTTTTGGATTTTACAATCTTGCGCGTGCGCATTACATTCACGCTAAATCAATCTCCCTTGCAGAGTTGTCGTTCGTTTCTCTCTCATACACGAATGTATGAGCCGTTGGTGGAGAGTGTGTTCAAATCAGAGAAGACAAAAGTAAATACTAAGTAGATATATATTTGTTATTGTATAATTTCTCTAATAAGAAATCAGTAATATATATGAACAGAATATATAGCAAATTTCCAATGAAAATTTACACGTATTTGTCATAGGGGTCGGAACCGGGGGGGGGGGGGGGGGGCAAGGGGGGCTTAGCCCCCCTTTTTTTGCAAAGATAGACATAATATAGGCATTGAAAATTGGGGCTTACCTTTTTTCGTTGGTTTAGCCCCCCCCCCCAACTTTCAAATAGCCACCCCACTTTCAATTTGCTTCTGACGCCTATGTTTAGCCGGGCTCATTGCTCGTATTCTTATATTAAACTTTTATCCTCTGTTGTGACCCTAAACTATCCCGAGGTCACTATTTAAACAATCTTTAATCTACACTACCTTAGGATGCTTCTATATTTGCTATGAATAATCGTGGCTCAGCTGTTCTTCATTACAAGAATTTTCCTATAATACATACCCTTATGCTAAGATACAATTTGTAGTCTAATTTTGTGTTTTGATAGGCCGTTTTGATATGCTCCTTTTTCCCCTACAATAAAGGCTAGCCAAATTTTCTTTTCATTTTTTTAAAATGAGGAATGGATATTGCAAAACATTTTACCCTTTATTTTTTTTTTTAATTTGTCAATTCCTTGTTTTCGTAATTTCCAACTAGATCGGACCTCGTTAAAACAAAATTAAACTTGATATCACTATTACCCAAAATTTATTTCCTTTACAGATTACAATATACATAACATTTACACTGGATTTGACTTTTCATAATTCTTAACATAATAATTCATTTGCTCATGTCAGACAAGCTTTTTAGGAAAGCTAATACTTGTTACAGAAACAAGTGCCCGTTTGTTTCACCTTACCAAAGAGTAAAAGTCAAGCGGATTTAAGATTTTTTGTGGCCACTCGAATGATTCTTGCAGAACAAAATAAAGCAATCAGGTTGGAAATGTTTGAACACAACTCGTGCAGTGTTTGAGGATGGCCATCTTATCGGAATTACATCTAATACAACAGATTCTGATGCATCTGTTTTATATTTAGATATTTTACCAGAAAAAGACGATCATGGCAACAGCAACGGAACTTAAGAATAAACGTGACGACTTCAACTTTTGTATCCTCACCTTCCCTTATTTATGTAGCAATGTACCAGTATCATCTCATGTGGAGTTTATGTCTCATACTTGATTCAGTTCATAAGAGCATGCTCAAAATACGAATACTATTTGTAAAACGAGGCAAGCTATTGACATATAAGTAGATGATTCATGGAAAGCAAATTCAATCTATCCTTAAGTCGAATTTTGGCTGACTTTTCTCATACAAATTATTGGGCCATTTTTCCCACCTCTGATGTTTTGCTCTGCTCCCAATTTGAATTGTTCTCATGGATTTTTGAGCTTGGTTATTGTTCAATATCTTCATATTTCACGTACTTAAATTGCCAAGGTTCCAAGATCATTGTTTTTTTAATGAAATGAAGTTATGCAGGTATCTTTGAAAATTAAAACTTAAGACATTTTTTCAATACCATCTAGTTTTACGAGATGAAAAGGACTTTACTTACACTTATAAAAAAAACAAACAAAATAGATCCAACCTTAATAATACCCACAACTACCTACTGCAGGAATAATACAATATTAATAAATTCCTTTTCAATAATTATACCTTTGAATTTCCCTCTTTTGGACTATTTAGTAAAATAAAATAAATAATATTTTGCTATTAAATGTATGCCATAAAACTTGTTGCTGAAATGCTTACTATAAATGCTCAATTAGAACAGCTTTCTCTGACATATTATGCATACAGTCATCGTAATAGTTGCTTAAAGTGTTATTATATGGTTTAGAAATGATCGCTTTTAAATCGGAACAGGACTTTGATATTCTCCGTAGACGCTTGGTATTTTGGGAAATGCTGATGTAACAATCGTCACCAGGAAACTCGGACAGGGTGACTAGAACACTGTCTCTTTGAAAACGTGCGTCAACAGAGTCGTATTCTTTGCCTTCTTCGTGATTGAGTTTCTTCTTTGAGATGTTTTGGTTGTTGAACAAATGATTGTACTCTGTAGAATTTATTTTGTATTCTCCAGTTTCACGTTCTTCCTTTTTCTTGCCATCGAGGCTCATTTGGGATTCCCGAACATCGGAATATATTTCCTGTTTACCAGGAAATGAGAGCAAATTCACTTGAAACCCTGTAAATTCATAAGTAAAAGCGCATGTTCTTTAAGTGTCTTTAATTTGATTTAAAATATACACTTACTATTGTTTAGATCTATAATTATTATGTTTTACCCCTTGTGTTGTCTTCACTGATTTTTAATCTTCTCTGCAAATGTATCCGCCTGGAATGAAAATCCAGATTAACAATGATTGACATTGATGATGTAATAAACTCGGAAGACAATAAAAATTCTTCCGGTAAATAGTGAAAACTGTGCCTTGTTTCTCTTATATACTGGGGTTTGTTGCATATAAAATAATAATAAAAAATAATCAAAAATTATTACTTTTATCGAGGAGGAAATCTTACTCAATTTGATAGAAATTTGCACAACTAAGTTTCCGTACTTTCAAATGTGCACTATTTTAGTCGTAGTTGAAGATCACTTCAATAAAATTTTAGTAAAAAAAAGTAATAAAAGTCTGAAGATGAATACAAAACAACAAATCATTCTTACCATTTACAAAACATAATACCAACAAAAACCAGAGAAGCTGACAGAGTAACGGATCCAAGTCCAATCACTAGAACCAGTATAACTCCGTCACCGCTGCATTCCTTTTCTTCTACATTGAATGAGACCAATTAATTGTTATGAATTTCATAAATACTTATACATAATTATGTATAACATATCCTTATTATGTAAAACTTTCTAAAACCAGGCTTTGTGTGGCATTAGATCATTCTATTGATGATGAAATTTATTCCGGTTAAAGGTGTTCTATCCAAGCTTACACAAAATGTTGATTCTATGTGCATAATCCTTGCAATGACGATTGACAAAGCTTATCAACTCCTTCTAAAATTCATTTATAATATATGTTTGCATGTGGCACAGTGCTTTGTTATCGTGTACTTCTCAGTTCCTTTTAAATAGCTCACATATCACGATTTTGCATAAAATAGCAATTCTAAATTTAAAAGAATGATTTCATTTTTGTAAAAAAGAAAATCAAAGAAATACTACTCACCATTCTGTTGACATCCTAAGTATTTATTGCAAATTTGGTACTTTGTACAGTCGCATGTTTCTTTACACCTGTAGCCGTAGGAAATATTTCCACATGGCGTGGAGCAGTTTTCTCCATATGCCCCGAAACATTCTGAAGAATTTAAAGAATTATTCATTAGATTTACATTTTAGGAGAAAAGCATAATTTGTTTCGGTATTATGTGTGAAAAAGAATAAATCTAAAATTTATTTTGATATTACGTACTGGTTTCAGAATGATATAGTTAGCATATGTTACTTACCAATACAGAGGTTCTTAAACAAATAAAAACCAGAACAGCATTGTAAAGTACCACTAGATAAGTAAAAAGTCCATTTATCAATTCTCTCTCAAAACATCAGTACCACAATGTTTTCAAAACGATATTATAAGAAAATAATTTTCAGTTTGAATATAACTAGAAATAAGTAAAGATTAAATAAAACAAACTTACTCCTTGCTACACGTATTTTTATCTGCCTGTGCGTTAATTTCCTCCTGGAAGTGATAAATAAGTATTAATATAAGGTTGAAGATCATGTTAGGATTCTTGAAATATGTAAATTATCAGAATGAACTTAATGATGTTTATATAAACAGGTTAATATACACGTTAAAATCTACTTCCCTGAATGACGAAAGCAGAATATTTATTTCCTCATCGAGAGGATGTGAGTTTTGAAAAGTTCTTTTTGTTAACAAGCACTTTTGATTTAAACATGTGCCAAGGAATTATAATTTTTTAAAGACTATAATTTCGCATAATCAAACAAACAAAAATTGTTTTGTCAAATTAAAGAATTCCTATATCTACATCATCATCATCATCATCATCATCATCTGACAACGTTTAGTTACATATATAATTCTAGGTTTTCTTATGAAAGCAGAAAATGAAATGCACTTGTGAATGACTATAATTATTATAACTAATCAAATGAGAAGGAATTATTAGTAACATCATCATCATCGTTATATATATATATATTTTACTTCTTATTTATGTTTGAAACATCGTTGTCTTCATGATTGCGACCAAAATCTTTGTGGATCAATTTATATTCTATTTTTTAAGGAAATATGCGCTCAGCTTGAATAAAGATTATCTGGTTGTTCTTGTTGTAATTTAGATGCATTACAAGGTAAACTCAAAATACATGTTATCTACTGGCCCAAAAAGTATTTCAATAATTAAATAGTATTAATAGCCAGAAAAGAGTGGTCACGTGACGGAGACGAATGGACGCTTTCTTTTGGGCTTCGTGGATTCGTGACTTTTGTTTACACATTGTGGTGTTTTGAGGCAAAAATTTTGCATCAAACTGTGTATATATGTTTATAACAGTGTTTGGACATTGCTTTTTGCAATTTTGCAGTTTCCTTTGTTGTGTCTGTATGGATTAACATCTGGATTGCTATTACTGTGAATACCCAATCTGTGAGTACCTATTCACCAAGCTTTCGAGACGCTGTATTATAACGGTAGCCATCCTAGGTTTGAATGTAAAATTGGCACAACTACTGAAACCTATTTATCTAAAAGACAGTGAAATGCCAAAATTGTCAAATGAAAGAATTACAAATTTTGAATTATTAGAAGCAGTAATGCATCGTGTAGGCGATACTGTCAAGTGCGTACAATTAGACCGTGGCGTCTGGAGAATTTATGTAAGTGATTATGAGAGCAGAAACGAAATACTCATACAAGGCTTTGATCTTAACAATCAGTACATTCAAGTTGCGATTCAAATCCATATTCCATGGGGCTTGAGTACCAAGAAAGCAAAACATTAAAAATCACCATCTGCAGTGTTCAGCTATCTGTGGATGATTCGTCCATCTATGGAATGCTTCAAAAGTTTGGGACCCGTCCTAAAAGTGATCTCAAATATGAAAAAATTAGGAACCCTAATAATAACAAAATAACCAGTGTTCTTAATGGTACTTGTTCTTCTGTTGATACATCCTTTGCCCATTCTATGTACGATCAATTCTGGGGAACCGGTTTAAACGCCACTCAAACCCTTTACACTAAACCAGAGACTTGGCCAAGAAAAAAATATCATGGGTTAGATCATGCAGAAGCTCACAGAAAAGCTGCATAAAGCTCCAGGGCCCACAAGGTTTCGCCCAAGGAGTGTTGCTTCTATCAACAAAACGAATCACCAGGGCCTAGACATCTACCTTAAAGGCCGAGGTTTTCAACCGGTCGCTTTTCCTCAGGTAAGTTTGGTGTGGGTGGAGCTTAATTGAAACGGATGTGAAGCCCCGAGGGAACCAAGCTGGCTTGTGTACACAGGATGTTACCTGTATATTACCTGTAAATGTTTTCCTAAGACATAGGTTAACTTCACGTGTTGGTCAATCGAAATGTAGATCGTCAAATTTATGAAATAAAACATGCTAAATTTTTTAAGTAGACTAATTCCTTTAGTTCAATTCTTTATTAAGGATACACCAAAGGTTTCCAAAAGCCAGGGTTTAATTTGCATGCAATTCTTTCATTATCTAAGATAACATAATAAAAGTATATATCATTTGAAAGCTTGTTCAATTTACTATCTAATTATCCTAATTTAAACTTTAATTAATAACTTATTTAAAAATTATTTGAATATTAATGTAAACTTAAGTGCATAAATATTTTATAAATCAACTTTTCTGTATTTAACCCTTCATTTTGCCTCAAGGTAGATTAAAGATTGAACTTTAAAACTGTATCTCAGATTTTTGATAAATATTCTAATTCAAAAGAAACAGCCATTTGCCCTTCAATGTCACCAATTTATTAGCCTAATTTAACATTTCCCTCAATAATTCCAAAACTAAGCTAGATATCAAAAATCTGAGATACGGTTTTGTGAACACACATTTGAGAAGCAACCCATCTAATTTTCAGAGAAATTGGTCAATAAATAAGGGAGCTGAATCCTTTGAAATAATACCACAAACTGTCTGATCTTACTTTACAGTAGAGGGCAAAAACCCATTACACAACAAAATCTGCCAAAGCTAGGAATATATGACACCTTGGAGATTCAGCTTTGGATACCTGTCACTTAGCCATATTTCCTATGGATATTCACAAGAATGGGAGGTTCCTTTCTGTATTTAGATGCTTTTAATTAAGTAAAATAGGTTCAATTCTGAATCAGAAAGATTTCCCGGCAAAATGGCAAGAGCTAAGATCCACCTCCTATTTTATGGTCATTAGTAATCTGTTAGATCTCCTTCCCTAAATCTAGAGTCCCTGTAGTTTGATTACTGATAACCTCTGTGTGGCTAGTGAAGAATTCCCCAAGTGGTCACAGTGATTTATTGCGTCTTTCATGAGCTAGCAGTCACAGATCAAATCAGAAGCTTCAATAACGGAACATTCACATGTGGTAGTGTTTATGTTTCATTATTGTTAAATAATTAGAAAACCATTTCATAATTACCAAGAATTTTACATGCATTATAAAGCAGTAATTAACTTCTTTTTCTTAACCAAAAATCTTAAAATTGTTGAAAATCTTGAAAAAAGCCTTTGGTGTATCCTTAAAATATGTTTGAATAAAGCAGACAACTCAGCTTAATTTTGTTCGTCAATAAATTTCAAATCTTTGGTTGTAAGCTGGCGGCACCGAGGGAAATAGTCATTCGCAAATCGAAAGTAGAAAAAAGCGCGGTCCTGAAAAGTCTCTAAAACTCAGAAATCCTGTTTAAAGGCTAAATTTTGTAGAAAATATATAATAAATGAGATAAATATTTTTGTATAATTACTATGTGATTAACCCATGACGCATGCATATTTCGTAAAAATGGTTATGGCGTCCGCGTATTGTTTCTCTGACAGGTAGACGAAACGGGAATATAATCACTTTATCCTACTTTTTTCCTCGATATCCATAATTCTAAACATAACTTGTATATGCAATGAGAGCTTTTATAATACTGCTTATTTCTCTTTAAAACTGGTTATTTTACCGTAACTTTCATCACCATGTTCGAAGAAATATTACACGTCTTAAAATTTTTAACTTGGATAATATGACTATAAATATGAAAAAGGAATTACTAAAAAGGAATTACTATTTTATCAAATTACACGATGCTTCCAATGCAATTTGATATTCCCTGTTTTAAGTAAAATCGATGTACGTGTAGATTTGGACAATCTATACTGCATTATATATTGTATAGTGAAATGAACCCCCCTTTCTTAATTACAATTTAAATAGATATATGACTAATTTCCTTTTTCATTAATTTAATTATTTGACAGACTGATTAAATATAAATTATATATGGCTAATGACTTTATCATAAAGTTAAAAAAAAATAATATCAGCTCTGGCTGCTTCTTTATCACGATGTTATTAATTATATGCGGTAGGCATCAAAGACTGAATGTTAATTCAATGATCGGTACGATCCGCAGCCAAGGTATACAAGATATATACACAATGGCAGGTAGCAAAATGTCAATCATTTTTCAGTATCCAATCTCAGTATTAATTTCATCTGATTGACAGGGGTTCACAGACCAGGTAAAATTGGGGGCGGTGCTTATCCCCCCCCCCCTCCCTTTAAGAGGTAACTCTTCAGACAATGGCTAACATAAAGGTTTTATGATTTGACTGTAGAGGTTTAAATAATTATGACAAAAAATTAATATGATACAAATGACTCAATGGTATAAAATGTGATACTATATCTTTGCAAGAAGCCAATTTTATTCCAGATAGAATTAATAGCATCTATTTGTGTATACAAAATAGATGCCTTTATTTTACGAGAAAAGTATATTTGCAGGGACCTATATACTAGTATATAGGTCCCTTATACATTGGCTTTTAAGAGTCGGGCTTGGATGACACAGCAAGTATCTATTAAAAGGGTCGGGTTTGTTCTTCACATTCCTTTCTGCTGAACCTTTCAAAGGTAAAGACGGATAACAAATGCTTGCAAAAAATACATCTAATTTTTGCTTTGTAATTTTAAAAAATCGTATAATTTTCCATTTATGTATTGTTTTTCAACCATTTTAAAGCTTTTATTACTGTTGATGTTTATTAAATAAGGCGGATGATGTTGGATTCAAAATTTTCACGCAGCAGACGACGCACACGCGGTTATGCCAAAAAATAATTAATTTACCATTGTATTGATATTAAATGATCAAATATTGGTTATTAACATTAATTATTGTCTTTTTGTTTCATACTGCGTCGAAATCGGAAAATGCAAACCCAGAATAGGAGAACAACAGTATGGAAACTTGGTCGGACCTTTTTTGTGGACACAGTGAGGATGGGTCAAAATATAAGTCAAAGAAAAGAAAAGCAAATAATCTGTGAACCAGTTGGAAAACCAGACATTGAATATACGTATCATCACAATCCAATATATCAGGTACATCCAACACCTTTGAAATACATAAATCAGTGAATGTTTATACTTGATTAATCTTTGCCATTGTAAAATGAGACAAAAATATAAGCAATAGTCTGCTTATGCAGTGTATAGATATTGCTTCTAAAAATCCTTTCCTTAAAGTGTTACCTTTCAAGCTTAGAGTGTAGAATTTATTTCTATTTTTAAAGAAGGGGGGGGGGGGCTTACTAAGGAAAAACTAGTAAGTTTCAAACAAAAGCACCGGAAAGTCAAGCTGAAAACAAAATGTATATAAATATAACTACCAGTAAATCCTACAAAATTATGTCACAATAAAATAATCTTTCAAAAAATACATTCAAATAATATTTTCTTTTTACCATAGAATTCTCTCAAAATAAGGACAAAAGACTTACATTTGCCTGGAATTGTTCAAAACTAAGGTCAAAATAATTCAATAGATTGTGCATAGATGCTATTGTTAGGTGCACATTGTACAGCAGCCTTAACTTTGCCATTTGTCCGGTTATATTAGTAGAATGTTCTGGATCTATTATACATTTATATTAAGTTTCTATTTGTGAGAGGATTAAGTTTAGTTTTTGTGTAAATTCAGGTAGTATGTAATATAACAGATACAATGTTCTGTGTAATTGTAAAGTAGAACTTGGTGAATCTTTCAAATCCAACTATTAGGCACTACTTACAACATGGCTCAGACTCAACAATGATTTGTTTGGAGAAACAATCAATTTATGAAAGCATCAGAACCAAAGAAAGCCCTAACATTCTTGTTTCATGAAAGAATTTGTAATTAAAGTTAGAGCAATAGATTATAAAAATAAATAAATAAATAAAATCTGTAAGCAAACCACCTTATCATATATCTAGTGTGTGATGAATTTAAATAAAAGGGAGAATGAAACCACCTATCTTGCCCAGAGAAGAGTATTGTTATATTTATTTAAATGCTCCATATCACAAGTTGTTACAGATTTACACTCGAGTTGAGCTTCTAACTCAATATATATGACTTGAAACGGGGGAATCTTAATTGTGTGGGGTCTGGGAGCAGTAAACCTGTAGAAAAGGCCTTTCTCAAGTCTCGTATCTTTAGGTGCTCTCGTTGAGAATTCTATTTGCTAGCTACTAAAAAATGAAATGATCTTGTAATACAAAAAGGGGGGATTTATCATTGTTAAACCACATAGATTATCAATCTCATATTGATTAAGTTTGAATGAAAAGGAATATGCAAATATTTTTATATTAACATCCATTTTCTATTACTGGAATTAGGATATCTTTGTAATGATCCTGTAGAGTGCAAATGAAAGGTTGGAAATTGCAACATCTTGTACAAGAATGTTTTGCTATCACTTATTAATGAATACATGTATATCTTAATGACCAATTATTAAATCAAAAAAGTAAATACAGTCAAACCTCATTGTATTGAACTTATTGGACAAGAAATAACTTCAATTGAGATGTCGGATATTTGAGATGTCAATATTAGAATGCTTGAGGAGTAGGTGTCAGTATGAAGTAACCATTTTATTTAAGTCATCAGTGTTCCAAATACCAAAGTTAATATTACAATTACTTCTGTAAAGCAATTAAAACTTATAGAGAACATTCATCAGATTGTATGTTGCAAAATGAATATATGGTCTTATTTTAACGATATTTAGTTGTCTTTAGACATCAAAATTGACCCAAAGAAAAACTTTGTCAAGTACATGTACCTTAAATTCTTCATAATGTAGCAACTATTTCTCAGAAGAGTCCTAGAGGGATGCTTATATTTTGTAATTTTATACAGATAATGCTGATTGTTTGACTTCGGGCATTGGGCTTACATTTTAATGTGTTTGGATCTGAAAACTCCTAACAGGGTGCTTATATTTTGTAATTTTGTACATGTATATAATGCTGATTCTAAGACTTCAGGATGTACATTTGGTTTACATTTTAATGAGTTTGGTTTTGTTTTTAATCAGAACACCAGAAAAATATAATTTCCTTTTTGGATCAAGTCCATACTGATAGCAGTACTAGTTATATTCAGGCTCATTGCATATGAAAATATATCTCCAATTGGTGTCATTAATAATCAAATATCTATACCTAAAAGAATTTTATACTTTGCTATGCATTTTGTACTACACTGGAACAATATGGTCATGCAGAGCTGTATAGAGTTCTGATGCACATACATGTGTCACAGGCATTAATAATGTTTATTGAAAGACTCTTTATCAGAGGTAAAGGAATTAACACATAAATATGATTAGTTGAGTATACTAGTATGCCAAGCATCTGTAATAAAATTGCAACCTAAAAATCACAGGTTCAAATTGGCACTGTCAACGTGCCAGATATCTTCATTGCAGCTAAACTGGTTATTGGTAAGTATAAATTTGAATAAACTTGTTACATGTATCAGGTAATGTATCTTTTTCTAGGAATATCATTAAGACCAGTATATATCTTCAAAATATCAATATTATTATAATTAACAGTTCTACAACCATTGGTAACCATAACTAAGTAGTGTGATATATTCTTATAATTGTGTAATCTATATTTGGGTTGGGAATCTCCCGAGAAACTTGCATATTTAGGTATCAATAGGAATATAGTGAGATTCAACCTTGAAACTGGAGTTTTTGAAATGTGATTAAGGATTTCAAATAGCTCTGCTTAAAATTGCTAATAAGAGAGTGAATGTGTCACCCTCGGTGATATGAAACTTGGTTCATCAAATAGCAGCATATGCATTGGCTTTCCTAGCAATTTTCATGGATTGAGAATTATGCTATATGTAATGATAATGAATGAAACTCCCCCTATTTGGTTATAAATCTCCAGATATTTGTTTTGATTAGTTACAACCATGTATATAAAACTTGTCTTGGCTAATAGACAATTCAAAACAAAATTAACAAGCAATGGTAAACTTTATGTAAATGCATTGCAAGGTGGCATATACATCTGTGAAGCAGGATATAGTAGGGAAGTTTCTTTCTACAAGACCAAAGCTTTATTAAGAATATAGGGAATAGATTTTCCTGTTATTTCCCGGTCATGACAAGAAGCACACGGCGGGTGTGACCGGTCGGCAGAGGATGCTCACTCCTCCATGGCACCTGATCCCACCTCTGTGTTTTAGAGGTCTGTGCACATGTTTGCTCTGCTCCACATATTTCATTGGCAAGTTTTGATTACTTAATGTGTTATAGCACCTTTCTTAATAGAGGAAAATTCAAAATTTATTCCCAGTCTGCTGAAGGATTAAAACGTGTGTAAGTACCCAGCGGGAAGGGGGGTCTTGGGCAGTATTGGTCGTGGAACAGTTGACTTGTTTTTGCTTCCCCCAATGTGTGGGGTGACTGCAATCTGTGCCAGCTTGCAGCCATGTGGCGTCTGCGCACACCAAGTCAACTGATAACTGAATATTTGTGTGAAACTTGTACTGAACTGTCACCTTGTTGATATGCTAATGCTAGTGTAAACTAAGCTAATAAGCTTACTCTTGGTGACAGTGATATATACTTTAGAGCTGTAATATATAGTACAACTTTGAAATATGAAAAAGTTTGATATTTGAAGTTTGAGATGTTTGATCTATCAAGTTTGAGATATTTGATATATTATGTACAAAATTTGATATATGAAGTTGATATGCTTGATATTTGAAGTTTGAGATATGACTTTGATTTTGAACAGTTTGTATGTTGATTTTGAACAGTTTGTATGTGTGCTGACCCTCCACGGTAAACCCGGGACGGTTAGACTTTGAAACACACATGAAGTTTGAATTTGGTGGGATTGCCCAGTTGAAATGGCATCCCACAATGTTTGTATTTTCTTGTGCCACGGCCAATACTCGCCACAATAAATAAGTATAAATTCTATACTGAGTTTTGTGTCATTTTCTCTGTATAAATAATGTATATGACTCAAGGTGGCATTGCTCCTTTTATCACAATTTTCCAGAGTCGTCACATGGTAAAGGGATCTCAATTTAATTCAGTAAAAATTTTCGTTTAAAATTCTTAATGTTCATAGATCTGCGGATAGCAGAATTTTATTGTTGAATATTGAATATGAGAAAGAGTTATTACTGTTGTTAACGCATAGGTTCCTAATTCGTTTTCTGTGACTTGCACTTGCGCCTGTTCAAATCTGGTTCATTATTTCAAATTGTAAATACTATGGGTAAAAAACATGCATATATTACGAAGACACTACAAAGAGTAAAATAATCATCGTTTTATTGTATTTACCTAGTAAGACATTTTTAATCACGTCACTATATTTTTCAAGAACATTTACACTGTGGTTCACTGTGGTTTAATTTAAAATCATATATTCGATACTTGCACATGTACAAATGTGCTAGGTTTGAAATTTGTAATCGTGATCTAGCCTATAGTAAGCAAATATTATTATGGTGTAAATCTTATACGGTACCAATTTTGATGCACCAGATGCGCATTTCGACCAATTATGTCTCTTCAATGATGCTCATGCCGAAAGGTTGGAAATCCAAAATATTTAAATAAAAAAGATGGAAAGCTGACATTTGTCCAATTTTAAGCTCTTCAAACAAACGGAATAAAGATCTCTATAAATATAATACATCGATCTTTATATATCTAATTGAGTATTTGAACAGGCAGTCTTAGAATGCAGTGTATTGTGGGGAGAAATATAATTGTACGTCTATTTTAAACAGAAGAAAAATAAAATAGTTTTAATCAGTTTTTTTCTAATATCGACATGAACGTCCATGGTAAATCCCTTTTGTTTGAAAAGTTGCGTTGTTCGTGGACCATGCCCCAGGATCATGAAACATCTTAAGCTTAAGTCAAAAATGTATGTTGCGCTGAAATGAATTAGAAATGTAGCAGTCCAAAATGAAAATGCTTTTTCACTTTGCATCTACAAACTGCTGTTGCATGCAAATTAAGAGTTTGGATTCACAAGTAATAAATAGTTCATGGACGGCTAAAATTTTGACTTAAGTTTAAGTCTGTTTCATGATTCCAGGGCCACTTAAAAAAAGACGGTGCTTATTTTCTCGGGCTTTGACCTCCCAAAAGATGTTTGAAACCTCTTTTAGTGGGAAATACACAGTCAGTTTCTTTCTTATACTGCATGCATACATATACTATATTTCAGATAGGATAAAGATACATGTATAGAGTACGAGGGGTGATCAAAAAGTTCGCGAACTGATTGAATTACTTCCTTAAAAGAAATAAAATGAGGTTTCAGTGTTCATTATTTTTTAAAGTAGTCCTCTCCGATTTTAATGCCCATCTGCCATTGTTCTGCCCATGCGCCAATCACGTGATCCAGGCAGTCACCTGACATGCTTCGTAGCGGATTGTCCACAGAAGCTAAGAGATTTTTCCAGTCTTATATTTCTTACTATGCAAGTAATTTTTTATAAAAAGAATAGACCATCTGTCAGAAATGACTAAATCTCGGCAATAATGGGTGGATAAGGATATCCCTTCCCAGAATTAGCATGGTGACCATCACAACCCGAGTCCTCGGTCTCGGGAGCGTCGTTTATCCAATGTGGAAAAAGTATGGGTGCCTTCTTTTTTTTCATATCTCATATGTTCAAAGTCTAAAGTAAACGATATTTTAGAGATTTAATAATCATATTATTGCTCAGATATTCAACTATTTTTTCCACTGTAACTTGGCGATCTTTGAAAACAAATTGCTCAACTAAGGACACATCTTTTTACAAGCTTGCTATCGCTGGGCAACAGAACAAACATTATTTTTTAACCATCTCCCTGCCTTCACTAAAACATTCAATCCGATTAATGATTGAACTTCTGGTAAGTCTTTTGTCTTCATAAACCTTGTACAAATTATCATATTCAACTGCAAAGGAATTTCCGAGATATACGTTAAACTTTACAGCCGTTCGTGCTCGAGTACGACTGAGTTACAAGTGACCTACATACTGACGTCATTTTCACATTATGACGTCACAAACACGGAGCAAAACATTATTTAACATATGCTATTTATAGACCATGTGTATGACTATATGTGTGCCAAATTTCATTCTGAATTGTGGTTTTTTAAATATAGAAATAGTTCGCGAACTTTTTGATCACCCCTCGTATGTATATGAACCCTATGACACTATAGTGGTAACTTTGATTTATTATAGTGATAACTTTGACACTTTGATTTGCTATAGTTTAAAATAGTAATTTTTGTTAGGGTTAAAAGGAATATTCAAGATCGCTAATTGCTGAGATTACTGAATAGGTACTAGTTAATAGTGTGTGAAAGTCCAAGCCTTTCTGCATCGAAAGAGGTAACTATGGAGATTCTTGTTAATCAGCATCATCTTAGAATTTGGAAGTGTCAAACATGTCCATGTCACTATGGACATAATCTAGATTTTGACATTTTACCCCCTCCCCTTTCTCACACAACAAAGTTATAAGGGGTGTGCTGAAATGACTTTTACGCCTGTCTGTTCATCAGTCTGTATGTCTTAGACACAAGTCTAAGCTTGGCATTTAGATCACAGCTGTTTGATTTGACTATAATCCTCTTGGAGGGGGGGGGGGGGGGGGGTCTGTCTCGTTTGGAAAACTCCATTTGTATGCATGTTTAGTAGTATATAGCAAGGTACTTGATGTACTTAAACTGTGAAGGCTCTAAGATCATTGATCTTAATGAATGAAATAAGGATACGCAGGTATCTTTCAATAATAATTGAAAGATAAAAAACATAAGCACATTTTTAAAAACTACGTATCTTAACGTTATCAAAACATTATTTACAAAAAAGCAGATAATTATACGATCCAACTTTTAATCACTTATACCCACAAGTATCTTCAACAGGAATATGATTCATACATGTGATGCTATATATGTTACATTAAAGGAGCCATACGGTGCATGTCATCAATAGGGTTTGACAATTTTTTAAATTAAAAGTTTAGTAATTAATTAACTTTGATTATGTAAATTAAAATTAACAATTTTTTATGGCGCATAGAAATACATATTACAAATAAGTGCAAGCTCAACAGAAATATGCACCCGTTTTCTATGCATATTATTGTCATTCAAAGTGCAAATTTCAATAGAACGGCACTAAAAAAAAATTGACTTTTTGCCACGATAACGTATGATTTGCAATTGGTGGTTTTCCCTTCCTGAGCTCAAAAACACAAAAAAATCAATATTTGTAATTTTATTTTTTATTGATTGATTGATTGTATGTTGTTTTACGTCCCATTCGAGAATTTTTTTTAAAAAATGCGTCTGAAAGCAGATTAAAAAGTAAACGATTAATAATTTATCGGACAAGTAATGATATTTGGCTTTTGAGAATTGCTCTTACCTCGTATTCCGATATAATTGTACACTCTAGATCTGTAGTTAAGCCACGTGTCAAATAAAAAGATTCGAGATTGTTTACAAGTACGACCTGTGGATTCCCGGAAGATTCTTATTACGTGAATTGGGGATGAGAAGAGGATATTCATGTTTCTAAAACTGTCGACATCAACTTTATACATTACTTTTAAAGATGTATTGTGTTTTTCAGCTGCACTGTCTCTTTAATGTTATATTAAAAATGTAAATACTAATTTGCTCTAAAATTCTTCTTTCTACCATAAAATCTCTTAATGAAGTGTTTGCTATAAATGCTCAATTAGAGCAGCTTTCTCTGACATATTTTGAATAAAGCCATCGTAATAGTTGCTAAAGATATTGTTACATGGTTTAGAAGTGACCTCTTTTAAATCAGAACAGGACTTTGATATTCTTCGTAGACGTTTGGCATTCTGGAAAATACTGATGTAACAATCGTCACCAGGAAACTCGGACAGGGTGACTAGAATACTGTCTCTTTGAAAACGTTCGTCAACAGAGTCGTATTCTTTGCCTTCTTCATGATTCGGTTTCTTCTTTGATATATTCTGGTTGTTCAACAACTGATTGTACTCTGTAGAATTTATATTCTCCGGTTTCACGTTCTTTGTTTTTCTTGTCATCAAGGATAATTTTGGATTCCTGAACATCGTCGTACATGTAGGTTTCGGCAAATATTTCTTGTTTACCAGGAAATGAGAGCAAGTTCACTCGAAACCCTTTAAATACATTAGGAAAAGCGCATGTTCTTTAAATGTCTTTTAATTTAAGGTCAAGATCTAGTAAATGAAAGGTGTCCACAGATTTCTCAAATTTGAGATACATATTCTTTTAATGATCCTTTACGAATATAGCTTGGTAAAATAAGGTGTATCCGGACATAATTTTTGGGTAAACTTATCGAAAAAATATATTATAAACTGCCCATTTTCAATGAAAAATGAAGAAAGTCTGGTATAAATATGGGCGTTTTTTCCATCTCAGACAAAGGAAATGTATCAATATTGCCTACAGTCTCTCAGAAAACGGTTTTTCATATCTTCTTGATCTTTACTTTAAAATGATATTAAACGGAATAAGGGTTTCAGAGTTGGATTTGACATGATTTCAAATTGAATTCCATGCAAGTGCTTTATTTTCTACATAATTCTATTGAAGCCGTAAAGTACGGGAAAAATTAAGTTTAAATCAATTGTGACGTCATAATGAATCTAGCACCAAGAAGAAAGTCTAAACTCATTTACTAGATCTTGACCTTAAATAAAAAATATACACATACAATTGTAAAGATCTATAATTATTATGTCTTACCCCTTGTGTTATCTTCGCCGATTTTAAATCTTCTCTGCAAATGTATCCGCCTAGAATGATAATCCAGGTTAACAATTATTGACATCGACGATGTAATAAACTCGGAAGACAATAAAATCTCTTCCAGTAAATAGTGAAAACTGTGCCTTGTTCCTCTTATATACTGGTGTTTGTTACACAAAAAATAAAAAAGAAAATGATCAAATGATTACTTTCATCGCGGAGGACACTAAACTCAATTTGAAAGAAATTTGCACTACCAAAGAACTATGTACGGTAAGGGCGTATTCCTGCCCCCATAATAGTCAAATTTTGAAAATCTCTTGAAATGAGAAAAAGTGCATATATTGTATAAAATAACCCAAATTAAGACAATATATTATGAAATTGGAAAAATTAGTTGGCTTTTCTTGTGTCTGTGACGTCAAAAACTATTTGGATTTCCGTTATTTTTAAAATAGAGGCCAAAATGCACAGAGTTTGTTCAATTTTGACTATAGTATTTATAGAGCTTGCTCAGGTACCATATTCACATATTTCATTGATATTATCATTCTACACATTATATCAAAAGATCTAGTCTGAGCAGACCTGCGCTCGATAATTTCCAATCAAAATACCGACGTAAAATACGCTATTTTCTCTCAAAATCATTGCAATTTGGAATTTACGTCATTTTATTGACGTCATATCTAACTAATGATGTCATAGTTGATAAAAATATTTAATGCTTTGAAGTCTGCAAATATCCACCTGGTTTAGAACATAATTAAAGATTTCTCCATCAAAGTTTTATTTTGGGGGCAGATACTGGCCACTACAGAATATAGTCCTTTCCTCTTTAAAACTGTGCACTTTTTCAGTCTTAATAAAAGTTCATCTCAGTAGAATTGCAGTAAAGAAAGTAAGAAAAGCAAAGTCTGAAAAACATTACAGAACCACAATTGATTCTTACCATTTACAAAACATAATACCAACAAAAACCAGAGAAGCTGACAGAGTAACGGATCCAAGTCCAATAACTAAAACCAGCACAACTCTGTCACCGCTGCATTCTTTTTTTTTCTACATAATGTACATTGATTGCTGTAAATGTCGTAAATATTAATACATATGTATTACATACCCTTCTTTATATATAAAACTTTCTGAAACATGTCTTTGTGTGGCATTAGATCTGTTTTACATTCTACTGATGATGAAATTTATTCCGGTTAAAGATATTCTATCCAAGCTTACGCGAAATGTTGATTCCATGTGCATGTTTCTTCCAGTGAAACTGACGAAGCTTATAAGCTCCTTTTTATATTAATTCATAATAGGTGCTTGCATGTGTTGCATATTTCAACCGTCTACTTCTGAGTTCCTTTCAAATACCTTACACGTTACGATTTTGCTTATAATAGCAATTCTAAATTATAAAGAAATGTTTCATTTAAAAAAAATCAAAGAAACACAATTCACCATCCTGTTGACATCCTAAGAATTTGTTGCAAACTTGATACGTTGTACAGTTACAAGTTTCTTTACATCTGTAGCCGTAGAATTTCTCTCCACATGGCGTGGAGCAGTTCCCTCCATATGTTCCGAAACATTCTGAAGAATTTAAAGATTTAAAGAATAATTCATTACATTTACATTTCAGGAAAAAACTTTATTATGTACATACAGGTTAATAAACACGTTAAGTTCTACTTCCCTGAATGACGAGAGCAGAGTATTTATTTCCTCATCGAGATTATGTGAGTTTTGAAAAGTTCTTTTTGTAAGCAAGACTATTATTTAAAACATGTGCTAAAGAATTATGATTTTAAAAAAAATAACAAAAAAAAACTATGATTTCACATAAACAAAACAAAACAAAGAAAATATTTTTATGTGAAATCAAAGAATTCCTATATCGACAAAAATGCAAAAAAGTTTCATCTGACAACGCTTAGTTACCCACATAATTCTGGGTATTCTTATAAATTTAAAGCAGAGAATGAAATGGACTAAGTCTTGTGGATGACTATAATTATATAGAGCTTTAAACAAATTACATGTAAAAAGATTTAGTAATTTCGTCATCGTCGTCATTATTTTTTTTTTTTTTTTACTTTTATTTGTATTTGAAACATCATTATTTTCAAGATTGCAACAAAAAGTGTCTATGAATCAAGTTATATTCTCTTTTGTTGGATATATGTGCTCAGTTTGAATAAAGATTATCTGGATGTTCTTGTTGTAATTCACATGCATGACAATGGAAACTCAAAATACACGTGTTGCTTAATGGCCTAAAAAGTATTTCAAAAATTAAATAGCTTTAAGAACCATTCTCTACAAAATCGAAATAGGCTCATTTTTGACACGATATGAAAATATTTAACTCGTTTTAACGAGATAATTATCTCGCAGACAACTGAAAATGACTGTTTCCAAGAGTTGAAGACTTGATGTCTGGATGGATGATAAACACATTTCGTAAATTAACTGCTACATACGTTACCATGAAAACAAAGTATTCAAAAGAAACAATTTTATTCAATTTTTGAAAAACATGTACACTCAAAAATAAAAGCAATAATAGGTTAAAATGCAACCAAATAAAAAAGATAGATCCGATCCTTATAACATATATTCCAAGGAAGAAATACGATTTTTCTTATCGGTTGGTAATGATTGCTATGGTTTTAAAAAATAAGGGATTTCAAATTTATTCCCTGTATGATTAGATCTGATCCTATCTTTTTTAAAGAGCACATTTCGTTATAATTGATGATCAATTGTTTTAAAGACAATGGTGTGGTCCTTATTTCCAGAATTAAAAAAAATGCACAATTCTAAACATAAGGTTTAAAAATTCTGTTTCTTTGGATACGTACCCTTGTTTGTAGATTCCAAAAACTTTTATGATTGATGTCCATGAACAACTTACCTGGCTACATTATAATACCATTGCAGCCAGGAAAGTTATATTTGAAAAATATTGCTACATGTTAGACTTTATCACTTCAGTTCAAATCTTTTGTTTTTTCCCTTATGTTTGTGATTGGGTGTGATGAAGTAATACCTATCTGATTAGTGAATATTGAGCATTTTTCAAAATTTAAAATATATTCCAAATGTACATATGGTTATCACTTCCATAGAGATATACTCTTTTAAAATATTTTCATTATAGTGTAAGTGGTAACAAGGTCTTAAGTTTTTGTGTGAGTGGTTTGTTTGATTTTTTAGTCTTTATTTAGGCTTATTAAAGATTCAAGGTAACTGAAAATCTATACTTTTTCAAAACCCTTCTGGCTATTACCATGGAACCGAGTCACGTAGTAACCACATTTTATTTGATATATGTTTCATGTGTCAGGTTGTAATAATGGTGAAAGTTTCATCAGAATCGGTGACCATGCGTGCCAAAAAAGTTGAAGTGTTTAAAGAGAATAGCTTTTGAGTAAATTATGTTTGTTATAATATTTGAACAATCAAAATAGACTTATTTGGATATTATTTAAGTTTGATTTACCTCAAATGAATTGTTTATTCTGCGTTCAAACCTGGATCCTTTTTTTGTTCTCCTTCGCTAATGCTTAAATTTCTTTTTTACTTTCACAAATCTATCTATCTATCTATCTATCTATCTATCTATCTATCTATCTATCTATCTATCTATCTATCTATCTATATAAACATATCTATATATATCTATATCTATCTCTCTCTCTCTCTCTCTCTCTCTCTCTCTCTCTCTGTATATATATATAACCGTCGTAGACATGTAAATTATGCTTGTTTATGTGAAATGTATGTGAAGATAACGAACAGTAATCATCATCAAATATTCAATTAAACAATATAAAGTGTATTCAGAACACGGACCTCTGAGAACAGATTGATTGATTGTATTTTGTTTAACGTACCATTCGAGAATATTTTACTCTAATAGAGATGTCAACGTATGCCGGTGAAGGGCTTCAAATTTAGACCTATACTCGGCTCTCAGGGCCATTGAGCAGCGAGGATTCTTTAGCGTGCTAACGCCTACCGTGACATGGGACTTCGGTTTTTATGGTCTCATCCGAAAGACCCGTGATTTTCACTTCTAGTGCAGGTGAACGACGAAAAGTGACCCCGTAGAGTATTGACCGGGGGGTCAAATTTTTCCTTAGAAAAAAATGATCCCCCGGTCAATTTTCTACGACAAGTAGAGTCATTTTTCGGCCTTAGAAAACCCTTCCAGGCCGTTAATTCTACGACTCCACACACGTTGAAAAATGACCCCCTACTTTTTCACTATATTTTATAATTAAACCTTTAGAAATAAGATGTGATATGCATTAATCCGATGTTGGAGAGGGTCGGTGAAGGCCTAGAGTCTCCTGATTTTTTTTCTTTCAAATATATTTTGGGGGAGGAGCAAAGTACCTTTCCCTTCTTAACGCCACTTCTCAAAACTAGCATGATATACAATGTACGTGGTATTTATTTTGTTTTGTTTTGTTTTTTTTTTTTTTGTTTGTTTGTTTGTTTTTTTTTTTTTGCTTTGCTTGCATCCCATTGAGTATATATTATTGAGGAGCATAAATTCATTTTTCTTGGGTTTTTTTTCCACATGTTTTGTTCCGAAAATGACATGATATGTTTCTGACAACGATACCTGTATGGAATGGATGTTATCGGAAACTACTTAAAGGACAAGTTTGTGACCCCATACTTCTAGCTTAAAATTTTTGCCCGCTTTCAACCTGTCTCCACCCCAGCTTTTACATGTATCAGTTTCTGGATACACCATTGCATTGAAACAAAAAACGTATTGTAATTACTGCTTCATTTTTAATATCATGTAATATCTTTTTCCCTCTTTTAGGTTCATTTATCCCTATTTATTACATGAATTAATACCCCCGCTTCGAAGGAAATTGGGGTATATACCTTGTACCCTGCGAATCTCTCTGTTGTGTGTGCGGGGTGAGTGTTTGTGTCTGTCTGTCCGAAACATTTTTTTCGCTGCAGTTTTCTTTGCAACAACTCATCACAGATGCTTGAAATTTTAATACACTCTTTTGTTTGGCATGCCATACAGTGATATTTTTTTGGTACAAATCTAGTCCGTCTGTCTGTGCGGGTGGGGTATCACTAGAGAGCACTGGCTTCTTGTTTCCCCAGTAATTTGTGTACTCACAATTATTGTTTGTAGAATTATATTATCTCTATTGTAGGGAAAAAACGTATGTATCAAATAACGTTTTATATCTATATATATTGTTTGTATCAGGATCGCTATATGAAAAACACTGACAGTCTCTAACAAAAAAACCAAACAAACAAACAAACTATAGTTTACCAAAGTTAACTATAGTTTAATGCAGTATCAAAGTTTTTACTATAGTAAATCAAAGTTGTTTTTTTTTTTTTTGGATATATGATTGTGATATTTTATGTTCTTAAATTTATATGTGCACATTTTTTTTATATTTTAGGGAACTTCGAGGGGTGATCAAAAAGTTCGTGAACTATCTCGTTATTTACAAAACCACAGTTCAGATCAAAATGAAATTTGTCACACACTTTGTTATAAACATGTTCTATAAATAGCAGATATTTGCTCCACATTTGGACGTCACGATATAAAAAATGACTCAATATGTAGATGACGTGACAAAAAATGGTTGACTCAGTCGTACTTGAGCAACGAACGGCTTTAAAGTTTAACGTTTATCTTAGAAATTCTTTTTCATTGGCATATAATAATTTGTACACGATTTATGAAGACAAAAAGACATGACAGAAGTTCAATCATTAATTGGATTGATTGTTTTAGTGAAGGAAGGGAGGTGGTTAAAATGATGTTTGTTCTGGTGCCCAGTGAAAGCAAGCTCGGGAAGAGATGTGTCCTTAGTTGAGCAATCTGTAACGAAAGATCGGCAAATTACAGTTAGAAGAATAGTTGAATATCTTAACAATAATATAATTATTAAATCCCTTAAATGTTGTTTACCTTAGATTTTAAACATATCATATATGATAAAAAGAAGGCGCCTATACTTTATCCACAATGGATAAACGACGCACCCCAATACAAAAGAATCGGGTTGTGATGGTCACTATGCTCATTCTGGGAAAAGATATCCTAATCCAACAGTCTTATTTGGGACAAATAGGCTTTTCTTGTTATAAAAAAAATAACTTGCATGGTAAGAAATATAAGACTCGGAAAAATCTTTTAATTTCTGTGCACAGAACGCTACGGAACATGACACGTGACCGCCTGGATCACGTGATTCGCGCATGGGCAGAACGATGGCAGATGTGCATTCAAGTAGGAGAAGACCACTTTACAATATAATAAACATCGAAATCTGATTTTTTTTTCTTTTATGGAAGTAGTTCAATTAATTCACGAACGTTTTGATTACCCCTCGTATTTCTTGTCCATTAACATATCATCCCAAAATTTTACATTACTGATATCAATTTAAGAAAGTTTCAGCTTTGAAATCTCAAAAAAGTTCCAAACAAAGTTTCATAGTTAATCAAAGTATCAAAGTATTTACTATAGTTAATAATAGTAAACTATAGTTAATTAAAGTTTACTATAGTAAATTTTTGTTAGGAGTGCCCTTCGATTGTGATAGAAATACTGGCAATATACTCCCCTTCCTTGATCATTATATAGATACATGTATAATCTACATCTTCATGCACATATGCATTATGTAACTTCTATAAGTAGGATTTTTGATGTAAGAAATTAAGAATTACTTTTATTAAAAACTCTTATATATTTAAAACCTTGTATCACACAGCAAGATCGATTAATTTGTGTATAGGAAAGACATGGCCAGCTAGATTTTTTTCTATAGGCCAGCAAATTTAAAGAGTGGGCTACATTCTCGTTACCCACTCACTCAAAACTTACCACTATAGATACGCCGACAAGAATCACGTACTTGATTTGAACACAATATGTGTTACAATATTTTTGGCACAGTTCTATGTAGTCTTGCAAACGCAACTTCCATTGTGCTAATATTGCCAATCATACTTAGGGTAAAATAATATGTAAATTAGGCAGAGAAGCTTTTTCATAATGCAACATTCGGTTTTTTCTACTGGTAAAAATTATTACATGTAACTAGAAAGGGGAAATACATACTACTGTGAATAAACTTGTGTTAATTCTTAGTAAACTAAACAACCTCTTTTATAAATTAATAATTTTCTTTTATGTAAAAAGCCTCATTTTGTTTAGGCTTTGTTGACACTAGCATACGACAAAAGACATTGGTAAAGATTTTGAGCTAACCATTTTTTGTGTCTCTGAGTTTGAATATCAGAGGAATTTTGATTTAGTCCTGTCTGTTATTTTTACCCAAATTTAATCTGCCTTATATATTTATGAGAAGACTTTTTACGAGAAAATCAAAGATATATATGAGATCTAATTTTCTTTTTAAACAATTGTCTATTTTTTCACGCAGATTTATTTGGATAGGGTTCGAAAACATTAATCTTTCTTGTAATTTCTGAAGAAAAAAACGCTTGAGACTATATTTTCATTCTTTTTTTTTTTTTTTTTTTTTTTTTTTTTTTTTTTTTACATTATTTACCCAGAGTTAAATTTAAAGAGGATCATTACAATTATACACAAAATCCATGCATTTTTATTCATATATATGTTTCTCTCTCTGACACCAGCTAAGTAAATAATCTTTTTTTTTAAATGACGACTCTGGAACCTTTTTTTCCATAAAATTTGATAAAACAAATCTAAGAACACGTGTATTTTTGCTCTTATAGTCATCGAACAGCATAATAACCTATAGTTATTTGTTTTCCTTTAATGGTATAAAAGATCTTGTATTATTGATGTACATGAAAGGTATAGTATAACCTTTTGTTACTTAAACTTTAAAGCTTTTAGGCTGCGTGATTTTACCACTAAGTATTTGCCTAACAAGAATATTCCTACCAAAACCTGTTTTTTTTTTTTTTGTATAAAAAAAGACACAGGGTCATTATTCTACGGGGTCATTTTTCTACAACCCACACGGAGAAAAATGACCCCCAGGCCATGATTTCTACAAAAAGGGGGTCATTTTTCTACGTAGAATATTGACCAGGGGGTCAACTTTCTACGCAGAAAAATGACCCCAGGTCAATATTCTACGGGGGTCACTTTTCGTCGTTACACCGGACGCTTGGCGAAGAAACAGTCACTACCTATGTTTATGTCTTGGGTTTGATTATGCGCGGCGAACGAGAATCGAATCCAGGCCTCCCGATCACGCGAGCGCCCTACCACTAGGCTAACGTGACCGGTACCGTGAACAGAGTGGGATTAAATTATATTTAGGAGTGAGTATCAACCAGTCTCATCCGCAGCGAAATGTTGAGCTAAGCGAAATTGTTATTCTTGTATCAACAATCTATTTGTCTGTAGCCTGTCCCGAATTAGAAACTGTACGTAGAACGTTATCTTGTGTATCGAGTCCACTGGGAGAAGTTACTCCCAGATGCTGGTGAAAATTGTATATTGCTAAATAAATAAGGAATGTTAACAATAGAAAAATTAAAGTCACCACGTTTATCATAAAATAATAATAACAAATAATAATGTTCAATTGTTCATCGAAACAACAGTCAGCACTTGACTCAACGACAGGTTGTATGTGCTGACAAGGTCATTGTATCGACCATAAAACTTGCGAAATGATGACTTTAAACGAGATTTCTGATATTCTTGTTTCATCAACTTGTTTATCAGTAATTTACCTCGTTTTAGAAGTTGTACTAATTATATACCCTTTAATAAAAATTGGCTTTAATTAAAAAAAAAAAAGAAGCTTTTTTACATAACCTTACAAAAATGTTCCTATTAAAATACCAAGAATAGAATATTCGGGATGAGGAAAAACATGTTTTTATGAATTCGTCCTTCAACCAGACAACTGATAAGATAGTAAAATGGTATAGAAGTTATTATATTATTATTATTTTTTTTTTTTTTTTGCTTTCTCAAACTAACAATTTCCCACATTACGTAATATCGTTTGCTTCAACAATTTGTAAGTACGGTTGAACTTCGGTATCTCGAACACGGAAATCTCGAATACCATGGATATGTCGAAGTGATTGGGAAGTCCTAACCACGTATTTATTAAGTATTTCATCCTCGATATCTCAAACCCTTGGAACTTTTTTTTTTGGCCCCTTCGAGCTCGAGATAACGAGGTTTAAATGTATTTCTAATTAGTTTTCTTTTACCTTAGCAGTGCAATTATCACCAACTAGTCTGTAAGTAGCACAGCAATCGTCTGGAAATGTAAAAAAAAGTCTGAAGGATTAAAAAATTCAGAATGGGTTACTATGCATCAAGAAACTTGAAAAGGACTATTAATGTCATAAAAGTGGATTATCTTTCCTCTAATTTTTCTGTAACACTGAGTATAGAATACATTTAGTAATCAAACTGTAAAATGACCTTGCATAATTTTTTCATTTATTTCTTCATATTTAACGCCGAATTTAATAAGGAATAAAAGCATAAATTTTCTCGCCAAAAATATTTTTTCTAGTCATTTTCTTTTTAAAACGGTCTCATTTAAGATATCCTACACCTGACATGGACAGTTTTAAGGAATCTAATGAAAATTAGGTTCCTTAATGCGTAACCATTTGCATTAATTACATTCTAGCTCTATTTCCTAATCCACAGTCCTAGATGATATGAATTTTATACTTGTCTATTATTTCGTTAGTCAAAGGGAGAAAAATGCTTAGAATCTCGAATCATTTAATTTTGCAAACAAAGTAACTAAACTCCTTAAATAAAAAAGTACGACGTATAAGATACACGAAGAATTTAAATTCACTTTCTGTCATAGTTGCTAGAAGGATATCAGTTGTAGCAATAGCCCAGGAGGAAATTAATGGAAAGTACTGATAAATTAGTAGATTTAGAAAGTTACGTTACATCAGTCATGTTTTTAATGCTTACACAATCTTCCTGAAATGTTTTGTAGTCGATATTTGTCTGAGATAATGAATATATTATAGAAAGAAAACTCACACTGGAGGTCCCTCAGAACAAACTCCTTCGAAGCTAACACTCATTTTGATTTTTAGTGCTAGAATAAAAAGTACCAAACCGGGCATTTCGCAACTATCAACTGCTTATAGTTAAAAACCATTGAATTTCACTTAAAATACTTTGATATAAATTAACTTCCTTGTGCGATGAGGACTTCCTTGCAATAAATCCTTTAATCTTTTGAAATCTCTATGCACATATATGAGTAAATTATGTTTGAAATTATACAAATGTTAAAATATCTCCCATAGAACACGTTCATGAGTGTTTTCGACTATGTATATCTAACTGCACATGATAATAAAAATATAATTAATTCTTTGGAACCACTCACTTAAAAGCATTGACCTGTACGGGTTAAATAAACACACCTTTATCTATACCGGACTTTCCACATTGTCTAAAGCACAGATACATGTGTGATAACCTCAGTGTTTGAAGACTTTAATCAATTTCAAACATGTACATTCTGGTTGTAAACAAAAGTACTCTGAAGTAGATGTTAAAAAAGATGCTTGAGTTTCTGATTGACAATATCTATGTAGGAGATAAGGTATTCCAACAATCTGTTGGAATTCAAATAGGTGCCTACCGTTCACGGTAGCTCAGTCGGTAGAGCGCTCGCTCCGTGATCGGGAGGTCGTGAGCTCGAATCTCGGCCGCGACAGACCTAAGTCGATAAAATGGGTAGCAACTGTTCCTTCGCCATGCGCTCGGCACTTTGATGTGAAAGTTGCGGGTCCTTCGGATGAGACCTTAAAAACCGAGGCCCCGTGTCACGGGAGGCGTTGGCACGATAAAGATCCCTCACTGCTCAATGGCCCTGAGTGCCGAGTAAAGGTCAAAATTTGAAGCACTTCACCGGTATATGGTGACGCCTTTATGAGTGAAAAATTCTCGAATGGGACGTAAAACAACATACAATCAATCAATCAATCAAATAGGTGCCAATTGCGCCCCGTTATTAGCAGACCTTTTTTCGTATTCATATGAAGCAGAATTTGTCCAAAATCTTAAACGTGAAAAGAAGAAAACTCTTGTTGTGGCCTTCAACTCGACATTTAGATATATCGACGACGTATTGTCAATTAACAATGGCTATTTCCATTCTTATATCGATACGATATATCCCGGTGAGCTTGAGATAAAAGATACCACAGAGTCTGACACAACTGTTTCATATTTGGATATTTTACTTGCAAAAGACGTTAATGGTAATCTAACAACCAAGCTTTATGATAAACGTGATGACTTTAACTTTTCAATCGTCAACTTCCCTTACTTAAACTTACGTATTATCAATTAACAATAGTAACTTCCATTCATATGTCGACTCGATTTATTCCAAGGAACTTGAAATAAAAGATACCATAGTCCCTGACACTCTGTTTCATAGGGTACCCTTTTACAGCTTTTTAAAGAGCTACGTTACCTGCTACTCAGGTCATGCAATTCTGCGCACGTGAAAAATGAGTGTTTTAGAGATATCTCCCACTATTGAAAAGTCTCACAAAAATTAATTCTCAAAATATATTTTATTTAATCTTAAGATAAGACTCTATACTTTATGCAAATAAAAGTAAAAAAGCAATTTTCATGTACACTGCATAAAAATATCAGGTAAATCCCTACCCATCATGCTTTTCTCTGAGACCCCCCCCCCCGGGATTTTATACGAAACGGTGTTTAGATACCTAAGAACGCTGCATTTCAGGATGCAAATCAAAATTTCAAAGCGATGATGGTCGAGCTGAAGAGAGAGGGCCTTGGAACTATTGTGCACTGTTACAAGGCACTTTGAAAAATTACGCACTTTGAAAAATTTTTTCAAAGTCCGTTAAATTTGGGACAGAGTAAACGCACTTTGAAAAAAAAATGTTTCGTTTTAAAGTGCGTTAATAGCGACCATATCAACGCACTTTGAAAAAATATGCACGGATTGGTCAATTTTCTAGCAAATGCCTATCTTATTTCTGCATGTATCTTTGCAAAAAAGGGGGCTAAGCCTCCCGACCCCCCCCCCCCCCAACCCCAACCCCCCGGTTTCGACGCCTAATGTAGGTATCATGGCAATGAACATTAATGGACTTTAAATTTTAAAAGAACTAAAATTCAATGTACAAAGGACTTCCTTATACTTTTCACTGTATTTAGAATTTTCTATTTTTTTCAAATATGATCTTTAGGGCTACATGTACGAGAAATCCGACAAAATGGGGTCCAAGTTTGTATGCTCATTAAAAATAATTTTCCTTCACAATATGAGGGTCTTTTTATAGTTATTTGGAATTTTTAGATGAATGAAAAAATTTGTATTCGTTTAAAATAGCTGGCTTTTTAACAGTCATTTGATTAGTATTAAGAGGAATAAAAAATTACTTGTGCATTCTACAATTTTTTTTTTGGTACCGGATTTGATTTCGTATTGTTGCTTAGATCAGCAATATGGACCCTGAGTCTCTCTTCTTTAATATAACAGGGTGGTTTTTTTTCTTCCAGGAAAGTTTATCCCAATTTTTTTCATCTATTTTACGTTAACTGAAATTCATTAAGAGAAAGTATATCAATGACATACCAGTCATGTAAATAATATATTTGGGTAGGAAAGATAAAGAGTTGGGCTGAGGGACCTTCTACCTGTCTTTTCCTCGTTCTCGATGAGGGTAGATCAATTCATCAGTTTTTCGAAAGAAATATAACAAAATAATGCAGTCTATTACTAAAGTCAGTCCAAAATTTTCGTTTTATACATATTTTTTCAAAGTGCGTAAAGTGTCTCCATGGTTAAAAATGTTGATGTAAACGTTGAATTTTTTTCTCAAGTGCGTTGATTTTGTCCCAAGTTTAACGCACTTTGAAAAAATTTTCAAAGTGCGTTGATTTTCTCCCAATTTTGACGCACTTTGAAATTTTTTTTCAAAATGCATTCGAAAGTGCATTTCCACAGTGAACCATCACCATGATTGCAGAAACGGACAGGACAAAATTATACACATCTATGTATCTGAATCTAGCAACGCCGAGTGGATTGTTCAATAAGGTTCATTTTGATATCAGGCTGTACTTTTCTACTTTTCCAGCTATGTAAAATTTGAGTACAAATCTTGTATTCTACAAAATTAAAATTTATTTGTGTGTGTTGGTGTGGGGGTTTAGATAAACTTCAAGAAACTTCAAAAGTACTGTGCAACAAAATATTCGAGAAGTGGTGTAAATCAGATTAGTCTGGTCCTGATTTTAAAAAGAAGGCTAGAAATACGTTTTAACGGCAAATAATTATTATTTGGTCCAGCATAGTTTTTTAACCTATTTCGAGTAGGCTGAATCCGAAAAAATATGCTGGCTTTCATGAAAATGGCGTTAGAAAGGTTAAAATGGCGATTCAAAATGGCGAATATCCAATTTTTCTAATTTTCTCTTAATGTCTTTCAAATAGGAGAAAGAATGTGTGAATATCTCACTGAGTGTAATGCAACTATAAAAATGATAAAAGAATGCTAACATTATTACTTTAATTCAGATAATTTAGTCGTTTCTACACTTAATTCGAATTTTCTCTGATTTATTTGTCTATTGTTTCAATATTCTGCTTTGTTCAGAATTTTACATTTGCAAATATCTATGCACTGCAGACTGATATTTTTTTCTCTCTCTGCATCTCACTATTCTACAACTGAATGTTGGTGCAGGTATAATTTATAAGTCAAAATGGCGATTCAAACTGGTGGATATCCATTTTTTCTAATTATTTCTTGATGTCGTTCAAATAAGAGAATGGACGTGTTGATATCTTATTGAGCGCAATGCAATTATGAAAATGATAATAGAACACTAATATTATCACTTTAATTCGGAAAATTTAGTCGTTTAAATTTGAAAGTTGTGTTAATAAGCTCAAAATGGCGATTCAAAATGGCGAACGCTAGAATTATATAAAATACTCAAACTGCTTAATTCTGAGTCATTTTGCAGAAAACAAAAGGAAATTAATTACAGTTTGCATTTTTAAATTAAGATAATAATGTTTAAATATCCAATAAAACTTTGAGAATATTGTTGTTAATGACATAATTTTTATGACACTGATCTTTGTTTTATTACTTCTACTACAAAGATGAGCTTTTGACTACATCTACGAGAACTTTTATTTATTACATATATAAACATGCTTCTTAATATAAAAGGTTAATAATATCACACAATAATTGCTGTTTGGAGGACAATATGACAATTAAGCTACCCCAAGAGCAGTACTTTCCGAGCCCAAAGGCGAGTGAACATTGTAGTTCGAGGGTTGCTAAATTATCTCTGAGTAAGTTGTTGAAAATTTTTGATCTACTTTTAGTCCATGCAGTGTAGAAAAAAATAAATGTTTATGCTCATGTGGAAGGTCTAGTGAAATATAACTTTAAAATAATGGACCAAAACCAGAGAGCTAGGAATTATTAAATCATATAAATTTGAATGTAATATACTATATATCAACATATTTATTAAGAATTATCAAAACCAGTATAATATACGTAAACCATAAATATTCTTGATTGTCTAGCTCTGATTCTGCGTCCCTGCATTTGCATTTTGTTATTCATAGCCAACAAAAATCAACTTCATTCACAAATATTTAATGTTGTGAACGGATAATCTTGTATTGTTTTATTTAAATTAAAGCGACTGCAAAATTCCTTTTTAAAGGAATATTATATATGTTCAAAATCAAAATTGATAAACCAAACATATTTTTTGTCATACTCGGATGGAATTCGGTGCCTATTGTTTTAAAATTAACAAAATCGGAAAGAGGAAAATGTTTGTGTTTAATCTCCCCTTGATTCTTGATACAACCATACACTATCCTAACAAAGTAATGTGGGTCAAGTTGCCTTGTAAAGTTCTTGGAGTGTTCAAAAAAATTGTTGTCGAGAGAAGTGTTGACTAGATCAAAGTCAAAAATGGCTTCGGCCTATTGGTACGAAAGCTTGTAAGTGATAGAAATCAAAAAGAATATGCAGGTGCTTTTAGATCACACAATTATAAAACTTTTAAAACTTTTCTCACCAAAAATGCACACAGTGTGATTTACATATGATAAAGTTTGAGAATTTTCTTGCTAATGGAATGACCTCTCTACCCAAAAAGAGAAAGCTACATGTCTTATCAGAGTTTTTTTTTCCATTTTGCATAAGGTTTTGGAAAAAAATAGTCTTTTAACATTTGAACATAAATGTGTTGTTCCTTGAGCTGTTGAGAAGACCAAAATTCCGAAAACTGACTGAATATATAGCATTTAAAGCTAGAATAGAGAATGTTGGGGGAAAATACTAAGCTCTTGCAAGTGTTAATTTCAAAAGCTAGTGCAAAGGGTTCAATGAAGTCGGGCAAGAATTTCTTCAGTTATATTTGATGGTGTGCTGAGGGATGCTGAAGTGGAAGTGCGAGTTGATAATGACAGCGATTCAGCAGTGAATTTAGGTGGACAGGGGTTCAGAACACGGCCAAATATGAGGAAAACAAGTCGAGTTTGTTCCAGAATAAAGGAAACTTTTCTAGTATTATTTTTTTGTTTGGTCATTAAATGGACTAATCTATATAATCAGCAACACTCAGAACAAAGGGACAGCAAGAGAGATTCCTCTTCCTATTAACTTTGCTATACCTTGGGAAAAAAGCATATTATCCCGTCTCCTCCCATCAACCATTATGAAAAACATTGTTACTGCTCGCTATGTATGTGAGAAGGAGGGAGGGGGGGGGGGGAAGGGGTGAGTGGATGGTTGAAGATTGAATGAAATGCGAGAATGATATTGGTTAAAGCATTCTGCACTAAGTGAAGAAGCAGTCTGTAGTTCTTCAAGCAGTGCTGTAGTACTGTTCTTGAGTGTCCTCTTGCACCTTTAGCTGTTCTCATACTAGCATATCGTATATGGACATGTCATTGCTCATTCTTTCCAGAAATAGACACCAGTAGAATGCGAGTGAAACCTTTCGAAAGCCTGCAAGTATTCCTTTTAAATTGTTTCGGCGATAAATCTGTCTTTTCCAGAGCTTCAGAAAAATATATTTAATACAATTCACTCATTGTAGTACATGTCAATAGAAGGTTCAGGAGAAGGAAAATTAACTGACCAAAAAACCCCAAAAAATCGTCTTTAAGTTGCGTAGCAAATGCACAGTGTCCACTCATGTGCATCAAAAATAATTTAAGAATTACGCTTCCCATTCTTTTTATATCCATGAAAAGCGATCACAATGCCAGGCAGTACGTGATATAAAGATAGGCAGATGTAGTGGTAACCTCACATTACTAAGTCCAATGAGATGGAATGGATGTTTTTGGTTGTTTGCTGCAAACCTATGAATGGGCCATTGCAGAGATTTTTCCGAAATTCATATTATAACTTACAGCTGTACCATTATTCAATTGTAGAATAGTGAAATACAGAGGAAAAAATACCAATCTGCAGTGTATGGATATTTGCAAATGTTAAATCCTTGATAAAGCACAATATAAAAAGAATAGACAAATAAATAAGAGAAAATTCGAATTAAGTGTAGAAACGACTAAATTTTCTGAATTAAACTAATAATATTAGCATTCTTTTATCATTTTATAGTTGCATTACCCTCAGTGAGATATTCACACATTCTTTATCCTATTTGAGCGACATTAAGAGAAAATTAGAAAAATTGGATGTCCGCCATTTTGAATCGCCATTTTGACCATTCTAACGCAATTTTCGTGAAAGCCAGCATATTTTTTCGGATTCAGCATACTCGAAATAGGTTAAAAATTATGCTGGACCAAATAATAATAATTTGCCGTTAGGAGTATTTTTTTTCTATAAATCGGACCAGACTAGATGTGGATACTTAAAAATTCCAAGGAACTTTTGGAAAATTTGAAATCACAGAAGTTTACCAAACTCAACAGCTTAAAAACTTACGACTTTTCAACTTTATACACAACCATTCTAGACGATAAATTAAAGTCCAGGCTTTTTGATATCATTGACAACTCCTTTTTCAATAAAAATGGAACTCGTAAATTTACTTACCTTGTTATTGGTCATTTGCAAAATTATTTTGTTAAAAAACATTCTGATTGTACACACAAGTACTATGAAGTTGACATAAAAAAGATGCTTGAGTTTCTGATTGAAAGTATCTATGGTTTTTGGAGACCAGGTCTTCCAACAATCTATTGGAATTCCCATGGGTACCAATTGCGCCCCGTCATCACCAGACCTTTTTTTGTATTCATATGAAGCAGAATTTGTCCAAAATCTTATACGTGAAAAGAAGAAAACACTTGCTGTGGCCTTCAACTAGACATTTAGATATATCGACGACGTATTGTCGATACGATATATCCCGGTGAGCTTGAGATAAAAGATACTACAGAGTCTGACACATCTGTGTCATATTTGGATATTTTACTTGAAAAAGACGTTAATGGTAATCTAACAACCAAGCTTTATGATAAACGTGATGACTTTAACTTTTCAATCGTCAACTTCCCTTACTTATGTAGCAATATACCTTCATCTCCTGCATACGGGGTTTATATCTCTCAGTTGATTCGATACACAAGAGCATGCTCTACGTATGTACAATTTCTAAAACGAGGTAAATTATTGACAAACAAGTTTATGAAACAAGAAATTCAGCAGTCTCGTATTCGCGAGGCTAAGTCTCCTTTAGAGTGCAAAATTATTGGGAAAGCTATCCGTACATCTGAGTCCTGACACCAGGATGCCCCCTCCGTTCTGGAGGAGATTATCATAGAAAAATTACAACAATGTAAGGAAATGAAAGATCTTCTTACTTGTTCTTCTGTTGATACATCCTTTGCCCATTCTATGTACAATCAATTCTGGGGAACCGGTTTAAACGCCACTCAAACCCTTTACACTAAACCAGAGGCTTGGCCAGGAAAAAAGTATCATGGGTAAGATCATGCAGAAGCTCAGAGAAAAGCTGCGTAAAGCTCCAGGGCCCGCATGGTTTCGCCCAAGGAGAGCTGCTTCTACCAATAAAACAAATCATTACGGACTAGACATCTACCTTAAGAGGTAACTCTTCAGATAATAGCTAGCATTAAGCTTTTATCATTTAACTGTAGAGGTCTAAATAATTATGACAAAAAATTAATATTATACAAATGGCTCAATGATATAAAATGTGATACTATATCTTTGCAAGAAGCCCATTTTATTCTAGATAGAATTAATGTATATGACTCAAGGTGGCATTGCTCCTCTTATCACAATTTTCTAGAGTCGTCACATGGTAAAGGGATCTCAATTTAATTCAGTAAATAATTTTCATTTAAAATTCTTAATGTTCATAGATCTGCGGATAGCAGAATTTTATTGTTGAATATTGAATATGAGAAAGAGTTATTACTCTTGTTAATGTATGTGTTCCTAATTTAGAAAATCAAAGAGAAGAATTTTTCAAAAAGTTATTTCAGATAATATGTGTTAATTTGAAAGCTACAAAAGTCAAACAAAGCAAGTTAAAATCTACAAAGTAAATTTCGGAAATCACACTGCATATGGATGTGGTAAAATTGCGTACTTTTCAAGATTTCATTCATTATTTTAAACTGTAGTATGAAACTACATGGTTAAAGACCTTCATTTTATTGATTAACGATAGGAATATCCAAATCTGGCCTCAATATTGCATAAGGCATCATTAAACAAGAATTAATCATGATAAAACCTTTTCGAGTACTGGAAAAACAGCTATGACGTCACACAAATGCTAAATGCAAATAAAATTGTAAACATAAAATCTCCACTGCCTACCAAGCAGAACTAAATTTTGATATCCCTGTTTCACAAAATACCTCATCATGCCCTGACTTCTACCTGTATTTGCATAATGATGCTGCCCGTATAATCACAGAGTACTTGATCTTGTGTACTAATAGATAATGTATGACGTCACCGACTTTTTCGACGCCCATTATAGGGAAGCAGAGGAGTGGATCAATCTATTTCATAATTTGTTAATATTTATATGAACATTAAAACTTTTAAATATTTTTATGTAAGACGCTGATTGTTAGAAATTTACCTTTACTGATTACTTTAATAATCTATACTTATAAATTAATAAATTTTGCAAATGAACTCCGAAACGGGTGCACCAGTGTTTTTACTTACTCCTCTAAGAATACACTAGCTAACAGATGATGTCCATAAACTATGTTTAGATTTCACTCGCATAGTAAGTATCGTACATTAAATCAGAAGTCTACTTTCATTTTCTATAAACAGCCATGAAATAGCAAAAACGTGAGGATGGTGGCGGTTCCAGTTGGCGGATCTAATTTACTGGCAATTTTTAATGAAACTGACAACAAGCAATCGTTGATTTATCTCATAATTCGTCATCACTGAATTATTCAGTGAAAACTTGATTTAAATGACATAAATGAAATAAGTTAGGATAACCCATTAAAAAGGGAAATGTGCAAATTATTTTTGTTATTTACCGATCTTAATATTGACGTAAGCTTCTAGAACATCATATAGCATCGAGCCCGATGTTAATAAGAAAAACGAGGCGATTATAGCTGCCTGAGCATAAAAAAAGCTTTTGTGTGAATGGTCATTGAAATAATGGTAAATCATTGATAACACGATAAGTTGTGAATATATTTATAAAGACTATTAGTAGGTTAGGTTTCCCTTATAAATTTATCAGTAAAATTTGTATAATCCTCACTGAGAGCATCGTGGCAACTTCGTAATAAACTAGCTTACATGAAAAGAGAAAATTAATGAATAAGGTGTTGTTCGAATACAAATAAAGCTGTAAAATTGTGTGCTTTAATCAATACATTTCAGTTTTTTATTCTGAATACAGTCTTTTTTATCAAATACTCGGTCTATTCATAGGGCTTAAAAAGCTAATTTTTAACCCCCCCCCCCCCCCCCCACAAAAAAAATTAGTTTATCCGTAAAATGTGCATTTTCGCTGCTTTTATCCTTGACGGAAATGAAAACAGAGCACCTGCAGTACAATATCCATAAATTAGTAAAACAGGTTTCACAATAAGTTACGTCAATTGATGTTATTGTTCAATTTTTTTTTTTTTTTTTTTTTTTTTTTTTTTTTTTTTTTTTTACAAAAAAAGGGGGGTTGGGTTGGAGATGTACATTAACTTCCTCCGGGATTTTGAACAAAGTATTTCTTCCTGCTATAAGCCTGTAGGCTGTCAGTAGAAACTACAATATATATTACTGGAATTTTTCTGTCAGTATTGGTATAAATTCAATTCTCTGCGCTTGCGCGGGGTTTCAACTAGTGTTTTTTATGTATACATTATCAGAAATTATGACGTAGTCAAATTAAGTCACGTGACTACGTGTCTACCCTTAAAGGTATATTTCCTTATCGATTTTGCATGTAACAGAGCATCATGCCATGTACCGATGGTTTTACTTTATTTATAACGTATCTGGGCGTATTGTATGGCAAAAAATCAAGACATATGCATAATATAAATATATTATGATTAAGAACCATTATTTGACAATAATCCTACCTAAGCTATGAAAGAACAGTTAAATGAATGAAACATTTTTGAAATTTTTTAGTTGTCTTCATTGGAACATTTATTTTAACATAATTGATCTACTTAATATTAAAGAATCCGACATAGGGGTTGCTAATTTCATTTTAGTGTAGTTGCATGTTTCATTACATGATTTCCAATAAAAGCCAACAGGACATTCTTGTGCTCAATACTCTCCATAGATTTCTTCACACTCTGTTGAAATATTGTTTTCATCTTGTAAGTAAATTTTCATTTCCATTTCCATGGAGAATGATTTAAAAGATGATAGCAATTCATTTCGAAATCATCCAGATTATATTACCCTCAAATAAATAAATGGCTTTCATTAAAAAAAAAAAAAAAAAAAAACAAAAAAAAAAACAAACAAAAAAAAAAAAAAAAACTCGTTACATAATTTTACAAAAATGTCCCGACAAAAAAAAGAAAAGAATATTTAAGAGGAAGAAAAATATGTTTTTAAGAATTGTCCTTTAAACGAGATAACTGATAAGACAGTGAAATGGAAAACAAGTTTAAATAACAATTTCCCACATGACGTAAACAACATCGTTTGCATAATCAATTTGTTAGTTTTAATTAGTTTTCTTTTATCTTACCAATGCATTGATCGTCAATTAGTCTGGAAATCAAAAACAAATGTTTAAGGATTAAAAAAATTAAATTGGTTATTATGCATTAAGAAACTTAATAAAGCAATATTACTTTTAGTAAAAGTCGCTCATCTTTCCATTATTTTTCTCTATAACACTGAGTATTGAATATATTCAATAATCGAAATGTAAAATAACCTTGCATAATTTTTTTATATAATTAATTTTATATATTTTACACCAAATTTACTAAGGAAGAAAAACATACATTTTCATATTTCCAAATCAAAAATTATTTTTCCAGTGATTTTCTTTCAAAACGGTCTCAGTTATGATATCCTAAACCTATAATGGACAGATTTTAAGGAATCTTATGAAAATTAGGTTCCTTACTGTGTAACCATTGGCATCAAACAAATTTTACTCTATTCCCTACTCCACAGTCCAAGATGATGTTAGATTTGCACTTGTCTATAATTTGGTTAGTTAAATGGAGAACAATGCTTAGAATCTCGAATCATTTCAATTTGCAAAAAAGTAACTAAACTCCTTAAATAAAAAAGTATAAGATGCATGTAGAATTTAAATTCACATTCTTTCATAATTGCTAGAAGGATATCAGTTAAAACAATAACAGAAGAGGAAATTAATGGAAAGTACTTATATTTTAGTAGGTTTGGAAAGTTACATTGTATTACTCATGTTCTCAATGCTTACACAGTCGATTGCACCTCAAACAGTATTTGTCTGAGATAATGAATATTTCATAGAAAGAAAGCTGACTATTCAGGTTTCCCTCGTCGCTAACACCCATTGTAATTTTTGGCGCGAGAATGACAAGTTACAAACGGTCATTTCGCAAATATTAACTGCTTATGGTTAAAAATATCAAATTTCACTTCAAAATATTTTAATTTGATAAATTTCCCAGGGCTCTAATTGGCGACAAATTTTGCACCATGGCGCCCAGAATTTTTCATTTGTCTCCAAATTGGCGACCATTTTAATTTGACTTGGCAATCGTCGAATTCTGGAAATTTTAATATTTTAACAATTTTTATGAAAAAGCGAAAAGAAATTTAAAAGAAGAGGGAATTATTTTTAGCAATGGACATGTCATGTTTTCTTAATCACACTATGGGTCCCAATATTGATTACTATTAATATTTGAAGTTGGCGCCTTAGAGAAAAACTGCCTGGCGACCACAAATTTGCATTGGCGACAAAAATTTTTTTGATAAGAAGCCAGATAGCTGGCGCCTAAATTTTAAAGGTCCCTTGGAGGCCTGCTTTCTTCTGTCACTTTTCCTTCTGAGGAATTTATTTATCCACTTTCGTTTTCTATGACTTGCACTTGCGCCTGTTCAAATCTGGTTCATTAAATTGTAAATACTGTGGGAAAAACCATGCATATATCACGAATAGAATAATCATCGTTTTATTGTATTTACCTAGTAAGACATTTTTAAACACGTCACTATGTTTTTCAAGAACATTTACACTGTGGTTTAATTTAAAATCATATATTTGATACTGGCACATATACAATGTGCTAGGTTTGAAATTTGTAATCGTGATCTAGCCTATAGTAAGAAAATATTATTTTTGCACCAGATGCGCATTTCGACCAATTATGTCTCTTCAATGATGCTCATGCCGAAAGGTTGGAAATCCAAAATATTTAAATAAAAAAAAATGAAAAGCTGACATTTGTCCAATTTTAAGTTCTTCAAACAAACTATCAATATAACACTTTATATATCTAAATGAGTTTTTGAACAGGCATCTTGGAATGCAGCGTATTGTGTGGAGAAATATAATTGTACGTTTAAACAGAAAAAAAAAGAAGTTTTAATCAGTTTTTCTAATATCGACATGAATATCCATGGTAAACCTCTATTGTATGAAAAGTTGCATTGTTCGCAATACATTGGATCATAAAACATCTTAAGCTTAAGTAAAAATGTATGTTGCGCTGAAATGATTTAGAAATGTAGCAGTATAAAATGAAAATGCTTTTTCATTTTGCATCTATAAACTGGTGTTGCATGCAAATTAAGAGTTTGGATTCACAAGTAATAAATATTTTATGGATGACTGAAATTTTGACTTAAGTTTAAGTCTGTTTCAGGATCCCAGGGCCAGGTAAGAAAAGGCGTTGCTTATTTTCTTGGGCTTTGACCTTACAAAAGATGTTTGAAACCTCTTTTAGTTGGAAATACACAGTCTATTGTTTCTAATACTGCATGCATACATATACTATATTTCAGATAGGATAAAGATACATGTATAGAGTATGTATATGATCCCTATCCCATTTTTTATGGCCCATAGAAATACATATTACAATTAAGTGCAAGCTCAACATAAATATGCACCCGTTTTCTATGCATATCATTGTCATTTAAAGTGCAAATTTCAATAGAACGGCACTAAAACAAATTTGACTTATTGCCACGATAACGTATGATTTGCAATGGGTGGTTTTCCCTTCCTGAGCTCAAAAACACAAAAAAAGTCAATATTTGTAATTTCATTTTCTATTGATTGATTGTATGTTGTTTTACGTAAAATATATGGAGATAACGAACAGTATTCACGCTCAAAAGTCCATTAAACAATACAAAATAGGAGCAGAGCAAACACGGACCTCCAAACATTAGAGGTGGGATCAGGTGCCATTGAGGAGTGAGCATCCCCTGCCGACGTCCCATTCGAGAATTTTAATTTTTTTAAAATGCGTCTGAAAGCAGACTAAAAATTACACGGTTAATAATTTATCGGACAAGTAATGATATTTGGCTTTTGAGAATTGCTCTTACCTCATATTCCGATATAATTGTACACTCTAGTTCTGTAGTTTAGGCACGTGTCAAATTAAAAGATTCGAGATTGTTTACAAGTACGACCCTTGGATTCCCGGAAGATTCTTATTATGTGAATTGGGTATGAGACGAGGATATTCATGTTTCTAAAACTGTCGACATCAACTTTTTACATTATTTTTAAAGATGTATTTTGCAGCTGCACTGTCTCTTTAATGTTATATTAAAAATGTACATACTGATTTGCTCTAAAATTCTTCTTTCTGCCATAAAATCTCTTACTGAAGTGTTTGCTATAAATGCTCATTTAGAGCAGCTTTCTCTGACATATTTTGAATAAAGCCATCGTAATAGTTGCTAAAGATATCGTTATATGGTTTAGAAGTGACCGCTTTTAAATCAGAGCAGGACTTTGATATTCTTCGTAGACGTTTGCCATTCTGGGAAATACTGATGTAACAATCGTCACCAGGAAACTCGGACAGGGTGACTAGAACACTGTCTCTTTGAAAACGTGCGTCAACAGAGTCGTATTCTTTGCCTTCTTCATGATTCGGTTTCTTCTTTGATATACTCTGGTTGTTGAACAACTGATTGTACTCTGTAGAATTTATTCTGTATTCTCCGGTCTCACGTTCTTCGTTTTTCTTGCCATCAAGGATAATTTTGGATTCCTGGACATCGTCGTACATGTACATGTAGGTTTCGGAAAATATTTCTTGTTTACCAGGAAATGAGAGCAAGTTCACTCGAAACCCTGTAAATACATAAGGAAAAGCGCATGTTCTTTAAATGTCTTTTAATTTAATTAAAAATATACACCTACAATTGTAAAGATCTATAATTATTATGTCTTACCCCTTGTGTTATCTTCACCGATTTTAAATCTTCTCTGCAAATGTATCCGCCTAGAATGATAATCCAGATTAACAATTATTGACATTGACGATGTAGTAAACTCGGAAGACAATAAACATTCTTCTGGTAAATAGTGAAAACTGTGCCTTGTTCCTCTTATACACTGGTGTTTGTTACATATAAAATAAAAAAAAAGATAAAATGATTACTTTTATCGAGGAGGACACTAAACTCAATTTGATAGAAATTTGCACAACCAAATTTCCACTTTAAAGCTGTGCACTTTTTCAGCCTTAAGGACATACGCAACGTACCTTACCTACTGATAATTTTTCAAGATATTCTTAATTTAAGATTATAGTGCCATCAGATGCTCGTAGACAAAAAATCAGCATGTATTATCTGGGGTTTTGAAAAGATGTCAATTGATGAAAATTCTTGTATAATTCAAAGAAAAATATACAAAAATTACTAAACATATATTCTAGATGTTTTTTTTTTATCCAAACTTGTTTTAGAAGAAGTGTACAACAGCATATATAGACATTAAAATGTAGCACACATTTCCTTGAAGTGTTGGAACTCTTGAACTCCAGGAAAAAGACAATAAAGTTCAAACTACGTTGCGTATGTCCTTAATAAAAGTTCACCTCAGTAGAATTGCAGTAAAGAAAGTAATAAAAACAATGTTTGAGAAAGAATTCAAAACTAAATTGATTCTTACCATTTACAAAACATAATACCAACAAAGACCAGAGAAGCTGACAGAGTAACGGATCCAAGTCCAATCACTAGAACCAGAACAACTCTGTCACCGCTGCATTCCCTTTCTTCTACATCATGTACATTGATTGCTATAAATGTCGTAAATACTTATACATATGTATTACATACCTTTCTTTATGTATAAAACTTTCTGAACCAAGACTTTGTGTGGAATAAGTTTGTTTTACATTCTACCGATGATTGAAGTTATTTCGGTTTATGATTTTCTATCCAAGCTTACGCGAAATGTTGATTCCATGTGCATGATTTTTTCATTGACACTGACGAAGCAGATAAGCTCTTCTTTATATTAATTTAAATTAGGTGCTTGCATGTGTTTCATATTTCAACCGTCAATTTCTGAGTTCATTTTAAATACCTTACATATTACGATTTTGTTTATAATAGCAATTCTAAATTAAAAAGAAATGTTTCATTTAAAACAAAAATCAAAGAAACACCATTCACCATTCTGTTGACATCCCAAGTATTTATTGCAAACTTGGTACTTTGTACAGAAACAAGTTTCTTTACATCTGTAGCCGTAGAAATTCTCTCTACATGGCGTGTTGCAGTTTTCTCCATATGCTCCGAAACATTCTAAAGAATTTAAAGAATTATTCTTTAGTTTTTACAGATTAGGAGAAAAGCTTAAAATTTGTTTCAGTATTATGTGTGAAAAAGAATAAACCCAAAATTTATTTTGATGTTACATACTTGTTTTAGAATAATGTAATTAGCATATGTTACGTACCAATACAACTCCCATTAAACAAATAAAAACCAGAACAGCATATCAAGGTACCACTAGATAAATAAAAAGTAAATTTATCATTTGTTTCTCACAAAAATCCGTACCATAATGTTTTCAAAACGATATTATAATAAACAAAATGATTTTCAACACAGTATAAATATAATGAGAAATAAGTAAAGATTAAATAAAGCCAGCTTACTCCTTGTGTGAACACGCGTTTTTGTCTGTTTGTGCGCTTATTTCCCCCTGGAAGTGATAAATAAGTATCAATATAAGGTTGAATATCATGATAGGATTCTTCAAATATGTGTTTTCTGAATGAAGTTAATGATATATATAAACAGGTTAATATACACGTTAAATTCTACTTCCCTGAATGACGAAGGCAGAATATTTATTTCCTCATCGATAGGATGTGAGTTTTGAAAAGTTCTTTTTTTTAACAAGCACTTTTGATTTAAACATGTGCCGAAGAATTATAATTTTTCAAAAACTAAAATTTCACATAAACAAAATATACAACAACAAAATATTGTTTTTATCAAATCAAAAAATTCCTATATCGACAAACGTGCAATTTTCATTTTTATCTAACAACATTTAGTTACCTATATATTTCTAGGTTTTCTTATATAGCAGAAAATAGAATGCACTTGTGGATGACTATAATTATTATTACTACACAAATGATAAAGATATACAATGTCATGCCAAAAGTATTTCACGTTATCATAACGTGAATCTTGCTAAGTACTACAGTTCAATGTTACAAAAAAATCCACTTACCTTACTATATATGAATGCAGACTTCTGACTTTTTTGTACTTGGTGGCATGACCTTTAGCTCTAATTACAGCATATAGTCTGTTGGGTAAGATTTCGTATTAACCCTGTATATATGCTGGGGTGAGGGACGTCCCGATCTGCAGTACACAGTCAACAAGTTCTTGTTTTGATGTTATGTTGCTCCCTTGAAAGTTTAATTTTAATTGATTTCTATACATTTTCTATGAGATCTAGGTCTGGTGATTGAGATGGCCAGTCTAAACAAGGGATATTATTTTGTTCTTTCCATGCTCTAGCACTAGATGACATGTGGGAAGAACAATTATCGTCTTGAAACATCCAGGGGTTGTTATTGAAGCTTTGGCAACAACCTGCCACAAATTATTGTCCAGAAATGTAATGTACTTATCTGTGTTTCAATTTCCATCTACTGGTGTAAGTAAGCCTACTCCTAAATAGCAGATACAGTCAGAACCAAACAGGCGGACTCCATCATTACGGACTGAACGTAATTCAAGGCACTCCGGTCTCCATTTTTCATCTGCCTTTCTCCAGACATAAACTTTACGGTCTGTCCCTAACATGATTTTGGTTTCATCAGAAAATATAACTGTTTTCCACGTGTTACCGGTGTTCAATGGACTGGCTCCTGAAGAAAAAGGAGAAGATGACACACATGTAGTGGCAATGGCGGATTTTTTAAACTTTTATCTAATATATAATCATGTCTACCAAATGATAAGCAAGACATACTCAGGCCATAAATAAAGCCTTATATTCCAAGCCATACCAACATTTATAATTATATCAGTAACCTGAGAACACAAATGGTATAATTTCCTAAACATGAATTTGGTTTCATTTATCAACTGACAATAACTAATAGACTTTAAATATGAACTGACTAGAATTCAGTAAAAATAGATTTTACTAATACTTTCAAAGGGTATAACATACTGACTTATTGTGACACAATGCAACTAAAACTTATGACTAGATATGGCTTTCCTTACAACGAAATTATAATAAAATAGCATAACTAAACATGATCAATGTTGTAGTTATAATTTCTAACCAATATGTTTAATCTTGCTAAGCAGAAACTGGATTACTTAGTAAAACAACCTAACTTTACCCGAACTCACATGTAAACAATGGACGCAGCCATTACACTTGAGACATGCTAGGATACACAAACTAGGTCAACCTTACTCGATAATCAGATAGATATACAACATGTTTTATCTCCATGACACTAAATACTACCAATTAAACTATATTCTCTATAGCCTTATGACTTAAGAAATGTTCATTCGAAGACAATATAAACAAGTAAATACACAAGAATCTATAATGCGTGAGAACACGTGTGCACCCACATGGTAGCTACTGTTTACCTGCTCTACCTACTCGCTTTGAAGCCTATAGCATCAATTCACATATTTAGCATCCTCATATCAAGTCACAACATGTTCCTAGCCTTAATATCTAACTTGTTCATAATACACAGAGTGTAAAAAATTGTAAATAATAGTGTATTACCTGAAGAAAAAGGAGAAGATGACACACTTGTAGTGGCAATGGCGGATTTGTTAAACTTGGGGACTCGTCAATTCCGGTCAAAGGAGTAAAAATATAAACAGAGTTATCCCGCTTTCCCCAAAATAAAAATCCACCCTTTCCTATTTCGTACCGCTAAACACTCTCCCCCTCAAAAAAATTTGTCGACAAGACAAATATACTCTAACTGAACAAGTAAAAAAAATACATATATAGATTACATGTATAACACCTAGCATAATGATAAAAAGGACACTGGGTATGCATTAACACATATGAGTATCAAGTAAAAGTTACAAAATTTGAGAACAATTCAGGTAAAAATTAAGAAATTAATTCTACAAGTAGTTGGCCACCTACATGTTCATACTCAAGAGCCATGTGCTCTGCAAGGTTCACAAAAGGGTCTAAAAACCACTCTACTTTTACTCAAAGTCCTTTTATGTCACTATGACAATCCTCCTACCTCATAAAATACAAAAAAGTCAATTTAACTGTACAGAGTAAAGTTTAAAACAAAGTTATACAAAAACAACCCTTGTGGGGTAATACTGCAGTGACCATGCATATGATGAAGGAGCACCAATTGGTCATAAGTAAGTCTCATGGGTGGTCTCTGTAACCGTTGAGATTGTCTTGCTGGTCGATTGGCTTCAGATTCACTGTCATCTTGTGAATCATGCTGGGCTCCAGGCTCCATGTTATCCTGAGCAGCTTCTGCTTCGTGAATTGAACCATCAAGCATTTCCTGAACTGTCTCTTGCGCTCCTGATTCTGAGTTGTCATTTCCACTTAATGGTTCACAACTATGGAATACTGAGTGGGGTGAATTGTTCGATTCCTGTTCTTTTGTTTCTTAGCCCACATCAGGGGTAAACACTTTAGCATCTGGATTCAGGTCACTACGCAATACAAAATCGGTGCTGGAATGGGATTCGTTCGAGGATTCCTGACAGGGCTGTGGAGTTTGATGCTTTTCTCTTCGCTTAGTCCTAGTAATCTGTTCCTTCTTGAAAGGTGAAAGAAGATCATTGCACTGCATGAGCAGATTACAGTGTAGTCTTCGAATCTGGCCACTTCCATCCTCTGCCTGTACTTCATAGACTGGTGAAGTGTTATTCATTCTTCTTACTACGATGTGCACTTTATCCTCCCAGAATGATCTGAGTTTCCCTGGGCCACCCTTTTATTTTAGGTTCCGAATCAGCACTCGATCTCCCGGTTCTAGTATGGCACTCAAGAATTGGTTGTCATGCTGACGTTTACCCTTCCGTCCAGATATTCCTGCATTACGGGCTGCTATGTCATAAGCTTCACGCATACCTTCCTCCCACTGGCGTCGATACTCCTGATACGTCCGTGACTTCAGATGATCTTCTCCACTTGCATCACTAAAGATCAAGTCAATAGGGAGTCTTGGTTTCCGTCCAAAGAGGAGCTCAAACGGGGTATATCCAGTAACATCATTTCGAGTACAGTTATAGGCATGGACAATCTTATTCACATGTGACTTCCAATCTACTTTCTCCTTGTCTGGTAAGGTACGGAGCATACGGAGCAATGTTCGATTAAACCGTTCGACCTGACCATTTCCTTGTGGGTGGTAAGGGGTCCTACGTAAACGGCGTACTCCACTTAGTTTCTGAAGTTTGTAAAACAGTTCATTCTCGAACTCCCTCCTTTGGTCATGGTGAAGCTTGTGTAAGAAACCAAAGCGCATACTGAAGTCGTTGAAGATCTTTTCAGCAGCCGTCTTGCCTGATTTGTTTTGTGTGGCATATGCATGGGCAAACCGAGTAAAATGATCCATTACGACCAGAATATATTCATAACCACCCCTTGACTTTTCTAGATGCACCTAGTCAATTGAAACCATCTCAAAAGAAAAATGTGTCCTTATTGGCTGGAGTGGGGCTCTTTGTACTCTTTTGGGAGGTCTATCTTTCAAACAAGTACACTTGGATGTGACAAATGTATCAATGTCCTGAGCCATCCCAGGCCAATAAAACCGGGATCTTGCCATTTCCAATACGCGATCAGCACCAAGATGTCCCATTTTTACATGCAACTCTCGATACACATACTCATGTAATTCTCTTGGTAAGACAATCTGGTGCCGTCGTCCATCATAGGGTGAGTTGGTAACTCGTTTCAGGATACCATTATCATCTACTTGAAGCTTGTTCCATTCTCTGTAGATCTTCTGCGCATCCTTGTGGAAATGGACAGTTTCCCTTTAGGTAATTTCCGTCCTTCCTTCTTAGCCAGAAGAACTGGTCCAATAATTTGGTCATTCTCTTGGGGTTTGCGAATATCTTCTGCACGAAGAGGTATAATGGTCTGATCATTCGGCATCATCCCTTTTTCTGCTTCACTGCCTGCAGCCATAACATTGATCCGATGCAGGTCAGCCTTTTCCATAGCTAAGGTGCAGTTGACTGTTGTTTGTATTTCCTCAAATGAGATGTCATTTTGATACTCTTCAGTTTTCAGAGGCATCCGGCTCAACCCATCTGCATCCTGGTTGGTCCTTCCTGGTTTATATTTCACATCAAAACGGAGACCTGCCAATTCTGACACCCATCGAAATCGTGTAGCATCAAGTTTTGCTGTACTCATCAGATACTGCAATGGATTATTGTCACTATAAACAGTAAAGTTTGGAGCGTAAATTGGTAGTCTCTGAATCTCTCAGAAATGGCCCACTTCAGGGCTAAGAGTTCTAATTTCCCCGAGTGGTAATTCTTCTCTGCTGCAGAGAGAGTCCTGGATACATAGGTAACAACTGCTAACTTTCCATTTTCCTGTCGTTGGTATAAAACGGCACCCAGACCATCCAATGAGGCATCCACATGCAAAATGAAAGGGTTTGAAAAGATTGGATAGGCCATCACCTGTGGGGTAAGTAATGTTTCCACAATATCATCTGCAATCTTCTGATGTTTATTCGTCCATACAACCGTCTGTCCAGATGGTAGTTGTGTAGTGTTCTTCCCACCTTTCCCATGCTTAGATGATTTACCAGAGGTTTTGCCACAATTCTTTTGCAGTAAATCGTAAAGGGGTTTTGCCTGTCTTGCATAGTTCTGGATATATTTTCGATAATATTCCAAGAATCATGTTAGCTTGCTAACCTGCCCCACAGTCTTTGGTCGCTCCTCTTTAAGCTTAAGGATTCCTTCTTTGTCAGGAGGATCCATTTGATATCCCTCTCTTGACCCTCTGCAACCAAGATACCTGACTGATGTTCGAGAGAGTTCACACTTCCTTGGTTTGAGTTTCAATCCCTTCTCTTTCAGTCGTAGAAGAATGGCACGTAAATGCTGCAAGTGGTTGGTGAACGAATCACTATAAACAATTATATCATCTATGTAAGGTATAGAAAATTTGTCTCTTAAGTCCTCAAGTACATCATTCATAAACCTCTAGAAGGTGCCAGGGGCTCCTGTCAAACCGAATGGAATTCGGTTCCACTCGTATAAGCCCCACGGTGTAATGAAAACTATGAAAGGTTTACACTCATCCTTAACAATTCCTTGATGATAGGCCTTCCTTTGATCTAGAAATGAAAACCACTGGCTGCCGGCTAATCCATCCAGCGCATCTTGAATTCTAGGAATTGGTTCACCATGCTTCACAGTTTTCTGATTGAGCTTACGGTAGTCAATGCAGAGACGCAATGTTGAATCGCGCTTCCGGACACAAACCATCGGACTTGAGTATGGTGATTTGGATCTTGAAATGAAACCCTTTACTATTAAGTCATGCAGGTAGACCTTGACTTCCTGGTATAGAGGTCTTGGTACAGAATTTTATGAGGCTTGTATAGGCGTGTTGTCTGTGACCCCAATATCCAACTTTAGTTCAGGTGCAAATCCCCCATCATCATCATCCCTGGCAAATGCTGCACATTCCTCCCGAAGTAACTCCTTCACTCGAGACTTTTCTGTCTGCGACAGATGACCAGGAAGATTTACCGGAGGATCCCAGAATGACTCTCCAGTCGTGAGTTGCTTGTGGTCATCCGCTGCACAAGTTGGATCCACCTCAGCCATGTTGATAAGAGAAGTAATAGTTTGCAATATCACAATTTTGCATCACTTTGGTAGTACAATGTTACGGTCTGTCCGATTTGGGATGAGAACTTTAATGCGTTGAGCCGATCCCCTTGGAATTCTCACTAACATCTCAGGAATGAAGATCCCATGTGGTAGGTTATCCGTGTCAGGCTGAAATAGAACACATTGTCCTGTCTCTGGGGACTTCACCTTGAGCTGCAGTAATTTCTGTGCTCCTGAACATATCATCTCTGGCCTTTGTCCAATTCTCACATCACATAATCTGTCATCAATGTTATTACACAAAATGTTCACAGGTTTATACACACTCTCATCTGACAGTTCTGGAAAACTTGATTTTACATGAATACTGTTCTTTACATCAACACCTCCAGTGTGAATGTAATGCTCAATCACATTGTATCCTACGAGGGGTTTTTCTGCAGATACCATCCTTGAAGCCAAAAACGGAACAATCATCTCTGGGGCCTTCACTCCTATTGATAACCGACAATTCACATATCCATCAAAAGACATCAGGCTCCCTTTGGCTGCTGAAACTTTCAGTGGGATGTTCGGAAACTCACTAATAGGGTGAATTTCCTCCTGTGGAAAGTTCTCCTTCCAGCAGCCAGTATTGATCAGTGAAACTTGAGCAACAGTGTCCCATAGCACGGTCAAAGTCTTGTCATTAAGTGAGCACACAACATCACACTGGGAACCAACCAATCTGACGACCTTAGATGGCACATTATGAGCAGATCCGTTGATAATTTGGGACGCAACCTTACTGGGGTCCCTGCTGGTCCCGCTGCAGGGCCCCTGGCCCGTTTTCCGGCTTCGGAGAACTTTGGCGTCGGTTTGTTCGTGCTTGACGACATCCAGCTTTGAAATGTTCCGAACTTCCACAATGCCAGCAGTGGTTACATGCACTCACCCCCTTCTCTTGACACATTGGACATACACGGTTAGTGTTTCTCTGACGCCTAGGAGAAGGTATGTCTTTCTGGGTGGCATTCACCACTTGAGGTAGGGCTGCAATCTCTGCTTTCAATTCTCTTAACTCGCAATTGAAAGTACCCTCCTTCACAGTCTTTTCTTAGTATTTATAGGGGTCTCACGATCAGGACTGTTATAGTTTACACATGAAACTTTAGTGTTTTTCACAGTCTTCTGAATTTTTACTGCCCTTTCATCTTCCTTACTGGCAATGGTACATAGCCTCTGAATAATTTCTTCCTCGTCAACTTTTGCAGCATCCAAGAGTGGTTTCAGTTCAGCTCGTATAACCTCATTGCGAAGACCTGTGTACACTGTACGAATAAACATCCTGTTCACAAGTTTCTCTTCATATGTTACTTCCACTTCCTCCTCTTGGGATGAAAATAAGATTTTCTGTCTCACTTCCAAAGCACGAAGAAGAAATTCCTGGGCCTCCTCTGTAGAACCTTGGTCTAACTGGCCCAGCTGGTTGTATAGTTCAGTGGCTGACTTTCCCGATACTGGGCACGCAATATTTTCCGCAGTGATGATACCTTCAGCTCTGGATGTCCTTCTAAGTAATTACGAAGGCCCGATCCTGTTGCATCTGCCCGAATAACACCATCAACAATCTCCACTTCACTATAACCCTTCTTCACACCACTGTCTATCTGTCTAGCTAAACTAACGAATGCCAGTCCCTTCTTCGGTTCTATGGAACCATGTATCTTGAATTCCTTTCGGAAAGGATTAAGTTTCACAGGCTGAGAACTATCCTGACCTTTTGGTTGCTTTCCAGCTGAGTTTTTTGGAAGTGTTGACTTCACTGCCGGTCCTAAGCATTCGTTGATAATTAATTGCGCTAATGTTCTACCATCTTCTTTCTTCTTTTGCTCCTCATACCAGTCAGTTATGGCTTTTATGACGAGTACCCTCTGCGATGCTTATCAGCGGCCATCTTGAGATCTGCAACCACCAGTAATTCCTGCAGTATTGTCAGGTTGGCAGTATACAGTTTTGATAGAAGTAGAAGTTCCTCCTCCATCTGGTTCATCACTTCCTTATCATTGGACGCCATCCCGAACGAGCCCCCAAAATGTTACCGGTGTTCAATGGACTGGCTCCGGAAGAAAAAGGAGAAGATGACACACATGTAGTGGCAATGGCGGATTTATCAAACTTTTATCTAATATATAATCATGTCTACCAAATGATAAGCAAGACATACTCAGGCCATAAATAAAGCCTTATACTCCAAGCCATACCAACATTTATAATTATATCAGTAACCTGAGAACACAAATGGTATAATTTCCTAAACATGAATTTGGTTTCATTTATCAACTGACAATAACTAATAGACTTTAAATATGAGCTGACTAGAATTCAGTAAACAATAGATTTTACTAATACTTTCAAAGGGTATAACATACTGACTTATTGTGACACAATGCAACTAAGACTTATGACTAGATATGGCTTTCCTTACAACAGAATTATAATAAAATAGCATAACTAAACATGATCAATGTTGTAGTTATAATTTCTAACCAATATGTATAATCTTGCTAAACAGAAACTGAATTACTCAGTAAAACAACCTAACTTTACCCGAACTCACATGTAAACAATGGACGCAGCCATTACACTTGAGACATGCTAGAATACACAAACTAAGTCAACCTTACTCGATAATCAGATAGATATACAACATGTTTTATATCCATGACACTTAATACTATCAATTAAACTATATTCTCTATAGCCTTATGACTTAAGAAATATTCATCCGAAGACAATATAACAAGTAAATGTACAAGAATCTATAAAACGTGAGAACATGTGTGCACCCACATGGTAGCTACTGTTTACCTGCTCTACCTACTCGCTTTGCAGCCTATAGCACTAATTCACATATTTAGCGTCCTCACATCAAGTCACAACATGTTCCTAGCCTAAATATCTAACTTGTTCATAATATACAGAGTGTAATAAATTGTAAACAATAGTGTATTACCTGAAGAAAAAGGAGAAGATGACACATTTGTAGTGGCAATGGCGGATTTATTAAACTTGGGGACTCGCCGCTTCCGGTCAAAGGAGTAAAAATATAAACAGAGTTATCCCGCTTTCCTTAAAATAAAAATCCAATTTCGTACCACTCAACACACGGAACAGTGTTTATGATCACTACACCATTCAACACGCTTTAGTCTGTTCACTTTCGAGATGGTAAGAGTCTTGGCAACTTTCCGACGATTATAATTCAAAAAATACAGTCTACGCTTAACTGATCGTCTTGACAGTGGATTTTGTATAGATCTATTTAATTCTGATGTTAAATCACTCAAACTTTTCCTACTATCTTTCATAACCAACCTCTTCAAGACGCCATCTGACTGATCAGTCGTATGTTTTAGTTGTCCGCTTCGGGGGTTATTCGTGAAACTTTGCCGTACAGAAAATCTCTTCAAGAAAGTAGAGACCGTGAAGCGGTCGATATCCCGTAATTTTGGCAATTTAAGATTTTTTCTAACTTCAAGACGCACGATCTGTTCCTTTAGAGCTGAAGACATTTCACGGTGATTCGAAGCCGTGTTTGTTTACGTCTGCTTACAGTATCTAAAAATAGCCCCACGCGCACCAGGGGAATCCCAAATGACCAACATAACTTCTGTTTTCTTACATTCAAAATTAATTATAGAACAATGTATACTTTTAGAGAAAACAGTGATTAAGGTTGGAAAATTGTTTTATTTTTTCTTCAGTAGTGTGTAAACGTGAAACCTCTATGTCACGGTACTGTAGTAATACCGGTATATTATCATCGTCGTCATTAATTTTTGTTTTACTTCTTATTTGTGTTTGAAACATCGTTATCTTCATGATTGCAACAAAAATATCTGAGGATCAATTAACATTCTGTTTTTTGTTTTTTTTTGTTTTTGTTTTTGTTTTTGTTTTTTTGTTTTTTTACGAAATATGCGCTTTGAATAAAGATTATCTGGTTGTGTAAACTATGAATGAAAGCTTATAGAATATAAAAGGGGAATAATGCCCACACTAAATGGGAACTGATAAAACACCACATAAAAAAATAAAAGTATACAGTTCTGCATCCCCCCAAAAATAAATCATCAATTTCCCTTACTTAATGAAATATATGGAGATAACGAACGGTATTCAAGCTCAAAAGTCCATTAAACAATACAAAATAGGAGCAGAGCAAACACGGACCTCTAAACATCAGAGGTGGGATCAGGCGCCATGGAGGAGTGAGCATCCCCTGCCGACCGGTCACACCCGCCGTGTGCTCCTTGTCATGATTGGGAAATAACGGAAAAATCCGTCGACAATTCAGTGTGTAAATAATGGCCTAACAATTAGTATGAAAAACGTCAGTCAGCATTTGACTCAATGATAAATTGTATTTGCTGACAAGGTCATTGTATCGACCATAGAACTTACGAAATGATTACTTTAAACGAGACTGCTGATATTCTTGTTTCATCAACTTGTTTGTCAATAATTTACCTCGTTTTAGAAATTGTTCATACGTAGAGCATGCTCTTGCGTATCGAATCAACTGAGAGATATATACCCCGTATGCAGGTGATGAAGGTATATTGCTGCATAAGTAAGGGAAGTTGACGATTGAAAAGTTAAAGTCATCACGTTTATCATAAAGCTTGGTTGTTAGATTACCATTAACGTCTTTTTCAAGTAAAATATCCAAATATGAAACAGATGTGTCAGACTCTGTAGTATCTTTTATCTCAAGCTCACCAGGATATATCGTATCGACATAAGAATGGAAATAGCCATTGTTAATTGACAATACATCGTCGATATATCTAAATGTCGAGTTGAAGGCCACAGCAAGTGTTTTCTTCTTTTTACGTACAAGATTTTGGACAAATTCTGCTTCATATGAAAACAAAAAAAGGTCTGCTAATAACGGGGCGCAATTGGTACCCATTGGAATTCCAATAGATTGTTGGAAGACCTGGTCTCCAAAAACCACATAGATATTATCAATCAGAAACTCAAGCATCTTTTTAATGTCAACTTCAGAGTACTTGTGTGTACAATCAGAATGTTTTTTAACAAAATAATTTTAAACAACAATATACTCTCATCACCTGGGGTTTATATCTCTCAGTTGATTCGATACACAAGAGCATGCTCTACGTATGAACAACCGAATTTCTAAAACGAGGTAAGTTATTGTTAAACAAGTTGATGAAATAAGAATATCAACAGTTAAATACAATCTATTATTAAGTCAAATGCTGACTGACAGTTTTTCATACTAATTGTAAGGCCATTATTTATCCACTGAATTGTCGATGGATTTTCCCATTATTTCCCGATCATGACAGGGAACACACGGCGGGTGTGACCAGTCGGCAGGGGATGCTCACTCCTCCATTGCACCTGATCCCACCTCTGATGTTTAGGAGGTCCGTGTTTGCTCTGCTCCTGATTTGTATTCTTTGAATGAACTTTTGAGTTTGAATACCGTTCGTTATCTCCATATATTTTATTGAAAAACAGAATACAAAACATTGAAAATGAAATAGAGAGAATAGAAAAAAGTCACTATACACAAATCAATATGATTCATAAAAAAGATTTAGAAGATGAATCAGACAAACTGTATGAATATAAATCCAAGGGTGCGCAAATACGATCCAGTGTTAAATGGATTGATGAAGGTGAAATGAATACCTCCAATTTTCTTATAAATTAGGCTTGAAAACAAGCATTAATCACAAAATAATATTAGTACAAGAAGAAATGACAACCAGACTTACACTAAAACTGACGAACGACATATTAAATCAGCTTTGTTTATTTTACGGAAATCTTTACTCGAGTATAGATTTTCCAAGGGAAGTCATTGATATTTATTTAAATAATACTGAATTTGTAAATACTTTGTCACTATGCAATTTATTTTATTACTGTTACACACATTGCCAAATATCTTCTTCTACATTATTATGTATATTGTAGTTGTATATTATCTACCTTATCTAGGGAGCCCATGCCACCCCGTGCGAGGATTATTATAGGGGGACATCTGCGGATGTCATTACCCCATGTTATTTTGTACTTGTTTCTATAAATAAATAAATAAATAAATAAATAAGTGTCATTTCCTTTAATAATGAACTTTTATCTAGGAGCTGTAGCATGCATAGTCTCTTTCTTCTACTCTCTAAATGTCTTTGATACCGTCAATTCAAATCAGGCAAAAATTGGTGTACTATGTATCATGGTTACCATAGCAACATGCACAGACTAAAATTACACCATTCAGCCGACGGAATGGTAACTGAATGCCCACTGAATGGCCACTGAAATATCACTGAAAAGATCCTTTCCCGTGACTTATCCGTGATCTTTCAGTTACCAATCAGTCGGTCGCCTGCGTGGCGCAGGGGTTAGGGCGTTCGCTATAGAGTCGCGGAGTAAGGAGTTGATCCTTATGTCGCGGGTTCGAATCCCACTGTGGGACGTGGAGACCGGTCCTTCGGATGAGACCGTATAAACCTAAGTCCCGTGTCGCAGTAGGTGCTGGCACGAAAAAGATCCGTCACTGCTCAATGGCCGTAAGTGCCGAGTATAGGACAAACAAGAGGCATAAATAATTAATTCTGTTTATGTAAAATAATTTTAAAACAATATCTTTTAAAAGCTAAAATACATGTATCATGCGATTGTAACAATTAAGAAACAAAATTTACAATATTAAGTTTCTTCCAGAAAAGGCATAAATAATGAATTCTGTCTCGTTTTTCACTACGAGATATTTTCATGAAAACTAATCGCATTATACACTGTGTTAGATGGATCTAAAAATAATGAAAAACTATTTTAGAGATGAAAAGAATAAGAGCATTTTGACCGATATCCTCGACTTTTTTTCAGATTGACTGATTGTTTATTCATTTAAAACTTATTAAATTGAATAAGCTTGAGAAAATATTTATCACTGATTTAGAGATTTTGCAGAAAGAAAAAAATAAGACAATTCTATTTCCGTTAATTAAATTCTGATACGAAAATGTGATCATCATTTTTTTTTTTATCATTTGAATAATTTTCTTTTTCTAAATCAATTTTCATGCAACAGATTAGAAATTTTATAAGCATTTTGGATTTTATGAGTCCACAGTTGAATTGTAATCTTTAGTGTTAATAAAATTATATTCAGACATAAATGTTATAGCTAACAGTCACAATTTAATATCTTAGTAAACAATTTAAAAACAATTGAACATCTAACCATTACCAATTCTACGTACCTGAATTTTATCACAATCAGAGAACAAAGACAAATTTGAATATGTGAATGATTTTATTTAAAAATTGTTCAGGAATGATTACTGATAAATTAATGAAAAGCCAATGAAAAAGTCATTGAATTACGACTGAAAGGTCACTGATAGATGACGAAAAGGTGACTGAAAGACGACGAAATGGTGACTCAAAGATAACTGAAATGTGTCCGCTGAATGGTGACTGAAAGGTACCTGAATTGTTGCTGAAAGTCCTCTGAAATGTACCTGTCATTCGGTGACTGAATAGCTACTGAAAAGTCACTGAAATCCGCCTTTCAGTTTTAACTGAAAGGTCTTATTTTTTCCTTTGATGACACAAAGTTTGAAAATAGCATTTTTGAATAAGTTCAGAGAAATGCAGACAAGTGACAATGACTGTTTTCAAAACTTGAAGGCTTGATGTCTAAATACACGATAAACACATTCGGGAAATTAGCTGCTACATACTATACGTGACTATGAAAACAAAGTTTTAAAAAGAAACAATTTTATTCAGTTTTATTCAGAATTCATTTTCACGGCGAAATGTTGATCTTAACAAAATTGTTGATATCCTTGTAGCAGCAACTTATTTGTTGGTAGCCTTCCGCGTTTTAGAACCTGTACGTAGAACGTTACCTCATGTACTGAATCAAATGGGAGACATTTACACCATTTGCTAATGATAATGATATATTGCTACATAAATAAGGGATGCTGACGATAGAAAAACAAAAGTCACCAGGTTTATCATAGAATATTAAGATAATAAATAATTATGCTCAAAAGTCCATTGGAAAAATAAAAATATAAATAGTGAGAAGAGGAAACACGATCCTTTAGATACATAGGTGAGATCAGAGGCCATGGAGGGGTTAGCATCTTAATTCGACAGGTCACATCTGACATGTTCCTTGTTCACATTGGGCTAACGGGAATAAACCCGTATCAATTTAGCGTGAAAGTAATGTCCTATCAATTTGTATGAAAACAGTCAGTCAAAAAAGTAAAGTAGTTAGTTTGCCGTCAATGACTTTCTCTAGTACAAATGTGGAACATATGTGTCGGACTCTGTGGTGTCTTTTTGAGTTCATTGAGATATATACAATCAACATAGGAAAGAAAATGAAAATTGATAAAACTTTATCGATATATCTAAATTTCGAATCGAAAGCCATTGCAAGAAACCATCTTTTCATGTAGAATTTTAAAATTATAAAAAAAAATTCTACAAAAAACAGTTCTGCTGATAGCGGGGCGCATTAAATACCCATGAAATTATGATTTTAGGAATCCCTGGCTCCGGGGCCATAAAACATAGACGAGCTCCCTTTTGATCTCAGTCTCACTTTTACATAGGGAATATACATGTATAGTGGAAAAGTGAGACCGAGATCAAAAGTGAGCTCTTCTCAGTTTTATGGCCCCGGAGCGTGGTCTCAAGAGATATTCTGAACAAACTCAAGCATATCAACCTTAAAGTACTCCTATAAAGAGTCAGAATGTTTTTTAACAAAATAAGTTTGCAGATGACCAATGACAAGCTATGCAAAATTAAGTAATCCATTTTTATTGAAGAAGCAGAAATTGTCTATAATGTCAAATGGTCTGGTCTTTAATTCATCTGGGGAATGAATATATATAGTGTTGAAAAGTTATTAAAGATTTTGGTAAAATTTTGTGAATTTAATTTTCCAATGGTTCCTTGGAATTTTAAGTACTAGAATCTACATTTGATTAAGAAAATGTTGGTGTACTATACAGTACTGCTGAAGTTTCCCTTAACTGCTGTTAATATTTTGTTGAGATATAAAGAAAGAGGCTTCGTAGAAGCAGCGTGTATTTTTTTGTAGTATATTTTATTAAATTTTGGTATAGGTATGTATAGGTACATGTATGGTATAGGTGTGGAAATCCAAATTCAATACGGTTACTTGGAATAATAAAATATACAAAACTGAGAAAGGGTTTTGAAAAATTTCATTCCTAATTTCCTATAAATATTAAATATACATAGACTATTGCTTCCAATTTTTTAACTACAAGAAAACTTTACAGAGCTTGGATGTTGAGCATCTGAAACATAAACCTCCATCGTGTTCATGTTCTTCTTCAACCTACAACTACAGTCCTGCTGGACACATTATTACTGGTGAAGTAAATATAGTTAGAAATGAGGACCTTAAATCAATTATTTAAAAAGGGCCAAAATTTAGGCAACTCCGATTTTTTTAAAACTGGAATCATATTATCCACATCTGATTTACACCACTTCTCGAATATTGTGTTCTACAGTACTCCTAAAGTTTCTCCTTCATTGCAGTAAATATTTTAGTCAGGTCTAAAGAAAGAGGCTTGGTAGAACATTTACTGGAACCCGCTATGTAACTTTTTTGTAAGGATTTTTATGAAGTTTCGGAATCCAAAATAAATATGGTAGGCCTAATTCAAATTTATTTTGGTTGTTGGAAATATTAAAAATATTCGAACTGACATATAATTTTCAAGAATTTCCAATCAGAATAGTGTTGATGGACATTTGATGAAGCAATTCATAGGAAAATTACAAGTATTTCAAAATAAATTGATGAATTTACATCCAGTCCACCTTTCATCAGCAGTTTTGTTCTTATCGTGTTTGTTTAAGAAAAGAAAAAAAAAAGATTTAGTCGTAATGAAAACAGGAGTAATTTTTTTTGCCATTTCAAATATCTTCAGTTCTTTTTCCCAATTCGCATCAAGCATAGTCGTCTATTTATACACCATACTATCTCGAGGAGGTTTTCGTTTCTTTTCATTGGAACTGTTTTTGGTAAGTATTCAGCAGAAACAATCATTTTTGATAACGCAAGAATAAAACCAGATGATATATTTTATTTGCATGGACAAATATGCGTGTGTACATACTTATACTGTGTATATATATTTTTCGCAATGAAATTATAATCATTTATACAATATTGACAATAATTCTTTAATTTTTTCTTCAACATTTTGTGAAGATACAAAAACAATAATAATAATAATACCAAGAATCCTTATTGGCATGGCAACAAAACGGTTCCCCGTCCCTACGCCGTCATCAGAAAACTTGATTCCTCACTCATGACACTACATGTACTACGTTGTGCATTCGCTTTCAGAAATAATGCCAAGGTTAAAGTTTTTCAAGAAGAAGGTCATACTCCAAGGCCAATGTCATGAGGTCAACAAATAATGGTACATGTACGAAAGGAAATGTCTTGTCATAAGAAATGCTTAAGTAAAATACGAAAACCCTAGCAGCAAGCATTCAAAAATTATAGGCAAAGTCAAAGTTTTTCAAATAAAGGTCAAAGTCATGAGGTCAAAAATGTTGGTACCCAAAGAAAGGTCTTGTCACAAATAGTACACATGTGATATATGAAAGCACAAACCCTTCAAAAATTATGGCCAAGGCTTAAGTTTATCAAAAGTAGATCTAGCTCAAAGGTCAAATTCGAAAGCTCCAACTGTTCAAAAGTTATGGTCAATTACTATTATTATTATTATTATTATTATTATTATTATGTAATATTTACAATTCTAAGTATTGCTGCTTAATAATGTTCCTCTTGTGTAGGACGCCATTGTCCAGTTGTTAGGTAGTCTGACGTTTTTCATTCATATTGTTAGATCATGATTTTTCACACCGAATTGTATACGGAGTTTTTCTGTTTGCCCCATCATGAGAAGGAGCACACGACGAGTGCGACATGTCAGCAGGGGATGCTTACTCCTCCATGCCACCTTATCCCACCTCTGATATTTTTACAGGTCCGTGTTTGCTCTGCTCCCTATCTGTATTGTTTCAATGGACTTTTGAGCTTGGTTACTGTTCTTTATCTTCATACACATAAAGGAAATTTTTAGTTTCGTTTGTCCTTACGAATCGAAATATTAATATGAAATGATATTCAGTGGGATATTGACAGTTTGAAATTAAGGGAAAAATTCGATTTTAATTATATATCATGTATTTTCCATGCATATGCTTAGTAGCATATTCCTGTGCCTTGATAATCTGTATACTCAATTTACAGTAGTCTTCTCTAAGGTCTTTAAAGCCAATCATCTGCAACTCCGTTGATCGATTTATTTGGTTTGTTAACATAATTGTATCCATGGTTGTTTTTACTTCATAATCTCTCTCTCTCTCTTCGTTTTCTGAAAAATATGTAAAAACATTTACGTATAACCTACTCAGTAGTACTGGTTCAAGACAGGCCATTACATTTACTACTTACCCGAATAAAAAGACTACAATATAAATAATGCAACAGGGATAATTCAGAGCGATTATTCCAACAATAATAGTCCAAATACAGGCGTTATCCCTCTGGTGCACTGTTGTAAGAGTGTCTGATACGGACGGATTGAATTCTAACAGAAATAATAATTACATGTAGAATATGACAGTGATCGATTAAATTTTTCTTTGTAAAGAAAAGCAGTTGTATATGCAGTTTAATGCATTTTAAGGAGAAGAAGAACCTTGAGATGATTTTTTTTCTTCATATTTTATATATTACTATTTTAGCATGTCCTTCCTATCTTTAGGCACTTTTATCATCAGGTTTCTCTCCTTATTTTAGAGTTACTAGTACTGATTGATACTTTACTAACAGTGTCTTTATGGAGTTTTGATTTTTTATGTTAACGTTTCCATTATTCTGTCCATTATGGGAATTTTAAAGCACAGATAAAAAAATATGTAAGGGGAAATATACTTTTTTCAATATTCCAGATATTCTGTGTTAATTTGAAAGCTCCAAAAGCAAAGCAAAGCATGTTAAAATCTACAAAGCAAATTTCTGAAATCACACTGCATATGGATGTGGTAAAATTGATTTCTTTTCAAGATTTCATTCAGTATTTTAAAAACAACTATGACGTTACACAAATGCTAAATGCAAATAAAATTGTTAACATAAAATCTCCGCTGTCTACCAAGAAGAAATAAATATTGATATCCCTGTTTCACAAAATACCTCATCATGCTCTGACTTCCACCTGTATTTGCATAATACTGCTGCCCGTATAATCACAGAGTACTTTATGTTGTGTACTAATAGATAATGTATCAGTCAACGAGTTTTTCAACGCCCATTATAGGGAAGCAGAGGAGTGGATCAATCTATTTCATAATTTGTTAATATTTATATGAAAATTAAAACTTTTAAATATTTTTATATAAGATGCTGACGTTAAACAAATTGTACGAAATTTACCTTTACTGATTACTTTAATAATGTTTTGTATGTATACATTATCAGAAATTATAACGTAGTCAAATTAAGTCATATGACCACGTGTCTTTCGTCCCCTTATTCCTAAGTAACAGTGCATGTGCGGATGGTTTTACGTATCTGGGCGTAAAGTATGACAGCAATTCATTACATATGCATACTATAAATATATTATGATTAAGAATCATTATTTGACAATAATCCTATCCAAGTTATGAAAGAACATTTTTTTTCAGTTAAATGAATGAAACATTTTTGAATATTTTTTGTTGCCTTCATTGGAACTTTTATTTTAACATAATTGATCTACTTAACATTAAAGAATCCTGACAAAGGGGTTGCAAATTTCATTTTATTGTAGTTGCATGCTTCATTACATGATTTCCAATAAAAGCCCACATGACATTCTTGTGTACACTACCTGCCATAGAATCCTACACACGCTGCTGAAATATTGTTTCCATCTTGTAAGTAAATATTTTTTCATCTTCGATGGAGAAATGATTTGAAAGATTATAACAATTCATATCAAAAAGAACCTGATTATATTGCCCTTAAAAAATGGCTTTCATTAAAAAAAAACTTTTTACATAACCTTGCAAAAATGTTCCTATTAAAATACGAAGAAAAGAATATTTAAGATGAAGAAAAATATGTTTTTATGAATTCGTCCTTAAAGAGGCTGGGGGGTTGTGGCCATTTTTAGACTATATTGATCTCCTTTAGAAGAAGAGCTCCATATAAAGATATAGAAAATGATCAAATTTTAAAACTAAAATTTTTGAAATTTTTCTTTGCCAAATGATAGTTGACAGCTTAAGATATCATATCTAAAAAATTAAGTTAAATCTGGTGGTTATTTTGTGGTTAATTTGTTGACCCCCCAGCCTCCTTAAAAGAGACAACTGATAATTAAGACAGTAAACTGGTACATGTGAATAAATTACTTTTACTTTTTTAAACTAACAATTTCCCACATGACATAAACATTATCGTTTGCATTACCAATTTGTAAGTAGTTCTAATTAGTTTTCTTTTATCTTACCAATGCATTTATCACCAATTGGTCTGTATTTAGCACAGCAATCATCTGGAAATCTAAAAAAAAAAATGTTTGATGAATTTAAAAAATAGAATTATTATGCATTAAGAAACTTGATAAAGCAATATCAATTTCATATAAGTTGTTTATCTTTCTGTTAATTTTTCTCTTACATTGAGTACTGAATATATTTAAAAATCGAATTGTAAAATGACCTTGCATAAAAAAAAATTATATATTCATATTATACGCCGAATTTAATTAGGAATAAAAGCATGCATTTTCTCACCAAAAATTATTTTTTCTATTTATTTTCTTTCGAAACGGTTCCAGTTATGATATCCCAAATCTATAATGGACAGATTTTAAGGAATCTTAAGAAACTTCGGTTCCTTACTGTGTATCGATTGGCATCTAACAAATTCTAGCTCTATTTCCTACTCCACGGTCCTAAATGGTATGAATTTTGCACTTGTCTATTATTTCGATGAACAGAATCTCGAATCATTTCATTCATTTTCTTTCATAATTGCTAGAAGGATATCAATTGTAGCAATAGCGGAGGAGAAATTAATGGAAAGTACTGATAGTTTAATAGGTTTGGAAAGTTACATTACATCAGTCATGTTTTTAATTCTTTCACTTTCCTGAAATGTTTCGTAGTCGATCGTTCCTCAGACAAACAATATTTGTCTGAGATAATGAATATTTCATAGAAAGAAAACCCACATTGGAGGACCCTCAGAACAAAATCCTTCGAAGCTAACACCCATTTTGATTTTCAGTGCTAGAATAAAAAGTAACAAACCGGCCATTTTGCAAATATTAACAGCCTATAGTTAAAAGCTATTGAATTTCACTAAAAAATATTTTGATATTTTATTAATATTCCTTTTGTGAAGAGGACTTTCTTGTAATAATACACTTTAATCTTTTGAAATCGATATGCATATATATATATATATATATATATATGAGTAAATTACGTTTGAAATTATACAAATGTTAAAATATCTCCCATAGAACAAGTTTATTAGTGTTTTTGACTATGTACTAGTATATCTAACTGCACATGATGATCAAAATAGAATTAATTCTTTGGAACCACTCACTTAAAAGCATTGACCTGTACGGGTTAAAATAAACACACCTTTTTTTATACCGGACTTTCCACATTGTCTAAAGCACAGATACATGTGTGATAATCTATGTGTTTGAAGACTTTAATCGATTTCAAACATGTTGTACATTCTGATTGTAAACACAAGTACTCTGAAGTAGATGTTAAAAAAGATGCATGAGTTTCTGATTGGCAATATCTATGTAGATTTTGGAGATAAGGTCTTCCAACAATCTGTTATCCCAGTGTAAAAATAAATATACTACAGTGTCTGAAACATTTGTTTCATATTTGAATATTTTACTAAAAAAAAGACGTTAACAGTAACCTAATAACAAAACTTTATGATAAAAATGATGATATCAACTTTTCTATCGTCAGCTTCCTTTACTTATGTAGTAATATACCTTTGTCACCTACATATGGGTTAAAATGCCCAAGTTGATTCGATATGCAAGAGCATACCCCACCTACGAACAATTTCTAAAACGAGGCACGCTAATGACAAACAAGTTGACGAAACAAGGATACCAAAAGTCTCGTTTTTCATGTTGGAGATGTTTCACAACCTCGTCTGCAACAACAATGCAAAAATATTTTCATTAATAATAAATTCATCTTTTTATATTGACAGGACCCGACTCCTTAATCTAAATCCCCCACACCAAACACACACAAATAAATTTTAATTTTGCAGAATACGAGATTGGTACATCAAATGTTACATACCTGAAAAAGCACAGCCTGATATCAAAATGAACCTTATTGAACAATCCACTAGGTGTTGCTGGATTCAGATACATAGATGTGTATAATTTTGTCCTGTCCGTTTCTGCAATCACGGGATTGTGCACTATAGTTTTAGTCCCTCTCTCTTCAGCTCGAACATCATCGCTATGAAATTTTGATTTGCATCCTGAAATGCAGCGTCCTTAGGTAGCTAAGCACAGTTTCGTATAAAATCCGAGGGGGGGGGGGGTTCTCAGAGAAAAGCATGATGGGTAGGGATTTCCCTGCTATTTTTATACAGTGTACATGAAAATTTCTACTTTTTATCTTAAGATTAGATGAAAAAAAATATACCAATATATTTGGAGAATAAATTTTTGTGTGACTTTTTAATAATGGGAGATAACTCTAAAAACACTCATTTATCACATGTGCAGAATTGCATGATTGTGTGGCAGGTAAAGTAGCTTTTCAAAAAGGTGGAAAATGTACCGTAAAAAGTACAACAAAAAAACCCTAAAGACTTGTTCTGTGAAATGCATAGCACTTGTATTTTCTGATTTCTGGGCTGTTTTGGATCAAGGGATCAAGGGAGCTAAAAATGCATAGTTGTACAACAATTAGACGCATAAACTTCCCTATTTCCCTCATGTTTCATGTGTCAAATATACCCTATTAGTAAGTGATACTACAAAAAGCAGTATATTTATATATTTAAAAAAATCACCATTTTATCTTTCTATTGATATATAAATGTCTATGTAACAAGTCTTCATATCATTTCTTTATGGGGGTGCCTTTAGCATGTCTCCCATTTAGTCACGTGATTTATCCGCCATTTCTATTTACAATAACAACGCTTCGAACGGAATCGTGTGCCCGACTTTAATATTACCCCTGGACGGAGACGTAATACGGAAAATTTCAGGGCGTCATGTGATTACCTTTTATCCAATCAGTTATATACAAACTTGCCTGAAGCGGGATAAAAGTTCATATACCTACTTAATTTTGTTTATGACGAACTGGAAATGTATCTGATGTATTACACTTCATCACATCAGTTTAGATCGAGAAGGAAATCATAACATTGCAATACCAAAAATTACTTTTGAAAGATTAAGACTGTATTACGAATATAAATTTTGGTTTTGATTCGCTCCAAATTGTATATCAGTGATATTTTTCAATCTGAAGAAATTTGCACGAAAATATATACTGGTATATGTCAACTAAGCAGTAGAAGTGACTGCCTGCGTGTGGAACAAAATGCATTTTGTGTTTATCGTTGAAAATGGACAGAAATATTCTATACACTAAATGATCTCTCATTCACCAAGACTACATAATACTGTATACAGAATACTTTCAACCCCTCCCCCTTTTTTGCCTTGTTATACTTGCAATCAATTTTGCCCCATTCAAAATTCGCCCAGACGTAGCTTTGTTTAAGAGATAATACTGTCTCCTTTGAATTCGCCCCATTTTAATTTTCCCCGCTTGCTATGAGAGCAAAGAAGTGAAAATAAAACTAGGGCGAAAATTTCCCGGTATGCAGTATATATGATTAAAAATATATACCATATTGACAAAACGATATCTTGTGTTCAAAAAACTTAGCAAATGAGAATCTTAAGCACAAACAGTTTTAAACATTTCTAAACGCTAGCTTGTTGGGCTAGTACTGAGATATAATTTTTGGTTAATTCCAAAACGACTGGGATTGGTACTTTTCAACTATGAACACTTGAAACTTGCCATAAGTGAAAAAAGAGTGAGAAAAAAATCAACGAAAGAAACCCTGATGTTTTTATCCCCCCCCCAATCGAAAATTCGGAGGCATATAGTTTTTATGTCCTTCCTTCCGTGTGTCTTTCTGTTGTCTGTCCGCAAAAACTTTAACCTTGCCCATAACTTTTGATTGGTTGGATTTATGGCTATCATATTTCAAATATGTATTTCTTGTGACAAGACTTTATTTGGATACCAACACATCTGACCTCTCGACCTAAGAGTTTATCCCACTTGTGCAAAATTTTCTAAAACTTTAACCTTAGCTATATTTTTTGAACAGTTGGTGCTAGGGCTTTCATTCTTCACATGTGTTTTCCTTGTGTAAAGACCTTTCCTTGGGTATAAATATTTTTGATCTTTTCACATGTGTATTTCTTGTGACATGAACTTTCTTTGGGTACCAACAGTTTTTACCTTTTTTTCTTAACCTTAGAATTTGACTTACTTTTGAAAATTTTAACCTTCTCCATAACTGTTCAATGGTTGGGCTAGAGTTTTATATTTCACAGTTCTTTTTTAACTTTCTTTGGGTACTAACATATTTTTTTTAACTTTCTTTGGGTACCAACATATTTGACCTCTGGACCTTGACCTTGAAGTTTGACTTGCATTTGAGAAACTTTAACCTTCGTCATAAGCTGCCATAAGATGGCTTTTTTGTTTCAGAAACGCATCTTTTTTATCATACAAATAATTATGAAAAATCAAACAAGAGTTATAGCTATTTCTTTTTGCTGTTTTTGCTACCTCTAAACGTGATAGGGAATCTAGCGTAGAGAAATTTTATGAAATGGGTTGGGATCTTAGAAGGATAAAAATAATGAATTAGTTTTCTTGAGGGGTATGCATATTCTTCAGTTGTTTCATGCATTATTTTATTTCAAGTTTTAAGAATTAAATGTTATTTAAGGAATAATCTTGAACTACGTTAGTTTTTCACAGGGAAACGTTTCTTCTTTTTCAATAATTGGTCATTTTGATACAATTTTATTCCTTATTAAAGCTGAAATAATTTCAGTTAATTTTCAATAAATATTTCTATTTCATTCTAAAGTGTGCAAAATTAAATTTCAATGGTTATTTTATTACACTAAGTCAACAAAACTACGAAATTCTTTCTCCCTCACTCTCTATCTCTGTAGGGCGAGATAATGGAGGGTGTTAATTAACTTTATCCATAATTGAGAGACATGAATCTTAGATATTAAGAAATTAGGAATAATGTCTCTTATAGATACATATGGGAATGTGTTCCTTACAATTGATTGGTTTTCCCTGATGACAATTTTAAATTTAAACCGAAATAAAGACTTAAGCATCATGATTCTATTCATTAGTACAGTTAAACAAATAAATATTTAAACCAACTCTTTTCGAACGAATTTTCTAAAAATCAATTAAGAATAACAAATAATATTTTATACTTAAAACATGATATAGTTCATAAAATAAATTCAATACATGATCAAGGCTTTAAACATGATATATGTACTTATTTAATAGTATTTTTATTATGAACATATCTACAAATTACAATTTTAATTTTAACAAAATGTCGATTGATTGGGTTTCTTTGAGATATCTTGGTGGCTGAACCATTCATTGTACACCATAGAATTTATTCTGTATTATCCGGTCTCACATTCCTCCTTTTTCTTGCCATCAAGAATCATTTGGGATTCCCGAACATCGGAATATATTTCCTGCTTGCCAGGAGATGAGAGTAAGTTCACTTGAAACCCTGTATATCATAAATAAAAACATGTTTTTATATTGATAATAAGAATACATGTACAATTGTTTAGATTTTTATGTTTTACCCCTTGTGTTTTCTTCACCGATATCAAATCTTCTCTGCAAATGTATCCGCCTAGAAAAAATATTTCAGATTAACAATTATTGACATTGATATTGTACTGAACTCGGAAGACAATAAAGACTTCCGGTGAGCAATGAAACTATAACTTGTTTATACTGGGGTTTGTTATATATTGATAAAGGAGAATCAAAAACACTATATGAACCTCTTCCTTCACAATTTGATAATTGATTTAAAAACTGTAAAGATTCTGTCGCTATAAAAGTATAGTTCAGTATTCCAGTGAAGAAAGGAAATAATTTTCAAAAATTATTTTAAATTCCTTGTCCTACGTATGTGACCGTATAAATCGAAGTGCCGTGTCGCAGTAGGTGCTTCGAAGAAAAGATCTCTCACTGTTCAATGGCCCTGAGTGCCAAGTATAGGTCTAAATGTTGAACCCTCCACCGGCAAGTTGTTGCGTCTCCATAGAAGTGAAAAATTCTCGAGAGGGAAGTTAAACCACAAACAAACAATTAAAGCTACCATTTACAAAACATAACACCAACAAACACCAGAGTAGCTTATACTGTGATTGTTCCAATCCCAGTCATTAGGGCCTTGTTGTACATCGAATGAATCCAAATAAATATGTCATAAATACTTATATATATCATGTCTTTCTTAAAATGTAAAACCTTCCAAAACCAGGCTTTTGTGTGGCATTAGATCTGATTTAATTTGTTTTGATGATTTCGGTTAAAGATGTTCTACCCAAACGTACGCAAAATGCTGATTCTTTGTGCCTACACTTTGCAAGAACGAGTGACAATGTTTATAAAACATCAGTTCCTCTTCCTTATATTTATTTACATGTATATTTACATCCACTGAATATATTCTCCTTTATTTCTTTAAAAAAAAGAAACACGATCGCTTATCAATACTTTTACACAGCTAAGCAGACCACCTGTATAGATTTCTTTGGCAGTGCCTTTTCTATCAGTGAAACATACAACGATGTACATAGCAACGTTTCAATATCAAGCATGATTGATCTTATTCTATATGATTATTTAAGAGGGCTGGGTGGTTGTGGCCATTTTCAGACTATATTGATCTCCTTTAGAAGAAGAGCTCCATATAAAGATACACAAAAATGATCAAATTTTAAAACTAAAATGTATAAAATTTTTGTTTGCCAAATGATAGTTGACAGCTTAAGATATCATATCTAAAAAAATTAAGTTATATCTGATGGTTAATTTGTTGACCCCCCAGCCTCCTTAAAATGTATTGAAATTAATATAAACATTTTGTTATTTGTTAGTAGATATTGGAATTAACTTTGCAGCTATTGCAGAAGAATTTTACATGACCCGCTCACACAGGTTATGTATATTTTTTTCTGCAACAGCTGCAACATTAATGTTCATTACCAAGAACCAAAGAAAACATTTTTAAATAGCATTTGCTTGCATGTGTTTCATATTGTTTTCGTCATTATGTTTACTTCTTTACATATCCTTTAAAATACATTATGGCTTACGATTTTGCACATAAAACAATTCTAAATTTGAAAGAATGGTTTAATTATCGCGGAAAAATTAAGACTAACACTCACAATTCGGCTGACATCCTAAGTATTTGTTGCAAACTTGGTACTTTGTACAGTAGCACCTTTCTTTACATCTGTAGCCGTAGAAATTCTTTTCACATGGCTTCGAGCAGTTCTCTCCATATGAGCCAAAACATTGTAAAAAATTTCAAAATTCTTTTATTACAGTTACCCTTATGGAGAAAAGATTAAATATTTCCGTTTTATGTGTGAAAAAAGGATAAAACTAAAATTTATTTTGATAATTCGTACTGGTTTTAGAATGATGTAGTTTGCATATGTTACGTACCAATACAACTCTGATTAAACAAATAAAAACCAGAACAGCATTTCAAGGTACCACTAGATAAATAAAAAGTAAATTTAACATTTGTCTCTACGGATTTCAGTACAACAATGTTTTTAAAACGATATAATAATATACAAAGGGATTTTCAACACAATTAAAATATGATGAGAAATAAGTAAAGATTAAATAAAGCCAGCTTACTCCTTGCTACACGTATTTTTATCAGCCTGTGCGCGAATTTCCTCCTGGATGATAAATAAGTATCAATATAAGGTTGAAGATCATGTTAGGATTCATCAAATATGTACTATCAGAATGAACCTATGATGTATATACGGGTTAATAAATACGTTATATTTTACTTCTCTAAATTACAAAAGCAGAGTATTTATTTCCTCCATCAAGGGGATATAAGTTTTGAAAAGTAATTTTTGTTAGCAAGTGCAATTGTTTCATGTTCCAAACAAATATGATTTTAAAAGACACTGTATATTCACATAGACAAAAAAGGCAAATCGAGGAATGTCTATATCAATAAAATGCATTAATCATTTTCAGTTACAACGCTTAGTTACCTATATCATCTAATCTTTCTTAAAGCAGCAATTGAAATGCACTTGTAAATGACTATAATTATTATAACTAAACAAGTGATAAAGATTTAGTAATATCATCGTCGTCGACAATATATATATTTTTTTATTTATTAATTTTTATTAGTGTTGAAACATCGAAATCTTCATGATTGTAACAAATATATCTATGGATCAACTTATTATCTGTTGTTTGTTGTTGTTGTTGTTTTTTTTTTTTTTTTTTTTTTTTTTTTTTTTAGAAAATATGTGCTTAGTTTGAACAAAGGTTACCTCGTTGTTCTTGTTGCAATTAACATGCATGACAATATAAATTCAAAATAAATGTGTGAACTACTGGCCCAAAACGTATTTCAATAATTAAGTGGTATTTAGGTATTTCAATAATTAAGTGGTATTTAGAGCCATTCTCTTTAATGACTTGACTCGGAGCTGTGGCACGCATGGTCTTAGAAATTCTTTAAACTCTCTAATATATATCTTTGATACATAAATTTAAATCAGGCAAAAATCGGTTTACTATGTAATATGGTTACAATGGCAACATTACATAAAGTTTGAAACTAGCATTTTTGAACATGTTCAGAGTCCCTTGGTAAATGTTTGCATCAATGCAGTCAAGTGACATTGACTGTTTCCAAAAGTTGAAAGCCTGATGTTTTAAAGCATTATAAACACATATTGGAAATTAACTACTACATACGTTACTATGGAAACAAAGTATTCAAAAGTAATCATTTTATTCATTTTTTTTTAAAATAAAATCAAACACTCAAAAATAAAAGCAATAATGGGTTGAAATGCAACCAAATAATAGAAAAAGATCAGATCCTTGTAACAAATTCCAAGGAAGAAATGTTATACATGTACTTCTTATTGGTTGGCAATGCTTGTTATGATTTTAGTACCGCAAATGGATTTCATATTTACTCTCTGTAACCATGCTTTAACCTGATTCTATCTTTTAAGAGAGAGAGAGAGAGAGAGAGAGAGAGAGAGAGAGAGAGAGATATTTCTATATAACTGATGGTCATTTTTTAAAGACAGTGGTATGGTCCTTATTTCCACAATTTAAACAGTTCACATTTAATTCTCAAAATAGAGCATTGCTATGGAAATTATAGGGAAAGATATACATAAAAAGCTTTAAAATATTTTGTTTCCCTTGTATGTAGATTCCCGAAACTTTAATGATTGATATTTATAATAACCTGGCTTCTCTGTGATACCATTGAAACCATGAAAGTTATTTTGAGAATGATATTTTACATGTATTATCTTATTACGTAAGGTCAAATATTTTTAATTGTTCTTGTGTTGTTTATCGAGTTTGATCATGAAACACCAATCATTAGTGAATATTGAGCGTTTTTTAACATTTAAAAGGTATTCCAATGTACATATTGTAACCACTTCCTTGGAGATATATTCTAAATAGTTTATTAATTACATGCACATGTTAGTGGCAATAACGTGTAATGTTTTTGTAAGAGTGGTTTGTTTGATTTTCATGGTCCTTATTAAGGCTCCATAAAGATTTAAAGTAGCTGAAATTTTTTTCCAAACTTTTCTGGCTCTAACCATGGCGACCAAGACATAAAGCAACCGCATTTCAATTGATAAATGTTTCTGGTATCAAATTGTAATAATGGGCAAAGTTTCATCAAAATCGGTGACCATGAGTGCCAGAAAAGTTTTAGTGGTTCCAGAGAAAAGCCCTTGAATTAATTGTATTTTTAAATTTTAACAGTCAAAAGAGACCTATTGGATTAATCATATTAATAAAACTTGATTTACCTCAAAAGAATTTTTTACTCTGCGTACAAACCTGCAGCTGTTTTGTTTCTTCTATACTTATGCTTTAATTTACTTATTTTTACTCTCACGAAAAAATAAATTACCACTGTAGACATATAAATAATGCAAGTTTATATGGAATACAAAGATATTGAATAATGGTCAAACTCAATAGTTCAATAAAACAATTCAAAGTGTACTCAGAGCTAACATGGACCTCTGAGAACAGAGGTGGGATCAGGTGATATGAAAGAGTGAGTATCTATCGGTCACATCCGCTAAACTAAATTGTTGTTATCCCTGTTTCGGCAACTTATTTGTATGTAGCCTGCCTCGTTTCAGAAACTGTACATAGAACATTAACATACTGTCGAAACATCAACGGTTGAAGCGGGAACAAAGGAGGAGTACGCATCCCCTGTGGACCAGTCACACTTTGTTATGATTGGGTAAACGAGGAAATCCGTATCAATTCAGTGTGAAAACAATGGCCTAGTATTTGTATGAAAAAGTCAGTCAAAAAGTAAAGTTGTTAGTTTGCCATCAATGTCTTTCTCTAGAACATGTACAACATCAAAATTTGGAATATATAGGTTAGGTTCTGCGGTATATCTTATTTCGAGTTCAGTTATACTTATCTAATCAACTGTTGGAAAAAAACGAAGATTGTCAATTGATAAATCGTCGTCGATGTACTTGTATCTAGATGTAGAATTGAGGGTCAACGCAAGAAACTTCTTCTTTTCGTGTAGAAGGTTTTTAATAAAATCTGCTACATAAGAATTTCAAAACAAGTCTGCTGATAAAGTGGCACAATTAGTGCCCATGGCAATTCCAACAACTCATTGGAAGACCTGGTCTCCGAAGACAACAAAAATATTGTCGATAAGGAACTTCAGCATTCTTTTAATATCAACGTCAGAGTACCCAGAGAAATTCAGAGTTTTGGAATACCTTGTCTCCAGAGATTACATAGATATTTTCAAAAGAACTCAAGCGTGTTTTTAGTATCAAACTAGGTATACTTGTGTATAGAATCAGAATGTTTTTAAAAAATAAGTTTGCAGTATGGTCTTAAAGAGCTATATGGGGTAACGCATATTTTTTCCCCACAAAAATCATATTTTGAAAAGTTCTTGAAATGTGCTGAATTGTATCTATATTGTTTGAAAAATTTAAATTACAAAAAATATTATAGTTTCAAAGTAGGTTATTGGCAATTTTGGTTTCTATGGCGTCACAAACCGTTTGGATTTTTTTGTTATTTTTCAGAAAGAGGAAAAACTGGAATTTCTTCACAGTTCATCATTATAGTTAATCATATAATATGGGTAAATTTATCTCCAATACATTTTCAGGAAATCCGAACAAAAGCACAAGCTATGTATTTTCTTATTGAAAAGTAGTCAACAAATAAAGTTTAGGGATTTAAAAAATCATAGTTAACTAAGCATTTTGTGAAAATTGCAATTTTCTTTACTCATACGGTTTTAAATTCTTCTATTTACTTAATTGTAATATAATACACAATATATTAAGTCGTGCTATCATTGCAAGACAGCATGGGTCATTTTTAAAATCATATGATCAGAGTCTGACACATTTATTTCATCTTTGGATATTTTACTAGAAAAAGACGTTAATGGTAATCTTACAACCAAGCTTTATGATTAATGTGATGACTAACTTTTCAATTGTCAACTTCCCTTACTTATGCAGCAATATACTTCATCACCTGCAGACGGGGTTTATATCTCTCAGTTGATTCGATACGCCCCTACGCAAGAGCATGCTCTACGTATGAACAATTTCTCAAACGAGGTAAGTAATTGACAAACAAATGATGAAACAAGAATATCCAAGAAAAATACAAGTATTTCAAAATAGATGTATTTACATCCAATCTACTTGTAATAAGGACATTGTGTTCTTTCTGTGTTTGTTTAAAGAAATAATAATAATAAAAAAGGATTTAGTCGTAATGAAAACAGGAGTGCAATATTGTTTTCCTTTTCATATGTCTTCAGTTCTTTTTTGCCAAATCGCAATAAACATAGTCGTCTATATATACACCAAAAATTCTCGATGAGGTTTTCGTTTCTTTTCATTGGAACTGCTTTTGGTAAGTATTGGGAAGAGACAATGATTTATCAATAGAGCAAAGATTAAAAAGCAGACGATATGTTGCATTATTTACATGGACAAATATGTGTATACTAATACTGTGTTTATATATTTTACTCGATGAATGGATAATTGTTTATGCAATATTGATAATATCTTGTTTAATTTTGGTCTACGACGTTTTGTTAAGAAAAGATGATGAATAATAAACATATGAAATTGACTTTATTTACAATATTACGTATTGCTGCTTAATAATATTTCTGTTTTGCTGGGTGTTATACATAGTTTTCGATAGAGTCTGAATTTAGCAAGAGTTATTTCCCGTTGGCCGCCATACTGGACGTCCAGCTAGCGAAATCTCCTCTTTGCGCGACCAATTTTAAACGTCAATGGCAGAAATATAAGGGCAAAAATCTTAAAAATACCAAAATTAAAAATTAAGGGCAGCTTGTGTTAAGATAAATTCTTAAGAAAAATTGTGTTATCTATTTCCAGTTGCACAGTACAACAAGTTTAAGTTGGTTGAATAATGAAGGAAATTGGGCTTGTATACCTCCAATATGGCGACCAATTGGAAATAACTCTTGCTTCGTGTCTGTCGAGTTTAAAAAAGAACATTATATAGCCTTATCGTTGACTATAAAATTTTTACGTCGATAAATCATTTAATAACCCCATTGATTAGGGAGAAAACTAAAATGATATGAAATATTAAGGACCCTCTCTTCATTGCATACTAATTTTAGGGTACTTTTGTGCAGTTGGACTGATCCACTATTTGATATGGAAATTAATAAAATAAATTGCAGTCTGCATTGTATATATAATTTCTAACTAATAAAAGTATTCTAAACATTACATTATTGACCAAGATAAATTAATTGAAAACTTTATTTGCATGTATTTCCCCTTTTGGGAAAGAAAATGCAATTTTTCTTTATCAGTACTTCGTATTTTCTTTCAAGATATTTTCCAGGGTAAAAAAAAAAACACACACACATGAACTACGTAATTTTAATACTACTCCTTTACGCTGTCCAATTTCAAAAAGTTCAAAATGTGTATAGAGAGTCCATAATAATGGTAAAATGTTTATGTATATTATTATCATCAAATACTTGTATATCTATTTTTTCTTTTTCTAGTTATCTTTTACATCAGGTACTAGAACTTGTGTATTGATTGGTTATGTATCGTGCGAGACCTAAGTGTTTCCTTATTGACAGCTATCGTATATTTAATCATTTTGCCCATGCATCACAAGATTAACAATGAATTTTGAATATACAAAATACCGAACACTTATCTACCGTTGTAATAAAATCAACTACCTGGCCGTAAGACTTGGGGGATTGGGACCGTGCCTCCCCTTTCCCATACCCCCGGAAAATTTTGCCGATACATAGTATAGTGTATGCCCCTTTCATTATAACGTCTAGTAACCCCTTCTTTTTTCGGGGGGGGGGGGGGGAGGGTGGGTCTGAACAAAAACAAATCATTATCTTTATTAAGCATGTATGTTTCAACCACTCGCTCTTAAGGGGCTGTAAGTTGGCTTCAAAAACTTTGTCAATGGCCACATTGTAATACCTAAAATGAGATGATTAAAAATGATGTTTGTTCTGTTGCCCAGCGAAAGCAAGCCGGGGAAAAGATAAGTCATTAGTTGAGCAATTCGTTATGAAACCAATTAGAAAAATGGCTGAATATCTTAACAATAATATTATTATTAAATCCCTAAAATATCGTTTACTTTAGACTTTAAACATATGAGATATGATAAAAAGAAGGCACCAATACTTTATCCACATTTGATAAACGATACTCCCGAGACAGAGGACTCGGGTTGTGATGGGTCACCATACTAATTGTGGGAAGGGATATCCTTATCCACCCATCCTATTGCCGAGATTTGGCCATTTCTGACAGATGGACTGTTCTTGTTATGTTAATGTTCTTGTTATAAAAAATAACTTGCATGCTAAGAAATATAAGACTCGGAAAAATCCTCCAGCTTCTCTGAACAGACTGCTACGGAGCATGTCATGTGACTGCCTGGATCACGTGATTCGCGCATGGGCAGAACAATGGCAGATGAGCATAAAATTCGGAGAGGACTACTTTAAAAAATAATAAACACTGAAACCTCATTTTATTTCTTTTACGGAAGTAATTCAATTAGTTCGCGAACTTTTTGATCACCCCTCGTACATCATGTATAACGTTACATTTTCACTACAATTGTAAATAATTCGTTCGACAATCATTATATGTATTTTATGTATTACAGGGAAAGGTTTTTCTAAGTTGTTAGAACTTGTAGCCAATCTCTTTGTGTTAATTGTACAATAAAATATGTTCAAAACAAAACAAGAAGTTATAATACAAATTTAAGCATTTGCGAACCAAAAACCCAATTTTTTTTTTAAATTTCGTTCTGATATATATAACACTCTTTCTTGCAATTTTATTCAATCAAATGCCCTATGCGTTATAAATGTATTCAACGGTTTCTTGATGGTAAAAACTTAGCAAACTGAAGTAATTGAATCTTAAACCACCTTTTGATTAGTTAATCTAGATCTTCAATCCTGATATTCGCATTTCGAATCTCTAATCTTAAAGAATGAGCCTTCTGGGTTTTCGTATAATACGAAATGATATCGATACGAAATAAATGAATTTAAAATTTTTGTGGGTTTCATTGAATTTTGAAATTATTCTTTGTTTTCCATAAATGAAAGCAAAATACAAATTGGTGGTAAATAAGCGTAACAATACTAATTTAGTAATCATGTTTTTATTTGTTTATATGTTTATGTTTTTAGATTATGTGAAAAAAAAGGTTCTCCTCTGTAAAAACTAAATCACTCTGGACAATGAATAATTTCGTATGGATGCATTAGACTATATGGTCTGGAATTTCTCTCTATATGCTGGTTGGACGAGGAATGTCTAAGGAAATCTTTTCTTTCTACTTTTCCTGTTGTACATATGGAGCCTTTTATTTCTTCATCCACTGTTACATTACTTACAATAGCTATACTGTACTGATCAGCTGGAATATCGACGGTTTGGAATTTTGGGAACACAATTCGATTGTAATTATTTAACATGTATTTTCCATGCTCTGTAGAATATTCATGTTCGTTAGTATTTTTGATACTCAATTTACAGCAGTCTTCTTTGAGGTCTTTGTAGCGAATCATCTGCAACTCCTTCGCTTGGTTTAATTGGTTTGTTGCCATAATTGTTTCCATGATCTTCTTTACTTCGTAATGCCTCTGTCTTCGTTTTCTGGAAAATATGGGGAAAAACATTTGTGACACACTTAGTAGTTCTGGTATGTTCAAGACAGGGCGTTTCATTTTCCTACGTACCTTAATGAAAAGACTATGATATGAAGGATGCAACATAAAACATTCAGAGCGATTATTCCAACAATAATATTCCAGATATAGGTGTTGTCCTTCTGGTGTACTGTTTGCTGAGGGTCTGATACGGAGGTGTTGAATTCTAACAGAAAGAATACTTACATGTAGGATATGACAACTTGTATTTGTTCTTTGTAAAGAAAAATAAGTTCTGCAGTAAATGCAATTTAAAGGGAAGAAGCATTGGTGCTATTATTAAATAGAACTTACCATAGAAGCATCCTACATAAGGGTTGCAAATTTCTTTTTTAGTGCAGTTGCATGCTTCATTACATGATTTCCCATAAAAGCCAACAGGACGTTCTTGTGCGCAATACCTTCCATAGAATCCTACACACTCTGTTAAAACATTTTTGTTTTCATTTTGTACGTAAACATTTTTTCATCTTTCATGATTCAATTTAAGAGTTCATAACAATTCACATCAGAAGCATCCCGATTAAATTACCCTTGAATAAAAATTGGGTTAAATTAAACACACACACACACACACACACACACACACACACACACACACACACAACAAAACCGTTCTTATTTACCCTTACAAAAAAGTCCCAATTAAACCAGCAAGAAAAGACTATCTAAGATAAGGAAAAGTATTTTTTAATGAATCTGTCCTTAGACGAGACTACTGATTAGACAGTGGCATGGTGTATATCATTTTTACTTTTTTAAACTAACAATTTCCCACATGACATAAACAACGTCGTTTGCATTACCAATTTGTAAGTAGTTCTAATTAGTTTTCTTTTATCTTACCAATGCATTTATCGCCATTTAGTCTGTAATTAGTACAGCAATCATCTGGAAATCTAAAAAAGTGGATGATGAGTAAAAATAAATTAGAATTGGTTATTATGCATTAAGAAACTCAAGAAAGCAATATTACTTATAGAACTAATGTACTAGTATGTATTTACATCCATTGAATATTTTCTCCTTTATTTCTTATGAAAAACTGTCTCAATAAAATGTACGACATATATCATACATTTAGAATTTAAATTCACACTATTTCGTAACTACTAGAGGGATATCAATTGTAACAAAAGCAGAAGAGAAGATTTGTGGAATATATTCATATTTTAGTAGGTTTGGAAAGATATGTTATATCAGTAACGTTTTTAATGTTTGTCCTGAATGTTTGCACAGTCAATTTTGCCTCAAACAATATTTGAGATAATGAATATATCATATATAGAGAAAAAAAAACTTACTTTGGAGGTCCCGCAGAACAAACTCCTTTGTCGCTAACAACCATTTTAATTTTTAGTGCGAGAATGATAAGTAAAAAAACGACCATTTCGCATCTATCAACTGCTTATCATTAAAAGCTAACAAATTTCATTTAAAATATTTTAATTTTAATAAACTTTCTTCTGTCACTTATTATAAGGACTTCCTTTTAATAATGCACTTTAATCTTTGAAACCAATATGCACATATAAGAGTAAATTTCGTTTGAAATTATACAAGTGAAAAATATCACTCAGAGATCACGTTATTAGTGTTTTCGACTATTAAAAGCTTTCTGCTCATGATGACCAAAATAAAATTAATTCTTTGGAACCGCTCACTTAAAAGCATTGACCTGTCTGTGGTAATTTAAACACTTTTTATACCGGTTTTTCCACATTGTCTAAAGCACAGATACCTGTTTGATGATCTATGTTAAGTATGTGATCTCATTGTTGAAGACTTGAATCAATTTCATACATGTTGTAGATATGATTATCAAGACATGGATACCCAAGAGATGTAAAATCATTTTTTCTGACACGTTTCATTCCAGGTCATTGCTTTTATACTAAGTTTGACTAAGGAGTAGTCCGTCTACCTGATCAATGCATAGGGCTCACGGCGGATGTGACCTGTCGATAGGGGATGCTTACTCCTCAAGGCACCCGATTCCACCTTTAGTGTATGTGTTTTTGCCATGTTCACGATTTGTTTGTCTACTGTATTTTAGGGATTGATCACTGTCCGTTATATTCACCTTTTACATTTGAAATGATTTTATGTCGCCTGAAGTATAGTGCTTTGCGTGTTTTACGACCTGTAATTAAGCACTTAAACCATTAACCCCTGTTGATATATTTGCTTATAAGTAAATGCTAATGAGCAAACCAGTACAAGAGGGTTGTCAAAAATGGCTATTCAGACTAGTGTTACGTTCTTCATGATGAAATCGTTCATGGGATACACTATGTTTAAGGTAGTCCGATGCTCAGGTTCTGAAAATTAGCTTTTAAATTATTGAAAATGCTCACAAAATGTCTCTGATTTCACATAGTAACGTGAATTTACCCATGGAATTTCTTCAAAGTTCACCATTATAGTTAATCTTATTATATAGATAAAATTATCAAATCTCAAATATATTTTCAGGAAATGCGAATAAAAACATCAGCTATGCATTTTCTAATTGGAAATTGATCAACAAATATAATTTAGGATAGAAAATTATAGGTATCCAGGTATTTGGAGAAAATTGCATCTTTTTTATGCTTATACAGTATTTTTGTTCTTCTTTTTACTTCAAAATTGTCATATAATACATAGTGTAAAAAGCTTGTGCTATCATTGCTAGACATCACATATCATGTCTAATTTCATATCATGCTAATAAGCATTGGTATTTAATGCTAGACTAAAGGAAATTCGATTTCTCTAAAAATGAATTAATTTTTTTCGTTTATGGGGAACAAATATCAACTTTTTACATGACCGTTTCTAAGACTTCAAAGAACCTTGAATTAAATTAAGATGCATAAAATAAAATGAAAATTGTTGCACGAAAAGATATCAATTTCAAGCTTCATTTTAAGACTTTTTAAATAAAATAATAAATTTAAGAGTTATCCTTCCTGGCTGAGGATCGGATATCCTTAAAAGCAGTTGAAAATCTGTTCATTTACCTCAAGTCTAATTGTATCATATACATAAGCATTTTATTTAGAAGTAAGTGTTATGAAATAATATAAGAACAGTAGTACAACATATTCATCTTCGGTTATTAAGCAATGGCAATAAACATTTATAAATTTTTGGGCTACTTTTCTGACACATCTCTTTCATATCAGGATATTTTGCTAAAAAGAAGACGTTTATTTAACATAGTAAATAAAGTGTGCTTTATTTGACTATGGTAAATACAAGAATATTAACATTCTCGTTTAAGGTGTAATATCCCTCTGAGAAGAGAGATAACTTTCCAAGGAAATTATTCCAAGAGTTTAATAATGAGAACCAGAGTTTAATAATGAGAACCATTATAAAGTCAACTCATTCAAATACGAGTTAAGTTACAAAATTTGATTTCTACTTTCTATTGCTTATATTTTTATTAATTACTTATAATATTACCTAAACATTTCTACTCAGTTCCTTTAAACTGTTAAAATTGATATATTTCTATCTTTTAACATATAATCCTTTTAATTGTTACAGCAAATTCAGATGCAGACTAACCAAACTTTTTACAATCAAATAATTAATATTTTTTTCATTAATAAAATATTTTGAAGAACGATATCTCCTGTAGGTGGAAAGATAACTCTTGTAGATGGATGCACTTTTATTTTACAAGCACAGAATACATTGTGATATTCTATTTAAAAAGCAACGGTTTGTTATGTTTTCTAATGTTAATTAGATAGTTATGATAGTAAACATTATTTTCATATATACCTCAAATTTTTAATTTTAGGGTGAGATAAAGAAAATTATTGATTTTTCTATTCACCATATCAAATTTTCTTCATATCATGATTAGACATATTATTCATTTTTCAATAAAAATGGAACTCGTAAATTTACATACCTTGTCATTGGTCATTTGCAAAATTACTTTGTTAAAAAAACAATCTGATTGTACACACAAGTACTCTGAAGTTGATATTAAAAAGATGCTCGAGTTTCTGATTGACAATATCTACGTGGTTTTTGGAGACTAGGTCTTCCAACAATCTATTGGAATTCCGATGGGTACCAATTGTGCCCCTTTATTAGCAGACCTATTTTTGTATTCATATGAAGCAGAATATGTTCAAAATCTTTTACGTTTTTGAAAAGAAGAAAACATCTGCTGTGACCTTCAATTTGACATTTAGATATATTGACGACGTATTGTCAGTAAACAATGGTTATTTCCATTCTTATGTCGTGAATGTATTCACAGTGCATGGAATCAAAGAATGTATAATTATTTTCTTCTTAATAAATAGCCATTCCCTCTTGGTACCATAGTTATATATCCTTGTGAGCTTGAGATAAAAGATACCACAGAGTCTGACACATCTGTTTCATATTTGGATATTTTATTAGAAAGAGACTTTAATGGTAATCTAACAACAAAGCTTTATGATAAACGTGATGAATTCAACTTTTCAATCGTCAACTTTCCTTACTTATGCAGCAATATACCCTTATCACCTGCATACGGGGTTTATATCTCTCAGTTGATTCGATACGTCAGAGCATGCTCTACGTATGAACAATTTCTAAAACGAGTTTAGTTATTGACAAACAAGTTGATGAAACAAGAATATCAGCAGTCTCGTTTAAAGTCATCATTTCGTAAGTATGGTCGATACAATGACCTAGTCAGCAAATACAATCTATCATTAAGTCAAATGCTGACTGACTTTTTTCATACTAATTGTTAGGCCATTATTTACACACTGAATTGTCGAAAGATTTTTCTGTTATTTCCCGATCATGACAAGAAGTACACGGCGGGTGTGACCGGTCAGCAGGGGATGCTCACTCCTCCATGGTACCTGATCCCACCTCTGATATCTTAGAGGTCCATGTTTGCTCTGCTCCTATTTTGTAATGTTTAATGAACTTTTGAGCTCAAATACTGTTCGTTATCTCCAAATATTTCTGAAAAAGTAAGCAACGCTGCATACTACAAAATATTTTCCATATGAATCTAATGCTATTGTTGTTGATGAAAATCAAAGTTGGGAATTTAAAAAAAAAATGGTGAAATTTAGAGCAGAGGAATATCTCACCTTAAAGTCAGCATTTCGCAAATTCTATGGTCGATACAATGACCTTGTCAGCAAATACAGTCTATCTTTAAATGGAATGTTGAATGACCATTCCTTACAAATTATTAGGCCATTATTTTCAAACTGAATTGCCGTCGGATTTTTTCATTTTCTCTCGATCATGATAGGGAGCACACGGCGGGTGTGACCGGTCGATAGGGGATGTTTACTCCTTCATGGCACCTGATCCAACCTCAGATGTTTTTAGAGGTCCGTGTGGAACATGCTCTGTGGAACATTTCCTGGATCCCGCTGCGTATCTTTGTAAGGATATTAAGTAGTTTAGGAATCCAGTATAGGCATGATAATTCTGAATCAATTCGTTTTTGGGTAATATAAAAATATTTATCACTGACATATGATTTGAAGAATTTCCTATAGGAAACTATAAGTTGGATTACTACTTGCAGATCTGAATCCAAGTTCCTCTAAAATACAATTAAAATAACGAGCCTCACAAACATGCTTTGAAATGTTGTTACTAGCTTTGTCAGCTGTGACCAGTTCATATTGATCGTGTATTCAAAAACTTCTACATGAGGAGAAAAAAAGCATTCAAGTCTTAAATGTATTTTGAAGAATTTCAGTGTTAAAAAAGTGAACTGCCAGTTAATTGAATTTTCAGATGTAGTTCTTCTAAAATACAGTTATATTTAATAACCTTTGTAAAAAAGACTATATTGTTCCAAGCCTTGTCTTTTGGAGAGATGATATATTGTTCATATAGTCAATCTAATTCTTTTATCACACCCGATCTAGTGAAAACAGAAGGACATAGGGTTCGCATATTGCCTTTTAACTTTATAATGCGATTCTTTATTATATTTCTAAAACACTTTATCTATTCTGCCAATAGTGGTCAGGTCTTCCACTTCATATTTCGCCAATCGTCTGGCATAATCTTGGACAGAATTCACTGTAGAAATGAAGTTCTGTCGCCAATTGAAATGTCAGGGGTCCCTGTCTTTAGAACCTTTTAAAATGATTGCTTTAAGGTCGTCTTTTTAACTATATTAATATTATCGGTAATGACGTGCCCAGCAGGACTATAGTTGAAAGAAGAAGAGCAGGAACACCTAAGAGAATTTTGTTTTAGATGTTCAATATCTAGGTACTATATCATGTTTCTAATTTAACATTTTTGGAGCAACAGTTTGGGAACATACGTAGGAAATTACAGGGGGTAGACTTCAACTTTAAAGACTAATATTTTTATGATTAAGAATGTTTCTAATGTTCCAAGCATATATTCCATCATTGGTAAATTTAAGTTTAAGGAACTGACGTGTTCAATCGGAAATATTATCTTCCGACAAAGGTGTAGGCTTAAAGAGCCTGTATTGGGCAACATCCATAATCACAAACACTTGCTTGTATTCTGCAGTTGAAGGATCCAAGTAAAGACCTAAATGAGTCAAGCTTTTAGTTTCTTCTAACAGTCCAATCGAAAATTTCAGGTAAAATTGGATGAATGAAATATGGAGATAGCGAACAGTATTCAAGTCTAAAGTCACGTCTAGGTGTATTGTGAAAAGTCCCATCATATTCACATTCGGGCATTGTGAGCTTGAAATATCCCTACATTATTTATGGGGCCATTGCAACCACACTAAACATGCTAAAATGCAGTACTAAGTCTTCTAATCCAGTATATATCTCATTGTCTACGGATTGGACTACTTAAAGGGGGACTATAAGTTGGATGATGCATTTTTTTTCAAAACTTTAACCCTCATTGAAAGGATAGAAGGGTCAGGCGAATTCAAATGTTTATAAAGATTTTGATGGCCCCTATTATATGATTATTTATATATTAAACCAATTTTTGGACATTCTCTTAGTGAACCCTTGGTTTCTTCAAAAAAGACCAGTCTACAAAGAGTACAATCAATTCCATAGACAACGTTTGAAGTTTTACTCACTAAGGATAAATTCGTTGATGCAAATGTTGCTTATCTAGAACATGAACATGGCGTTAATATTAATAGTACAGGAACTAATTTGTATTGACATTCCAGCTAGAAATATGGCTAAAGAAAAATATTACAATTCTACATGTGACCTTTATTATTGCAGTTGAATGGTTAGGTGATGTTTATTGTTTTGATAATGACAAGCTCAACTATGAAAAAAACGAAGATGTTGCATTTAGAGATCCATACAAGCAATCATGATTCTGTTTGTAACCTATGTTTTACATCTGAAGTACAAGTAAAGCGCTGAAAGTTGGTGATTTCTATCACATTGAATCTGACCATGACATCTTTGATACAATTCTTACGTTACAGAGAAGACAGCACAGAATTATGACACCTTCTTGTTTTGTTTGTAAAGGATTGGATCTGATGTGTTTTCCACATTTCAATATACAATTTTGGAATGAAAAGAATACTTTATCGTTGTAAGATCGACGGTATTACTAACAGACTAAGCTGTATGTTTTTATTTGGAGAGAAAGAAGAAAACTCTATTGATAAGTTTTCCTAAATTGGCCAAATGTATATATGTGCGAAAAATGGACTGAGCTTGGTGTAGGAAAAAGTGTGCTCTAAACATAAAGGGATTGTCCATTCACAAAATATCATATATCATATGCTGACTGACGTTTTTCATACTTATTGTTAGGCCATTATTTACACACTGAATTGTCGAAAGATTTTTCCGTTATTTCCCGATCATGACAAGGAGCACACGGCGGGTGTGACCGGTCGGCAGGGGATGCTCACTCCTCCATGGCACCTGATCCCACCTCTGATGTTTGGAGGTCCGTGTTTGCTCTGCTCCAATTTTGTTTTGTATAATGGACTTTTGAGCTTGAATACTGTTCGTTATCTCCACATATTTCATATAAAAATATGGTTTTACCAGAATTATATTTCCTTAATGATTTAAGAAATATTATTGTGGTAAAACCGTGTTTTTTACTCAGAAAAGGAAGAAAACAACACAGATTGTTTCCATATTCATTTTGCCAATTTTTTTTTAAAATATTAGTTAATTAGGGCTAGTACTGAAAAAATTATTACCTTCCTGGAAAAAAAAAACTTGCCTTGGTACTTTACACTTACTAGTATGCAGACATGTAAAATGTCACTAACAATACATGGGAAAAGAGTGATTAAAACAACGACAGAAACTATTACTGGAATAAGTTTGACTTTTTTATCAATGAATCTGAGAGAATCAAATGAAAGTACAAGTATAATTTAAAAGTACTTTCCCTGCTTTTTACCTTGATTCAAAAAAAAAATGGATTGGAATCTGAAAAGGATGAATAACGACTTCATACCCTTTTGAATATACACATTTACTTTTGTCAGGAAACACAGAACATTTCTAATTTTTGAAAAATATCGCACTGTATGTTCAATTCTCAAAAACATTTTGGTATGGGACATGCAAATTATCTAATTATTTTATGCAATTCGTGAAAAAAGGAACCAGTGTTGAATAACATAAGTAGAATTTGAATGTTTAATCGATGCATTTTACCAAACTCGTTAAGACCTCTAATCCAGTCTACATTTTGTACTCATGCCCACCAGGAAATTTTTCGTCCTCCTCGGAAATATTCTAATTAAGGTGGAAATGTTTTAGTCTCATCTTCTTAAAGCTTGAAAAAAATCATTTAATATTGTTTATATATTTCTAATTTTAGCTTAGATTTTGTTAAGTGTTAATGTATTCAAATTTTTTTGACAAAGAAATACTGAACAACCCCCCCCCCCCTTTCTCTCTCAATTACTCATAATTGAAGGATATGAAAGTTGAATACAGAGGACAAAAACATTTATTTTTGTGCTAGAGATACACGTAGAAATGTGTTTCTTTCAATGCATTATTTTATCCTTATAAAAAAAATCATGAATGCTTTAATGTTCTTAATAAACTTCGATTTTCAATTTTAATAAAATCGCATGATTTTGTTCATGAAATGTTTAGAACTTTTAATTGAGGATGAAGTTTACTGAGGGTTTTAGTTGACAGAAACTGATTGCTAAGGAGTACAATATCTTGTATAAAAAATGGACAAAATAACAATGTTATAAATAAATAGCAATGTTAAAATTTGATTTCGTACTATTTGAAGACAATATGCAACATCATAGCTATATTTAAAATAAGGCAGAGGATATTCGGACTAAATTTTAATTTTTCATTTTTTTCCAGATTTTTTTTTCTTCTTACAAAATAATTCTGAAAGTTAAGATTATATGTGTATTTTCACATCATTTGCAAATATGAGGTGTGTTATAGTTCAATTATTGTGTGTATTTTCACATCATTTGCAAATATGAGGTGTGTTATAGCTCAAGTATTGTTACAAATAATTAAATGTCATGCAATAAAGAATATCAAAATACAAAGAAAACCCATCCCAGATAACATATCTACATATTTCGATCTTTGACCTCATATATTTTCATACCAGCAGAATAAAGGCAATATAAGTAAACTGAGGCTATAGATAGTTTAGAGTTCCTATCATTCAATTTTTTTAATAATAGGTTAAAAATGGGTAAAAAATAAAAAATTGACAGAGGAAATTCGGACTGGAATAATTAAGAACTTGACTGCTCGAACTCTTAGATGTTTATGTATAATTAGCAAAACTTTTCCAATTTCCATTTTATTTCATTATCTGTTATATTTTATTAATAAAAAAAATATTGAACATAGTGTAAAAAAAAAAAATTGAGGTATTTACTGATAAATACTCAGGGGCCCCTAGCATAAAAGTAGGTCATTGACATAGTTTTTTGAAAGTGAATAATATCAATACAGTTATAGGTCTACAATTCACAATAGGTGGGTTTTTTCATTTTCATCAGTGGAATTTCTTTGTCTTCTGAGTAAACGTCATCCTTAAATACTCGACAAACATCGTTTGTGGTAAACAAAAATGATTTAAATTCCAGGGACAAACGCGAATTTTGAATTAACTTTTAAGGGCCCCCTTTACAGTGATGATTTTTTTTTACCTTGAGAAAATTATACAGCGTCAATGAGTAGATTTTATAATTATTTAATTCATTTTAAACATAGGATGCGTGCCTTTTTTGATGGTAAAAATCTCCAAAGTCACCGAAGTACTGATAAAAAAAAATCGCGTTTGTTTACTCAAATGGGGAAAATACATACAAATAAAGTTTTCAATTACTCTAATTTGGTGTAATATCATGTTTAGAATTCTAAATTAAGGACATTGGCAAGGTTCCTGGTTATTGTATAGAATTTTTCAAGAACTTTGAGTAGGTTTATATGTACTAAACAGGCTATATTCTGGTATGATTCACCTACCAATCCAACAGTCTTTTTTAGATTTTGTCAAATTAGTATTTTTACAATTCTTAATGCATTTCCCTTTTTTTTACCATAATATTTCTTCAAAATCCATTTATTTCGTACAGTTTTTGTATTATATACATTATTCATTTCCTATGACTTCTAGATATCTTGGCTGAAAATGTATATATAGAAACAAGACATAATTTTTGAGTTGCGTCCCTTAACATCTAAAATTGGTCTCGAGACTGGTTGATTGTTTTTTTTTTTTTTTTTTTTTTTTTTTTTTTTTTTTTTCATGTAATTGACTGAATTGATTGAAACACATTGTCATAAAAATATTGGCATGGATTTATTTTTAAATTTGATTCGTATGGTTACTAAATGCTGATTCCTTCACACGATCTAAGAACTTTTCTCAGTCGGCCTTTCAGCATATGTCACAGCTTTTACCTTCCCAGCATACTGAGCATAACTATGGTAAATGACGACTTGTTCGCTCTTTGTCCCTGAATACAATGTACAACAATGCCATTACAACTTTTCTTTCTTGCTGTATAGATGATTCTACCCGTTGAAAGAAGTACACGTGCTTTTGTTAACCTCTGTAACATATGCTTTATTGGTTCTCACCGCTTAGGGAATTCTACACGGGAGATCACTCTCAATCACTATTTTATAAGTAAAAAAAAACATGTATTAAACCTTTTTTCTTCAGAAAACCCTGACTTGCCAATGTTCTTGATTTATTACAAATAATGAAATTTAGTGCACATTGCAATTTATTCTATTTAATATCAAATAGTGGTTCAGTTGAATTACACATAAGTACCCTGGAAATAAATTAGTGCGCAGTGAAGAGAAGGTCCTTACAATACTTTAAACAGAATACATGTTTTTTCCGAGGACATTTTGAACGCTTGTACAAAATTCAATTTCAATTTTAAGAGTTTTTAAATCAATATTTTTTTTCATAATAGCAAGCGCAGCGAGTAACACTGCTTGCACTGCAACCTCTCAAAGCAAGGCCTGGGAGAAGAGAAAATTGCGGATTGCAATTTTAGACTTTGATGTAAAAATGGAACTAACATACGACGTTGTGATCACAGTCTAGACTCATGCGCTCTGAAAATGCGAATAGATATGCAGGAATGACATATATACAACTGCGGCCAAACAACGTCAACAGTAACAACGTCAACATATTATAAAAAAAATCTCTTGACAAAACATTCTGAAACCGTTTAAAAGCGAAGACAGTAAAGTGATATAGAACACTTGAAAAATTTCCTTGAAAACTTCATACATTAAAATATGAAATAAATACAGTAGCTATTTTCGATTCACATGTACTTTGAATTTTTATATCTATTCAAAGGAAAAAAATCAGTCTTCAGAGGTTCCAAGTTGTTCTTGCAAAACTATAAGGCCTCTTAAATTATGTTGATCTACAGAAGAAAGTCGTAGTTCTCTCCTCATATTAACTTTGTCTTGATCTATAGAACAAACTATATTACTTCTATGTTCATAAATATGTTGTCTATTTATAACAGTTCTGCTATACTGGTCAGCTGGTGTATCCACGGTTTTGAATTTAGGAAAGGTCACCCGACTGTAGCCACGTGTTATTTGGTTTTGGTGTACCTTATGATAAGTGTGTTCTTTTATACTCTCTGGAATATCATCTACATTGTCCTCAAGTTCCTCATAACGAATCAGTTGCAATTCCTGAAACGGTTTAGGTGAACCTGTCGACTTGGCCATGACATTTTGAATCTCATACTTTCCGTGTCTTCGATGTCTAAAGATAATTGTTTCATGCTAATTATATACTTGTTACTTTTCTTTACTGACAGTTTCATTCATTATTGTTTCCGTCAACATTAAAAGCAATATTAGTTTTATTTTTGAAAATCTCTTTTGCTGTAAAAATATGGTAAATTGATGATTCTGAATGTAAATTTATTCATTTTGCTTTAGATAGATACATGCACTGTTTAATGATAAACATGGTACCTGCCGACTCACCTGTATATACAAAGAAGTGAAGCGAAAATCAATGTTAAAATCTGAAAGACAATGATTCCAATGGCTGCATGTAAAACAAATTTACATTCCGGTATAAACCTTCCTCGGCTGTAGTCTATAATGAAAAATGTGATTTCAGTATTATAAATGATAATGATAAACCGCCGAAAAGAACATTCAGGAGGAAAGAGAAAAAGAGAAAAAAAGAAAATTGGATTAGGAAGATAATTCACTCCACTGGAAACAAATATTAAAGCGACAAAAGTCATTCTATTAGATTCTTCAGAATTTTTCTATTGTCTATCCCTTTGAATCTCTTCTTCAATATTTTTAACATCAAATAAATTATTACTTTTCAAAGAAAATATCATTAAACATTTAAGTTTCATCATTTCCAAACCATTTAAGTCCTATTAGATGCATAAAACTTTGAACAAACCAGTATGATATGATTATGCGGATATCTTCTATCAATTTGTTACTCTAATAAGTATTGCACGCATAATTTCAAAGGAATTCAGTTTGAACCAGTGTGTGTTCAAACCATATCTTTGTTTTCAGTAAATTTAAATACAAGTATGTGTAAACCAAACCAATGAACTATCTACTTCATTACATGTTATATTTGCAATTATTAATTCAATAAAATTGCTATTCAATTAAATAAATGATTTTTTTTTGGTATAACAGAGATCAATACTTGACTATAATATTATTATAGGTAGTTTATAATAAATAACTGGCACTTTGTATTAGTTGTTTTACTTATGCAATGCAAGTAACTAATAAAAGACCAAAAATTGCAATTATGAATTAAGTAAATTGGTTGTTTTGTCTCATATTTAACGGAGCAATGTTATGGAACGGTTTATTTTCAAAAACCTTTATCTCTTAAAAATTATATTTTTCCAATAGACAAAATACAAAAATTCAATTGATTCAATAGCATTGATGAATTTGAAGAATGATTTCAATAAAAGAGATCCACATAGTTTCATTGGAAAACGAGTAAGACACCCGTAACATGTCATCTATATAAATACATACATACATATACAAGGAAACAGTTATAGTGACAGCAATTACGAAGAGGCAGTACTTGTCAACGCAACAGTTTTCGTCATGATACAGGATAAATAATTCCGTCATAGCGAGATAGCTATAGCAAAAAATGTGATAACTTATTTTGACTAGACGAGATAGAAGTTGGTGTATCTCGACAAAACCAGCAAGTTATCTTGACTTGACGCGATAGTTATTTTGACGAGACGCGATATATTGACAAAATTTATTTGGATGGCATAAATATGCCACTATAATAAGAGATACTTATGGCAGGACGCAGATCGATTCTAACACCCCTTTTTATTATTTACAAAGACATGTATGTTGCTATTTAATTAAATTATTATTCAAAATGGTAAAGACACTGGTTGACTGTGTCTATTATGTAATTTACTTTATTGGGAAAATGTCATAAAAATAATTGCATGGATTTGTTTTTAATTTTTGTTAAGGTTACTTAATGATACTTCCTTCACACGAGCTAGGAACAGTTCTCAGACTCCGCCATATCTTTGCCCTTCCCAGAATAGCTACGGTAAATAAAGATATCTTGTCTGTCTGTCCCCTAAATTAAGTTTGAAAAACCCAGATGTTTATGTATTTTGATATATTATGCAAGAAGTGATGATGTAGGTACTGTAGTTCGAACAACAGCTGTGGCGTCTTCAAAGGACTATCCCTCACGGATAGGTCAGCACATACAAAACGATAGCATTTCCAGAGAATTCACTAGTATATTCTATCGTCTCTAGATGGTAATATTGGTTATAAAATAGGCATTGAACGCTTATATCTATTATTTAACTTTTTCATATTTTATTTTTTTCAAATAGCATTCTCGCAATGCCACCTTTCTGAAATATTAATATATTACTTTCTGAGTCACAGTCGGTCTTGTGTATATTCCAGAACTATTTAATTATTTTAAATGTTTTTTTATTTTGTTAAAAACATTCTGATTGTAAGCACAAGTACGCTGAAATTGATATTAAAGGGTTTTTATCACGTATCTAAATTTCTTAAAAATGAAACACTATTATATTTTTGAGACGATTAATTATCGTTTGATTATGAAATAATGTTGAAAACGGCCGTAATTAGACAAAAAATGCCCGTAATATAGGGTCCTCGAAGTAAAAATCTCCACTAAATTAGATAGGGGTCACGTGGTATTGAAACGTCATAGGTTTCAATGGTCAATAGAACTCGTAAAGCTTATCGTAATAAAAAATATATTGAATAGATTTTTACGCTAGATAAATAGAATACACAATATGGCCGGTTGAAATTTTGACATTGACTAGATTCCTTTGGTTATGAACGGTCAATCTTTTATGTATGAACGTCTAGCAGAGAGAAATAACCAGAAAATATGCCGACAATTAGAGAGAGGCCACCGAAGACGAAGCCGTTGACAACTCAGGACTTCAACCAAATAGAAGAATTACTTTAACTTCATAAACATTTATAGATATGGGAATTTTAAATTCTCCTTCATTATTATTTTAATTAATTATATATAAATAAATCCTGTATATCTTCTATCTGTTCTAGCAGTGAATATCATGTGATAGAAATGACTCTTATTCAATGGCGCCGTACGCCATTACGAAATTCACATTTCTACTAGATTCTGTGCGACTTTTAAAAAAATGCGTGTTTGTCATTTATTATTTTTTTAAAAAGTATCTTTCCTTAAATTATTTTATAGGACAGAAAAAAAAATCGTGATCGATCGGGCATAAACGATTGTTCTGAATGGAGATAAACGTCATCGCATTTGCAGAAAAATCTCTCGACCAAGTCCAGGAAATTTGGGGAAAAAATTCTTCCTAAAACCTTTCTTGTGCACATTTGTGCACCCTAAAGCCAGAAATTATACCTTACTAGCTGACAATTATTCAGTTATCACTTAATTATTTCCTAACAGGTTTAATAAACACAACAAATGAGCCCTTTTGTATAGACAATAAGTACTTCGCTTGACCAGGATTGACACCTATGACGTCAAAGCAATGGCGCGTAACATCGGCGAGCAAAATATGCGTATTGAGAAATTCAAACTTTGAATCGCTCAAACATAAAAAATATTAATTTTCTAGCGAAAATTTTTTTATATATATGACTTTAATAGCATGTAAACTTTGTCATATCAAAAAATTTTGAGACGTGATAAAAACCCTTTAAGAAGATGCTTGAGTTTCTGATTGACAATATCTATGTGTTATTTTTTAGACCAGGTCTATCAACAATCTATTGGAATTTCCATGGGTACCAATTCCCCTACCCGTTATTAGCAGACCTACGTTTGTATTCATATGAAGCAGAATTTGTTCGAAATCTTTTACGTGAAAAGAAGAAAACTCTTGCTGTGGCCTTCAACTGGACATTTAGATATATCGACGACGTGTTGTCAATTAACAATCGTTATTTTCATTCTTATGTCGATACGATATATCCCGGTGAGCTTGAACTAAGAGATACCACAAAGTCTGACACATCTGTTTCATTTTTGGATATTTTACTAGAAAAAAAACGTTAATGGTTATCTAGCAACAAAGCTTTATGGTAAACGCGATGAGTTTAACTTTATGGTCGATACAATGACCCCTGTCAACAAATACAATCTATCATTAAGTCAAATGCTGACTGACGTTTTTCATAGTAATTGTTAGGTCATTATTAACACTGAATTGTCTACGGATTTTTCCATTATATATCCCAGTATGTGTATCCTGAAATATAAAAATTCCTTAATTATACTTTTTTGTTGGACCTTTTCGATAACATGGTATTTTGCATAAACGAATCGAACATGCAGCCTTGAGTTTCTACCAAGGGAATTTCAAATGTAATATGACGACCTTTTATTTGAGAGATGCCTCATCTTTCAATGAATGAAATATATGGAGATAACGAACAGTATTCAAGCTCAAAAGTCCATTAATCAATACAAAATAGGAGCAGAGCAAACTCGGACCTCCAAACATCAGAGGTGGGATCAGGTGCCATGGAGGAGTGAGCATCCCCTGCCGACCGGTCACACCCGCCGTGTGCTCCTTGTCATGAACGGGAAATAACGGGAAAATCCGTCGACAATTCAGTGTGTAAATAATGGCCTAACAATTAGTATGAAAAAAGTCAGTCAGCATTTGACTCAATCATAAATCGTATTTGCTGACTAGGTCATTGTATCGACCATAGAACTTACGAAATGATGACTTTAAACGAGACAGCTGATATTCTTGTTTCATCAACTTATTTGTCAATAATTTACCTCGTTTTAGAAATTGTACATACGTAGAGCATGCTCTTGCGTATCGAATCAACTGAGAGATATATACCTCGTATGGAGGTGATGAAGGTATATTGCTGCATAAGTAAGGGAAGTTGACGATTGAAAAGTTAAAGTCATCACGTTTATCATAAAGCTTGGTTGTTAGATTACCATTAACGTCTTTTTCAAGTAAAATATCCAAATATGAAACAGATGTGTCAGACTCTGTGTATCTTTTATCTCAAGTACAAGGATATATCGTATCGACATAAGAATGGAAATAGCCATTGTTAATTGACAATACGTCGTTTGTTTGTTTGTTTGTATGTTGTTTAACGTCCCTCTCGAGAATTTTTCACTCATATGGAGACGCCACCACTTGCCGGTGGAGAGCTGCAAATTTTGTCCTATACTCGGCACTTACGACCATTGAGCAGTGAGGGATCTTTTTCGTGCCAGCATCTACTGCGACACGGGACCTCGGTTTATACGGTCTCATCCGAAAGACCGGTCTCCACGTCCCACAGTGGGATTCGAACTCGCGACGTAAGGATCAGCTCCTTACTTCGCGACTCTAGAGCAGACGCTCTAACCACTGCGCCACGCGGACGACGACAATACGTCGTCGATATATCTAAATGTCGAGTTGAAGGCCACAGCAAGTGTTTTCTTCTTTTCACGTACAAGATTTTGGACAAATTCTGCTTCATATGAATACAAGAAAAGGTCTGCTAATAACGGGGCGCAATTGGTACCCATGGGAATTCCAATAGATTGTTGGAAGACCTGGTCTCCAAAAACCACATAGATATTGTCAATCAGAAACTCAAGCATCTTTTTAATGTCAACTTCAGAGTACTTGTGTGAACAATCAGAATGTTTTTTAACAAAATAATTTTGCAAATGACCAATGACAAGGTAAGTATATTTACGAGTTCCATTTTTATTGAAAAAGCAGCTGCCAATGATATCAAAAAGCCTGGACTTTAATTTATCGTGGGGAATGGTTGTGTACAAAGTTGAAAAGTCGTAAGTTTTTAAGCTGTTGATTTTGGTAAAATCTTGTGATTTCAAATTTTCCAAATGTTCCTTGGAATTTTTAAGTATCCACATCTGATTTACACCACTTCTCGAATATATTGTTGCACAGTACTCTTGAAGTTTCTCCTTCACCACTGTTAATATCTTAGTGAGGAGTAAAGATAGAGGCTTGGTTGAACATTTACTGGAACCCGCTATGTATCTTTGTTTGTAAGGATTTTTATGAAGTTTCGGAATCCAATATAAATATGGTAGTTCAAATTCATTTTGGTTGTTTGGAATATTAAAAATATTCAAAACTGACATATGATTTTGAAGAATTTCTTCCTTAGAAAGGGAAATATGAGTATAAGTTGGATTACCACTTGTAGAATTAAATCCAAGTTCCTCTAAAATACATTTAATATAATGAGCCTTACAAACAAAGACAATGTTGTTACCTGCTTTGTCAGCAGGGACCAGTACGTACTGATCATGTAATCTATCTAATTTTTTTTCACTTCTGGATTATTGAATATAGAAGGATAGATGGTTTTCATATTGCCTCTCAATCTTTTAATGCGCGATTTTAACATAAATCTGATACATTTAATCCATTCTGACAAAGTGTCAAGGTCTTCTTTTTCATATCTGGTCCATCCCCTGGCGTAGTCCTCTACAGAATCCATAATATTTATGAAATTCCGATGCCAGTTGAAGGATCTGGGTTCCCTAAATTTAGGACCTTTTAAAATTAGTGATCTAAGGTCCTCATTATTAACTATTTTTACGTCACCAGTAATAACGTGTCCAGCAGGACTATAGTTATAGGGCGAAGAAGAACATGAACACGATGGAGGATTATGCTTCAGATATTCGATATCCAGGCCCTGTAAAGTTTTCTTGTAATTAAAAAGTTTGGAAGCAATAGTCGATGTATATTTGTAGGAAATACAAGGTGGAGTCTTTAACTTGAAATATAGTGGAATACAAGACTGGACCCTTTTGTGATTAAGAATATTATTTATATTAACCGCGTCAATTCCTTTGTTGGCATATTGAAGTTTAAGGAAAAAACGGATTGTTTTAGCTGCATTTTCTTAAGTAAAACGCGGGGGTTTAAAAAGCCTATGATTGGCAATATCCATAATTACAGATCTGTATTCTGGTGTCGAGGAATCAAAAAATGGACTTTCCTTGACCTTTTCAAGAAGACTATTTAAAAGTTTCAAAGGGACAGAGTAAAGTTTGGTGCGAATATGATGTAGACCTAACTGTTGCTTTAGGTAAGGTAGTAATGAATCAAAAGAGACATCGTGTATTAAAGGTTTATTGTAAGACCGATGCCCATGAGTACGCTTACGTCTCTGTTTATGGTTAAAAAGTCCCATCACATTTACATTGTTACACTGTGGACTGGAAAGATTTCCAACACTATCGACGTTGTCATTACATCCATAGCGAAAGGCTGTCCCTAGCTTTCTTATCCAAAATTCTTCTCGTTGTCTACGGAAAGGTGTACTCAGTGATGGACTGTTTTTGTGGTGGTAAATCTTTTCCAGAATTCTAACTTTCATTGACAAAATAGAATGATAAGGTAAATTAAAATGTTTGTATAAAAGTTGCTGACCCCCATTATTTATCTGAAATCTATGAAGTTATATGGGAAAACTTAATATTAACGTTGTCTATGGGAAATTGGTTAGTAGACTATACACGATTTAGTATACTTATGAAGAAATTAATGTCATGCTAGACTCAATACCATTTAAGATTTCAACATATAATTAACAGTGATACAGAAAGTTTAAAGTATGGAAAAATGTCTTAAATTTCCTATTTTGATAGATGCTTTTAAATTTTATATCCGTTTTATTGTTGGATAAAGCAGAGGGCAAGATTGGATATTCTTGAGTTTTATGCTTATGATGTATCTTATCTAATAAAAAGTTATGTAAATCATGAGAAAATATGAGTCCAAACTCGTTCTTTTCTTCAGCAATAGTCATGACTTTTATCATTAAGCTTAGTAGTAAGGTTACCATTAACGTCTTTTTAGTAAAATATCCAAATATGAAACAGAAGTGTCAAACTCTGTGGTATCTTTTATTTCAAGCTCACTGGAATATGTCGTGTCGAATGTCAGTCAGCACTTGACTTAATGATAGATTGTATTTGCTGACAAGGTCATTGTATCGACCATAGAACTTGCAAAATAATGACTTTTAAAAGACTGTTGATATTCTTGTTTCATCAACTTGTTTGTCAATAACTTACCTTGTTTTAGAAATTGTTCATATGTAGAACATGCGTATTGAATGAACTGAGAGATATTAACCCCGTATACAGGTGATAAAGGTTTATTGCTGCATAAGTAAGGGACGTTGACGATTGAAAAGTTAAATTGATAAGGTTTATCATAAAGCTTAGTTGTAAGGTTACCATTAACGTCTTTTTCTAGTAAAAATTCAATGAAAATGAAAAAGATGTGTCAGACTTTGTGGTATCTTATTTCAAGCTCACTGGGGATCGTGTCGACATATGATTGGAAATAACTATAATTGTTAATTGATAATTGTTAATAGTCGATATAATTAAATGTCGAGTTGAAGGCCACCGCAAGTGTCTTCTTCTCATGTAGAAGGTTTTAGATAAATTCTGCTTCATATGAATACAAACATAGGTCTGTTAGTAAGGAGGCGCAATTGGTACCCAAGGGAATTCCAACAGATTATTGGAAGACCTGGTCTCCAAAAACCACATAGATATTGTCAATAAAGAACTCAAGAATCTTTTTTAATATCAATTCAGATTACTTGTGTGTGCAATCAGAATGTTTTTTAATAAAATAATTTTGCAAATGACCAATGAAAATGTAGTTAAAATCCGAATTCCGAAATCCGATATTATTGAAAAAAGCAGCTGTCAATGGTCTCAAAAAGCCTTTCCTTTAATTTACCATGAGTAATGGTTGTATACATAGTGGAAAAGTCGTAAGCTTGATGTTATTGGTTTGGTAAAATTTTGTGATTTCAAATTTTCCAATCAATCTGCCCTGTATCTTTGTTTGTAAGGATTTTTAGTTTTGGAATCCAGTATAGATATGGTAATTCAAAATTATTTTGATTGTTGTGAATAATAAAATATTTTTAGATATATGTTTAATATTTTTGAATACATGTATTCAAAACTGACATATAAAAATCCATTTCCTACCAAATAATTCAAAATCTCATTCTCCATCTTTAGATTATGTTGAATTATTACTCTGGGTGGTTGCCATCTTAAGAAATATTATTATAATTTTTACATCCTCTGAAATAATTTTTCTCCTTTATTTCTAATGAAAACCATTGTCGTTTATCAGTCAGTAAAGACCACTAAGCATATCACCTGTACAGATTTCTTGAGCAGTGGCTCTTCCATCAATGAAACGTACAATAATGTACATACTAATAATATAATATTTTATCTACTTATTCTAACTTTAGTTAATTATCTGTATAGATATAAATATAAACAATAAAATATCTTTCTTTGTTTGTTAGTATGGGAATTAACATTGCAGCTTTTGCAGAAAAAATTCATAACCCTCATAAGAGGGTAAAATAAATAAAATTTATGTTAACAAGTTGTATTATACGTATTAATAGATCAAACAAGTATTAATTGTGTAAATAATGTGAATAAATGTTACTAAAACACATAAAAAGTACGAGTTAATGTAGCACTATTTCCTATATTTAGAAAATGAAATCAATGCACTTACCTTGACTCGTACTCACATCATTGCTTTCCAGTCTGCTATTTGGGCCACTGGCTACAATTAATTCAGATCAGAAAGCGTAATTTCAACTTGATGGCGGAACAAACATTATTCATTCGTATATTTAGAAAATCAAATAAATGCACTTACTTTGACTCGTACTCACATCATTGCTTTCCAGTCTGCTACTTGGGTCACTAGCTACAATTAATTCAGATCAGAAAGCGTAATATCAACTTGATCGCGGAGCAAACATTATTCATTATTTCGGTGTACGTCAGTTTTTGAGGAAGACATATAACTTAGGTTTAAACAATCAATAAAGATATAAATATTTTGATTCTCATGCACGTCTGAGGATCTTTCCTTACACTACTTGTCAAGTACAATTTCTCTCATTTCCAATAAAATATTAAAATTTTATATTTCTTTAGCAACAATGATGCATGCATACTTTATTTTATTTGATTGAGAATGTATTTATGATATTTTAGTTAAAGGAGATGGAACATAAAAACACATTGTTTATTAGTTTGGCTGGGCACAAATTTAGCCCATTATTTGAAGACATTTAAAACACCCATGTATTATAATTAATCGTAGTAATTAAACACTTTACATAAACATTTAAGCTTGTTCAAACCATGACTCTTAATTAAGGGTAGGGTGAGGCAGCAGTGGGCGATATAAATTTTAAATATATATAGTAATATATAGGGAAAATTCTTTCAACATCTTCTCAAAGAATGCAAAGGCATGATTATTTATGTTTATATATGGAAGCATCCATAGGTAGCCTAGATTCAAGCTTCTTTAAATAATGAACCCGGGGGGTAGGGTAGTTTCACGAAGTTTCATATAGGGCAACATATGAACAATCTTGAAAAAAAAAAACTTTGTAAGATCAGCAAAGCAAGTGATATTCATATGGAAGCATCTACAAGTAGAGATTAAAGTTCTCTTCAAATCATGACCCCGGAATAGGAAAGAAAAGCTTTCAAAATCCTCTTCTCAACAACAGCAGAGACATGATTATTCATATTGATATGGAAACATTCTCAGGTAATGTAGATTCAAGTTTCTTATGTACGTTTTATTTTAAAGAATAATTAAATATTTTTTCGATTTAATTCGAACATTGTTTCATAGTTTATAATCTTCTTGGCCAAATTATGTGCATTTGTAAAGAATTATACTTAATTTCACGTTATAGAAAAAAAAAACCCATAGTTTATTTAAATAACATTCATATTTCCCTTCACTGAAATATATCGCGTTTCCGACATTTTGACATTAATTTGTTTTTTTTTTAAATATCTTTAAAAAAAAAAAAAGAAAAAGTTTTCTCTTCATACCATCATGAATAATAGATAATTAAAATGTAAACCTACAATCAATGGACAAAAATATTCGTCATTTTCAAAATGTCCTCGCGTTATTTACGTTCACAACGGGAGTTTCAAACGCAGATTTGTATACTTACAATTTAAGTCACTTGCCTAATATTTGGTCAGATTTCCCTTCATACGGATTACTTCTTTAATCCGGTCTGGATGCGTAGAGGCTGCGAACATATTCCAAGAGGATATTTTCCCACACTTTTCTAATTGCCTCAAACAGCTGATCGCGACTTTCAATAGTTGCGGACATCCGTTTGAGCTCTCTTTTGATTTTAACCAAATGTTTTCAATAACATTTAAATCTGGAAATTGAGCTGGCCAATCTGTGCAGTTAATATTAATTTCGGTCTTGTAGTTTTTCACTTCGTGGACCCTATGTACAGGGACATTATCGTCTTGTAAACATAGTCTTTGTTCGGAAAATGTCTGGCAATTACTGGCCATAAATTATTATCAACTATTTCTAAGTATTTAAGTGCATTTATATTACCTTCGACAGTTACATTAGTTCCCATGCCATCAAAACACATGCATCCCCAGATCATTACTGATATTCTCCTTTTCGATGGGGGACAAACCAAATGGGGACTGTTAGCTTCATCGTCCTTTCTCCATACATATGCACGGTTATGGTCATATAACAATCTGACTCTCATTGAAAAAATACTGAAACCCAAAAGAAACGCAACAAGCAAACATTCAACCGTTAAATTGCCGATATTTACAAAGTTGAAGATGTCCTTACCTTTTAGATACAAAATTATATCCTAGATATAACTAACCCCCCCCCCCCCCAATATGATGTTACATTTCTTTTGCGTTTCAGTATATATGTTTGTCAAATCAGTCAAAGTATCCCTTCTGTTTGTTTTAGCGAGACGACCCAGCTTCATCTTGTCCCGAGTTGTAAAAAAAAAGTCGACGGCCAGATCTAGGCAAGTTTTCGACAGTACACAGTCTGTCTATCCAAAATACTCACAAATGTTGACCTAGGTATATCAAGCATCCTCGCAAATTCTGATTTATTTGGGGTATGATTTGCAGATTTTACAAGCAATTATTTTACCTTGGTGCTAAACTCTACCGATTTCCGCCCCATCTTTTCAGACGATGTTTTTCAGCGTTTACAGATGACTGAATGACGTCAAAAAATCGTGACGTAAATTCTCTAGTCTCTGCTCCTATTTTGTATTGTTTAATGGACTTTTGAGCTTGAATACTGTTCGTTATCTCCATATATTTCTCTTTATTGAAAATTTAATTCTATTTCGTTTGTTCTATAAATAGTGCGAGTAAAAAATAGCCGAGATATGCATCGCGATTCGCGCAACGCCAATTAAAATGACGAATACTATTGTCTATTGACTGTATATTTGTCCCCCGCTTTCACTGTAAGTTGGGGATATTAATTTGGGTCTGTCCATTTTTCTCTCTCTCTCATTCTCTGTGATATACTTTTGTTTCCGGACGATGTATAAAAAAAATCCTTGCAGCTTTTGTAATAATTATTTTTATAACAAGTACCTATGGCCTAAAGAAGACCCCTATTGATCAAAGGTCAAGGTCAGAAATTCATACATTCTGACATTTCCGGACGATATCCAAAAAGGCGTTTGAGCTTTTGCAATTAAAATAATATCATACCTCGATTTTGCCATAAAAAAATACTTACTGATTTTGAGGTCAAAAGATTTAAAGTCAAAGGTAAAAAAAAAAGAAATTATATTTGCCAAATAAAAAAAATTGAGATGATAACTCTAGAAGTCTTTGAGCTGTAATAACTTCCAGTGACTTAAAGAAAACCCTATTGATTTAAAGCAAAAAATCGAATCCAAACATTGCAAATAATAGATTCCAGATTTTCTTTCACATCATAACTCCAAATGGCAAAAATTGAATGCCTATTGATTTTATGGTCAAAAGGTCAGGTCAAAAATCAATATCTTGCATAACATAATTTTTTTTTTTTTTGGGGGGGGGGGTAACTTTAATTTTTTTTAATAGTTTCCAGATAACTAATTCTCTGAAAGTTTTTGCAATGAAACGTAAGGTTATAATTTTTTTTTAATTCAGAAATACCCCTGTTTATTTTTATGTCAGAAGTGAAAAGTCAAGGTCGCCTTTTTCTATCTAAATCTGCGTTTTATTTTAGTTCTTCCAACCTTTTCTTTTTCCCTGAGTTAGCTTGTTTTCATTTGATCTCTTAAAGTGATCACTGTGTTCATCGTTTACCTACCATTCCATGTACATTTGACATTAATGTCAACACATCCTGCGTACGGATCGCAAGTTTCTCTTTCTTTACACGTACATTTTTCTTTACATAATCTTCCATAATATCCAGATGGACACTTTTTTGAACAATCTTTTCCATAGAACCCAACACATTCTGTAACAATTAAAGTAAATCATAGCATTGTAAGCTTTTGAGAGAATAAAATATAAAAAGGAGAAACATCCGCTTATAATGTAAGTAAAATTTTACAGAAAGTAAGAAAGAACATTTCGTACTACTCACCAGTACATGTATTTTCAATTTTTATGTAACCGGAACAACAATTTACAGACTGACTGAAAAGTAAAAGGTTTGTATGTAAGCATTTGTTAATGATATGCAGGGAAGGGAATAAAATTATCAGCAATTCAATATAATGAAAAGTTTAAATAAGTTTTGCATGGTAAAGACGTTTTATAATTGTATGCAGAAAAGTATGATACATTTTAATTTAAAATCGTGTTATAACATGATTTATATGCCGTATATATGTTTAAGAACAAGAATGCGCCTATACACACTACATAGACGAATAAATCTCGGAAATAAAAAGACAACTTACTTTATATGTCCAGTTCCACATGCCGTTTGGTAACCAACACTCAATCCTACATTTAGGACTAGAGTTATCGAGTAAGATAGGAGTATGTCCATTATGTTGATTCTACATCTGAATGGATTCTACATCTGAATGTAAATGTACTCGATATCTTGATTACATTTTCCTTATTTAAAAAAAACAGGAAAATATTCTGAAATATATATTTAATTTATACAGCTCAGAAAAACTCCGAATTATATATACGTGAAGTGCTTTATGTGATGTAAGCTTGTACATATCCTGTAACAGTCACCAAAGTGTCTTTCTGATTATCCAGGACATTAATCTTTCTAAAGTCTAAATAAACTGTATATACGACTTACTGGTTCCAGTGACTTTTAAAAATGGTACCTGAATGCAATTGAGAAAAATAATGTTACTCTTTTCTATTAGTTTTACTTGATTTACAACTTACTGGTGCCAGTGATACTTCTAGAGTGATAGCCTGATGCAGTTGAGAAAAAATACTATTACTTAATTACTTTTAAATAGTGATAGTTTTATCTAACGTATCCGTGTAGTATACATATCCGTATAAGTATCGAGGTATGGAGGCATCTCAATCCCGATGTCTAAACTATTTAATAAAATCTCAATAGTTATTTGTTTGGATTTAAAGCAGCCCCGATCATTGATAAATTGCATATGGTATTTTACTAATAAAAAATTATTAAGCTGCTCTAAACCCCGAAAATAGAAAGTGAAATTCAGTATTTGTTTTACTTAACTTGTTTTAAAATTCAATTTCAATTGTTTCAACACATACATTTGGTTTTCCCTCTCTCTATCTCTCTTTTCATATCAGGACACTTTATTGAATCAATCTTTAATTTACATATACCATAAAAAGGCATAACAGTTAAACCCCCACCCCCCACCCCATCCTCTCCCCACTCTGAAATATGAAAGACGTTAATATGAACACAACCAATAAAACCCTGTGAAACCTTTCTTTTTAGAGTGACCCTTCAATTGCAAATTGATAACATAATTTGCTTCCACACCCTTAGTTTTTTGCTCTAAAATTCCAGCTTAACCCATCAACCCACCTACCCCACCCCCGGCACACACACAAACTTTGAAAGCGTCGGTTGACTTTCTTTTATTCATTTTTTTTCCAATGAACTACTTGACAGATACATATCTTTCTCCCCCTTCCCAGTTGAAATTGCTATTTTCTTGCCTATACTAATACAGCTTAATATCGCTTAAATATGGTGTCCCTCGGCTGCGGTGGAATAAACTTGAAAAGACTTCATGGCGAACAAAATTGGTAATGAAATGAAAATGCAGAACTTTGTTTTCTTTCAAAGTGTGAATACGGCTATCGGCTAAACTTTTACGAAATTTGGGGTCTTCAAACCGCCCCAGAATTCCCAGCTATCCAAAGCTTCTCTTGATAATTATGACCCTCAAAAACGTGATATAGAGAATAATAAAAAGAAAATGATGATGAAAATTTTCATTGAATCCCCCCAACACACACATTTTGTTGCAGGATGGTCAAATCTTTCCCAGCTAATGTGTCGAGAATTATTTTTTGTAGAAGAGAAACTCGGAACTTAATAACCCCCCCCCCCCCTTCAATGTTTTTTTAGAGTTTGGTCAATTTCTGCACATTTTTATTATTGAAGCTTTGTTAAATCACTTGTCTTTTTTTGCTTACTTCCTGCCTCGCCCCCTCCCCTTCCTCCGCTTTGTAAAACCATTTTAATTGTGTGTCTGACCGAGACAAACTAATACTCGTCTAAAATGTTTTATCTCTGTCATTTCAACAAACTACGTAAAACAGTTATTTACATGTACAGTTAAACTTTGTGAACTCGAATCCTCAGATATTTCAAGTTTAATTTGAGATAACGAGGCTTGACTGTATATATTATGAGAGGGGGTATATCTTATACTGTAAAGGTCAATGAAACACTTAAATATCCTGAGAGAGAGAGAGAGAGAGAGTCTGAATTTTTTTTTTTGATTTTTAAACAAATGAATAAAAATACATGCTTGTTTTCCTTATTTTATTTTAAAGCTATTTTTATTTTTCCATAAAATAATAGGTATGTACAGCAACATGATATGTTATTGGAAATACTAGTATTACTATGTTTTATTACCCAATGAACAACATCGGGATCAGGATGCCTCACATACCTCGATACGTATAAGAATACTTATACAGATACGTTAGATAGAACAATCTCTATTGTTGAGTTGAAGGTCACAACAAGTGTTTCCTTCTTCTCATGTATAAGATTTTGAATAAATTCTGCTTCATATGAATATAAAAATAGGTCTGTTAACAGCGGGGCTCTATTGGTACCCATGAGAACTCCCACAGATTGTTGAATCTTCAAAAACTACTTAGATATTGTCATTCAGAAACTCAACCATCTTTTTAATAACAACTTCAGAGTACTTGTGTGTACAATCAGAATGTTTTTAACAAAATAATTATGCAAATGACCAATTATAAGATAAATAAATTTACGAGATCCATTTTTATCAACAAAAAAAAAGTAGCTGTTTATGACGTCAGAAAGCCTGGACTTTAACTATATTATTTCAAAATTACTCATTTCAACGATCATGTGTTCGTTAGTTTTTTCGTGATCAATATTTATAAATATCTACCCTATCAGATTCGAACATATACGAGCCTGGAACTGCTGGAAGTGGGAAACGGGGGGCCAGGGTTCGATTCTCGAATACCACGTTAAGCTTGAGATTTTGATAATAAATAGTTGAAATTAAAACTTTATTTCAAAACAGTATCTAGTTCCATCAGCTACAATATCGTATAATCACATCAATATTATAACAACAAAGTATTATCTACATCATAGCTTAGCCTTGTTATGTGCTGTGGGGGTCAGTTTTTAACAAACAAATCTTGTTTTAGGTACTTTCCGCTTTGAAAATACTGAGTACAAAATTACCCTAACAAAAATACTATAGTTAACTATAGTTTACTATAGTTAACTTTAGTAAATCAAAGTGTCAAAGTTATCACTTTGTTAATCAACGTTTTCAAAGTGATCACTATAGTGTAATAGTTATCACTATAGTAAATCAAAGTTTTCAAAGTCATCACTATAGTAAATCAAAGTTTTCACCATACTAAATCAAAGTTTTCATAGCGATCACTTTAGTAAATCAAAGTTTTCATAGTTATCACCATAGTAAATCAAAGTGTCAAAGTTATCACTATAGTAAGTCAAAGTTTTCATAGTGTCAAAGTTATCACTATAGTTAACTATAGTAAACTATGGTAAACTATAGTATTTTTTGTTAGGGTAAATGCCACTGATACCTAATTTTCATGCATACAATGTATGTACAAGACAAACCTTGTTAAAATAACAGCTCGAATTCGGTCTTTTCTTTAGCCTTTTAACTCATGAAAGACTGAAGAGGTAAAGTAAATCCATCTAATAACCATATTGTCATTCTTAGTTGACCTTTTACGTGCTATCATTTAAAAACAAATGCGGTTTTGGTGACCACCTCTTTCTGAAATAAACTGTTTTTAGCTCCCGTGAGCTGAAAGCTCAGTGAGCTTTTCTGATCACATTTTGTCTGTCTTTCTTCCGACTGTCCTTCCGTCTGTGAACTTTGCAAACTTTTAACTTCTTTTCAAGATCTAGAACCACTGGATAAATTTCAACCAAACTTGGCAGCAAAGGTATGAATATTCATATTGATATTGGAGCATCCTTAGGTAGTGTAAATTCAAGTTTGTTCAAATCATGACACCCAGGGATAGGATGGGGTCACAAGTGAGGAACAAGGTTTTACATGGAATATATGGAGGGGAAAATCAGCTGATGAAAACAAGGGCCATAGTGACTCAGGTGAGCGTTGGACCCTTGCACAAGGGTAGGGTGGGACAACAATTTTACAGTGGGATATATAGGAAAAAATCTTTCAATCTTCTTCTCAGGAACAGCAAAGGCATGAATATTTATATTGATATGGGAGCATCCTTAGGTAGTGAAGATTCATGCTTATTCAAATCATGACCCCTGGGGGTAGGATGGAGTCCTTGTGGAAGATTAATGTTTTGGATTGGTATATATGGAGGGAAAAAAATCAGATGATGAAGAACAGAAGGGCCATAGTGACTCAGGTGAACGTTGAGCCCATGGGCTTCATGTTTCATTATAGTTTTATGTAAATGACATATCCTATCATTAAAGTTTAATTATTTTTATTTTGTTTCCTTTTATATCTAGTTTTATTTAAACAGTTCCCAGCAATCCCTATGTTTTTATACCATCATGTATCATGGATAATTGATGTGATATGTGTACTCTATTTGCCAAACAATTTTACTGAAAGTTAGAGACATTTATTCTGGTCTGTCCGTCCCTCTGTCTGTCATTCTATGCGTAACACTTTTGTTTCGGGAAGATGTGTCAAAAATCCTTTGAGTTTTTGCAATGAAATTTTATATCACCACTCCCTATGGCCTAAAGAAGACTCTATTTTGAGGAAAAAGTTCAAAGGTCAAGGTCAGGAATTCATACCTTCTGTCTGTGTGTAACACTTTCATTTCCATACGGTATTTGAAAAAGCCTTTGAGCTTTTGCAATGGAATTTCAATCACACCCACCTATTCTCTTAAAAGACAGCTAATGATTTAAAGGTACCTCAAAATCAAGGTCAGAAATTCATATAAGCAAAAGAGATTTCAAGATGACAACTCTAGTTCTCTTTGATCTATCACAACTCCCGGTGACTTTTAGAAGACCCCATTAATCTGAGGTCACAATGCAAAAGTGGTTTCAAGATAATAACTTTAGTTTTCTTTTAGCTTTTTCAATGAAATATAATATCATAACTCTCATTGACTCAAAGAAGACTCCTATCATTTTTCGGTCACAAGGTCAACGTCAAAACTTCATGGTTTCCTAGAGAGAACTTTAATTCTCTTTGAGGTTATGCAATGAATTTTTATACCTTTATCCTGTAATAGTCACCACTGTCTTTCTGATTATCCAGGATATGGATCTTTCTCTTTCTAAACTCTAAATAAAGTGTAGATACGACTCACTGGTGCCAGTGACATTTAAAAATAATCAAAGTACTGGAAAGAGCTAAGCAATGAACTGAATAAGTTTGGATTTAAATTTCCTTTTGTATTAGAATAAATACTAACATTTTTTCCGCGTCACTATGTAATTATGAAAGTAAATATAGAAGTGACCCCTGTCAGCACTCGTTGTACAAGATTGTTAGAAATCTGTCGAAATGGTGAAAAAGAACAAGAGCCACTTAGGGCCTTTTTGGCCCTGAGAATTTCTGAAAAATCGAAACTGCTCAGTTTTGGTTGAAAATGTAGTATTTATAACTTGGATCCTTGGTGGCCGTGTATCTATTGAACATGACGTTATTTTCTCTCTAGTCAATGCATTATGACGTCATAAAACACGTCATTTTCCCCACATCCTGTACATTCCCTTAAAAATGGCCAAAAGTTGATTTATTTTTTCAATATTTCATGTAGAGCACAACCTCTGATCCAAAATATGCAATTACATAATTAAAGATCTGTTTCTGAAAATCTCAAAACATGTTTTAATTTTTGGATCGTGGGCTGTGCTCATATTTTAATTCTTTGCTGAAGGTAGTCAAATACGCATGTTTTCTACAAAATTCAAGAACATTGTATTTTCTCAAAGCCTGTTTTCCAATACCTGGATTCTCAAAAAGAAATTTAGTTATAGGAAATGAGAGCACTAAGTCTCTACTTTATTTTGATATATGAAATGGGACAGAGGGTGATAATCAATTAATTGATATAACGACAGGGCCATTTTATGCACAAAGTGAACCTAGCTCTTTATATAGTTTCTAATTATTAGTATCATCTCTTTATCGATATTAACAATAATCTAATTATTGAGTAAATTTTATTGATGATTGAATTAATCTAAAATGATTTTAAATAATTTTTAACGTTAACAACTTCTTTAACAATCCTGTACAACAAGTATTGACAAATATACATGTGGGAGCGTATACACATACATACATATATATATATATATATATATATATATATTTCAGAGCACGCGCATGCCCAAGTTTTCTAGATATGTCACTTCTTCCTCGTAAGAGCGCTTGCTTCGTGATCGGGAGGTCGAATCTCGGCCGCGACTGACCTAAGTCGATAAAAAATGAGTAGCAACTGTTCCTTCGCCATGCTCTCGGCACTTTGAAATGAAAGTTCTTCTTCGGATGAGACCTTAAAAACCGAGGCCCTTGTCACGGTAGGCGTTGACATGATAAAGATCCCTCACTGTTCAATGGCTCTGACAAAATTTGAAGCCCTTCACCGATATATGGTGACGTCTCTATCTGAATGAAAAATTCTGGAATGAGACGTATAAAACAACATACAATCAATCAATCAATCAATCTTTCTCGTAAGGTAATGGAATATTACTACATAAATAAGGAAAGTTAACGATGGAAAAGCTGAAGACTTCTCGTTTGTCATTCAGTTTATTATTTGTTGGTCCTCATCATTTAAAGTCAGCAAAACTTCCCAATTTGATAACAGATGTGGCAGACTCTGTGATGTCTTTTATTTTGAGTTGGGATATAAATATCGAGTCAACATATGAACGGAAGTAACTATAATTGTTACTTGATGAAACGTCGTCGATATATCTGAATGTCAAGTTGAAGTGTTTTCTTCTTCACATGAAAAACAATTTGTTTGAAGACTTGTCTACATAAAATGAATGTTTTTTCGAAAATCATTTTCTTAAAGAAAACAATGGTAAAATCTAAGGCGGATTCGGTTGAAAGATTCTTTTCATGGGTTTATTAGAAGCAGATTTTGCAACAGCGTTACTGTCCAAAAAAGTGATGTACAAATCTAAAATAAAATAAGCAACTGTACTAATGCCTTCCATGTCATTTTTAATAAAATATAAGAACACATATTTCAGTCAATTAATCATTTTACTTTAATGATGACCATAAATAGATCTCAAATTAGAAAATATACAAAAATTGTAAAAGTACTTTTTCTGCACATTATTAATTTAGGCTATATACGCCCCAGTGTATTTAATGTACATTGAAGGCATGTAGTGGCAATCTAAGAAATCTGCATAATTTTCTACCTGCAGATAGAACAGAAATTGTGATTCCGTTGAATTTTCAACCCGTGGAATAAAGTACGTTTGTACAAAGTTACAATGTCTGAATGAATTAGATGAAGTTACATTGCTGACAATTAAAACAGTTTTATTACGCTAAAAATAGACATGAACTTTTACAAACTTAAGGTATTTAATGCCTTCAGTCTTAAAACTATAGGTTTAAAGCAAAAACTTGAGAACTGAAAAACACTTACATTGCGATCGACCACAATTTCTCTGAGTTTAATAACGTCTGGACAATATAAACTTAAATCTTTAGTTTACACCCTGTATTTCCTACCGATATTCGCCAACTGTTACATATTCATAGTGCCTAATTATAAACCAAATCTAAAGATAGCTATCTAAATGATGAACATTCTCCTATGTGTTCTTCTTCCTCTTCTTTCAGTTATATACCTGCTGGAGCACGTACGAATCATATAATTGTAGCGATACTCAAACTTATTGTAAATATGACTGATTTAAAAGGTTTTCCTCATGAAACCTGTACGAATACTGCAGTTATAAAACCTTGCACTGTACGATATCTTTGATATTCAATGCTAAATACATTTAAGAAGACAGAATAAATAACCTGTACATTGTACAGCTCTGCCTCAATCCTTAGCCTAAAGTCTTAGAGAAATGGCATGTTTGTACTCATCTTCTGTTAACCGATATATAATTTTAAAGAATACTTCCTGCTTTATGAAATATCTTCATAATTAAAAATATTAGTTATGATTTTCATTGCCGAAAACTGCTACAATTTATTTTTGCAAAGTTATTTTTCATCAGTTAAGAGTATTTGAATTTATCCATAAAACAAATAAAAATTTATCAGTCCCTGTATCAACATTAAAAAATGGGAACTTTTTTGGGAATTGATGATTAAAAATTCCCACACAAACCTCAAATAATGCTTTCATTCTTGAAAGACTAATGATTGTAATTGAATCTGAGAAACATTATGCAATCAAATTGTAACATGATAAGACTAAGTAATAGTTTTAGTTTCTCATTATATCAGATCTCCCTCACAATAACAATTGATTGTTGTCATTAATAAATCATAGAATGTATCTTTACTTACAATGGGGTTCCCCTTTATTTCCAGCAGTTCTTTTCAGCTTGTAATAAAAGATGACTGAACCATGCAGCACAATGACCTTAGTGTAAATTTTAACTCACTGATAAGATGCCGATAATTTTATTGAAGCATCACATATCATCACAAGTTTATATTTTCCATCTTTTATTTCAATTAATATGCTTGATTTCATTTTCAAATCTGTAAAATGCATATTTTAAATCAGTTGAATTTAATAACATAGAGTTATTTGAACATGTGGCTAAATTCCAAGTATGATCATGAGATGAATTTGAATTCAGAAACAAAACAAAATTATCTTCATTTAAAATTATACGTATCAATTTAACTTACTACACACTTAAACTTTTATGGTTACACACCCAATCATTGAGCAATGATAGTTTTAATGCTCATTTAAACGGGTACTACTATTAGTGAGCAACTCCAACAAAGATTATGATACGATTGGATACATTATGATGAAGGAGGAAATAAGATCTAAAATAATGACCACCACTAGTTCATGGGAAGACATGCTTTTATAAACTGATATTCACTATACTTTTGGTAGACCCTAGTTCATGCCAACTTTCGATTCCAAATCAACTCAAATTTCAATATATATATTTTATAAGTAAAGAAGGTTTCTCATTATTTCTTCATATAGGGAGTAAAACCTATTTCCATAAATCACAAAAGCAAAATAATTTTAGTTCAAACTAAATGATCAAGAAATAATACACAAATTCGATTCGCTCAATGACGAATAAAAACTTTTTAAAATCCTTTTTTGATATTTTTGAATTATTTTTCTTTGTATATACTGTAATACACCCTGCTTTAATGTTGAAATGTTGAAAGGTGTTTTAAAAGGGAGTTAAAATATATATAATAAGATGATATCTCATTCAATTTTGGTGACGAACAAAGGGGCAAATAAAGAGGTAAGTGGTAATTCACATTAATATATATATATATATATATATATAGAGAGAGAGAGAGAGAGAGAGAGAGAGAGAGAGAGAGAGAGATAAATCTAAAAGTCTATTTAGGGTTGGTAGTGCAACTTGCTGGTTTGATTGCCTTTACTAACCATTAAGACTCGATGTAATCATCACTCGAATTTGATGTGCCTGTAAACACAATTCTTGAAGGCGAAGGAGACATTTTATAAGCGACTTTGACCAGTAATCTCGAATAGAATATTATTAATATATCATTATTTGGATTTATTTTACAATGAACCCGAAATGACTCAGAGGAATTTGGGAATACTCTGCTTAGAGATGGCGTGCTCTTGGTGAAATTGTAAGTTCTGGGGCATATTTCCAATTACGTTAATTTTAAAAATCAGAATGTTTTACTTTCAATAATCAATGTAGTTTTTGCCAAACTTTATCGCCTTTCACTTTGTTTAACAGAAAAACATTCTGTGTAGTCTGAAATGACTAGATCCTCTAAAGTGCATATGTCAACTTGTGTTTTTCCATCATTCACTCCATCACTTTTAAAGACTTTGTTGTACTGATCAGCTGGTGTATCCACCGTTTTAAATTTAGGAAATAAAATTTGATTGTATTCATGTGTCTTTTGCTTTCCTGGTTCTTCATCAGAACTTGTGTTTTCTTGGACATGTTTGCACGTACAATTTCCTTTATCATCCCTCAGATCTTGAGAGCGAATAATTCTTCGTTTTCGTGTTCTTGTGCCTGGTTTTGTTGAGATGTCCGTAATTTTTGGGACTTTAATCTTACCACGTCCTTTCTTCCTTTTTCTAAAAATATAGCACACTGCAAAATATATTTCTTCTGGAACTATATTTACAAACCAAAACTATATCACATTAACCAAATCTAAGCTATTTCCACAGCGAGGATTAAATTCATTTATTTATCTCCACACGTTTAAATGTTAATCAATTTACAGTGTATTTATAAATCAACCTTTACCTGCACACAAAAAGCACGATTGAAATAATAAACTGCAAAGCAAGCAGTCCAACAGCTACATGACAAACTAAGCAATATCCCTGTGTAGAACATATCCAACGATGTCCTAGTTATAAATTAAGGAGAGCGTAGATAAATTTCTATGAATCGACTTTTGGATCATGATACTATGATGCCTGCACTTTTGATGATCATGTTTTTGTTCTCGATGCCTAATATTGCTCACAACCAGATTTTTTTACCATACGCAACCAATTACATCAGAACAAGATTCCGACCATTTCAAATTCTAGAATACTTTTTAGCAAGATAATAGAGTTTATATAACTAGTGTTATATATTTAATAAAATCCTACATTGTACCAATTCCAACTGAAATTGTGAAGGGGAGGGGGTGTGATGCTTAATATGTATGAATAAGAATAGTAATCACATTCAAATAAATCCTTGTTGATTATTTGAAGCACAGAGACAAATCAAGAGATTAAATGATTAAATACTTTAACCCATCCCCCACCCCAAAATAAAAATTCTACATACCATTGAATGGTTATTAAAATGTATGCAACCCACATAAGGATTACATGTTTCCATTTCTTTACAGTCGCATCTAGTTTTGCACAGTTTTCCATAAAATCCTTTCGGACATTGTGTTGTGCAATCTTCTCCAAAAAAACCTACGCATTCTGTTTTTAAAACATGTTATGGTATGATCTTTCATATGTGTTTGATAAATCTTTAATAATTAAAAGATAAAAACAATTATAAAACATTCTGAAGTTCACTTCTCCGTTGAAATAATACCAGTTAAAAGTTTTATAGCCACCAATTACTTTCAATTCCGCATCACGTACCGGTGCATTGATTGTCAATTTTCCTGTATCCACTACAACAAATCGCTGATTGGCTACAAAACATCGTCAACGTATTTTAAATAGGTATTTTTTTTAAAAATAGTTTTGTTTATTCACATAAACTTTGCTCATTAATTATTCACACATACTTTTTCTATTTTTTTTAAAAGCTCGGAGTAGTTTTGTTCATGTACTTTGACGTTATAATTAGAATATGCGAGTTAATCTTCGCTCTTTCTTACGAGAAGTATTTTAAACGCTTTTAATGAAGCTCTGAACACTGCTCACAAAACTCTAATTCGATTCTATGGTAATTTCTTTAATGTGGAGTAATCTGCTCTTTGATGTAAGAATGTATAAACGCACAGAAATTTACAGTAAATGACACAATTTAAAATAGATTAAAATGTTTTAAACATTGTATAATACCCCCATAAATTAATTTTCTCAAAGTCTAAAGGCATTTTTCATTAGTTTTTAGACATTCCTTAAAGTGTTATCTTACATCTAAAAAATTATGTTGGAGTTCATTTTAATAGTAGAAAAATATAAAATATTTTCCTTGATAAAACATTTGTATTGACTATATATACATGTAGGGCATTTCTCACGACATTCCGGATGCCCTTTACACTACGTATAAAACATAAAATACTTACTTCTTGTCATCGATACATTTGTCTTTGTCACTAAAATTCCATGTAACGTTTATCACAAGTAAGATATAAACATAAAAAAAGAAAAGCCATGGCTTTGTTTCAAAATTAAAAATTTCGAGGAACATCAGTTTTATGTTCCTTGTATGAAAAATCAGGATATTAAAATGTTAGGATGAAGAGTGTATTTTTCAGATAAGTCAGCTATATAAAAAAATGATTTATACATTTTAAACTGTAATATACACTTTAGTAAAGACACGATAAAGCTTCACAGACTCCAGTGAAGCTGGAAAAAAGGTTGATCTTTCTGTCAAAAAAAGGGGTCTAGATGTTAAACATTCAATCAAATTTCAAGTTGGTTTATACTTATTTTCTTTAGTTGCATCTCGAGAAGTGCATAGGGGGATTTAAAGTATGAAATATATGGAGATAACGAACAGTATTCAAGCTCAAAAGTCCATAAAACAATACAAAATAGGAGCAGAGCAAACACGGACCTCCAAAACATCAGAGGTGGGATCTGATACCATTTAGAAGGATAAAGAAACTCCAAATTATGGTAAATTAACATTGAGATCCTTTAGGTTAATATACATCATGCTTTTACTTTTTCTAGCGTAAATGTCACATACACTTAACAATAGTTTTAAAACTACAATCCTCTTTTACAAAATATTGGTTACTAGTATGTACAGCACATTCTCTGCCTGACGTCCAGTAAACAATCCTTGGGATCAGTATCATTAAGGAGTAATCCTCTCCTATCGACCCATCTGAGCCTTTTGATCGGGTAATCCGAGTCATCCGTAGTTTGGATATAATGGCCTAACGTCATCCAGCATTCGACCTAGCGACACGTTTAAATTGCAAACAAGGCCATTGTATCGACCATAGTTTTAGCGGAATGTTGACTTTAAAAAAAATGTTCATACCCTTGCAAAATCAACTATTTGTCAGAAATCTGTTTCTGTCTGGGCTTAGAAATTGATCGTATGTAAAACATTCATATCAAATCAACTTGCTGACGTAAATACAAGCAGATAATAAAGGTAAATTGCTACATAGATAAGGGAAGTTGACGATAGAAAAACTTGAAGTCATTCACATTTATGGTAAAGTTTAATAGTGCTTGGCTCCAAAAACATTAATGAAAGGTATATCGGTGGTATTACTAATAGTTTTAAGCTGTGGTTTTTATTTGGAGAGAGAAAAAGAAAAAAAATCTACCGACTGAGTGTTTTCCTTAGGTTTGGCCAATTGTATATTAAAATGGTGTTCATTCTTTTTGGAAGAATAAATTTCTATTTTTTTCTTTGTGTTTGTGTTCTTTATATATTTACTAATTAAAAACCCAGAAAAAAATTTAAACCGTATGCGGCGTTTGACCCTAGAAAAGCGTGCTAAAGCAGACAGTATGGTGGCTGCAGAGGGGTCCTTTGGAGAAATTTGTAAAGAAAAAAAAAAAAAAAATTAAAAGATTATGAATTCCTCTAATGAGAAATTATGGCAATAGTTTAACAAACATGAAAATGTTTACTATAAATAACCACGGCATTAAGTAAGCAGCACACGATAATTTGAAAATTGTACCACAAAATTGGGTCAACCAGAAGTTAGGTGGATTTGTTATGGACACCAAGGCATTGGATGACTACAAGGCGATATGATCGTCAATAGCTGTGTGTTATTTGATTTTTAACTGGGATACTTCTTCTGTAGCAACCTCACGGACTACCTGATCACCAACTTATATCTGGGCAAAAACGGTGCGCAGCGCACGTCGGGAAAAAAACCAAAAATAATAAAAATGGAACTCATAAATTTATCTTCTCATTGGTCATTTGCAAAATTATTTTGTTAAAAAACATTCTGATTGTATACACAAGTACTCTGAAGTTGATATTAAAAAGATGCTTGAGTTTCTGATTGACAATATCTATGTGCTTTTTGGAGACCCGGTCTTCCAGCAACCTATTATATATATCCCAGTGAGCTTGAAATAAAAGATACCACAGAGTCTGACACATCTGTTTCATATTTGGAAATTTTACTGGAAAAAGACGTTAAAAGTAATCTAACAACCAAGCTCTATGATAAATGTGATGACTTTAACTTTTCAATCGTCAACTTCCCTTACTTATGCAGCAATATACCTCCATGACCTACATACGGGGATTACATCTCTCAGTTGATTCGATACACAAGAGCATGCTCTACGTATGAACAATTTCTTAAACGGGGTAAGTTATTGACAAACAAGTTGATAAAACAAGAATACCACCAGTGTCGTTTAAAGTCGTCATTTCGTAAGTTCTATGGTCGAAACAGTGACCTTGTCAGCAAAACCAATTTTTCATTAAGTCAAATGCTGACTGTCGTTTTTCATACTAATCGTTAGGCCATTATTAACACACTGAATTAGTCGGCGGATTTTCCCGTTATTTCCCAATCATGACAAAGAGCCTATGTTATGTGACCGGTCGGCAGGGGATGCTCGTTCCTCCATGGGACCTGATCCCACCTCTGATGTTTTTTTAGGCCGTGTTTGGTCTGCTTCGAAATTTGTATTGTTTAATGGACTTTTGAGCTTGAATACTGTTCGTTACTGTTTCATGAATGAACTTCATAACCTTTTGGATATACACATTGAATTTTGTCAGGAAAAAACAGAAGATTTCTGAATTTTGAAAAACATCTCATTATATGTTCAATTCTCATAAACATTTTTAGGCATACACATTTTCAACGTATTTTATGCAATTTGTTAAATAAGGAAACGTTATGGAATAGCCTAAGTAGAATTGAATGTTTAATCGACGCATTTTACCAAACACATTAAGACCTGTACTCTAGTCTATATTTTGCACTCATGCTCACCGGGAAACTTTATCCTCTTCTGAAATATTCTGATGAAGGTGGAAATCATTTATTATCATCTTTTTCTCATTAAAACGAAAAACATTCATTTAATGTTCACTATATATTTATTATGATAGTTCAACCTTTCAAGAGCACACATGTATCAGTATTATTTTACTTAAAAACAGCACTGAACTCTCTCTTTCTCTCTCTCTCTCTCTCTCTCAGGTAAGGGTACATGTATATGGAGTACTTTAGTTTACTCATAATTAAAAGACATGAAAGAATAATACAAAGAAATAAATCATTTTTTCAAAGATAACAATTTAATGATAAAGAAAAATTGCGATTGCTCGCGCAGATGGGGAAAACTCCATCACTCTAAATTGGTCTAATATAATGTTCAGAATACTTATTTTAAAAAAACAAAAACAAATGTAATTTAGTGCATATTGCAGTTTATTTTATTTTATATGAAATGGGGTTCATTACCCATACCCTAAAATCAGTGTGCAGTGTGGAGACTGTCATTAAAATGCTTTAAGCAGTATACATGCATACATTTCCAATGTTATTTAGAACGCTTCTAAAAAAATTGAATTTCAATTTGAAGAGTTTGTTTCATTCAAATGTTTCTTATTTGATTATAGCGAACGCACCTATTTGCGCGAAGTGTCGGTTGCACTGCAAGTTTTCAAGGCAAGGCATAGCTGGCGGAGAGAAAATTTCGGATTTCCTTTATGGACTTTGTTATTTAAAAAGTGATCAACCAACATACAACGTCAAGTGACGTCACATTCTAGCCTCGTGCGGTTTGCAAAGGCGAATAGATATCCAGTAATACAATGTATTATATACAACTGCGCTCACCCCAACGTTGCAACGTCAACACATTATAAAATTTCTCTTGAAAAACATTCTGAAAAGCTTTAAAAAGCGAAGACAGTAAGCAATATAAAAGAACTAGGGATGTCAACGAATATTCGAACATTCGAATATTCATTCGATGAGTTGATATTCGAATATGAATTTAAGATTCGAATATTCGGTGTTTTTCAGATTTCATAAAAAGAATTACTGTGATTAATAATTTTTTATTAGAAAAGTGCTGGAATTCTTCCTGTTAAATTTACTAGCGATCAATTTCGATCTATACTTTCTAATCCTATAGATCTACTAAATTATTTTGTTTTGAGTAGGGTGTTAAAAAATTATACAATAATGCTTAATGTGTAATACAAAACGTACTTTCATAGTTTTTATTAGTTAAAAAACCTTCTTAGAATGTCTAAAAAAAAAAAAGTGAAGAGTATACTTATCAAAACAAATTTAATTGATCATTGAATGAATGTCCGATAGAATTAGTCTGTAATTAATATTGTAAAGGGCTCAATTTCAGAATAAATGTGTAAATTACTTGATTATCTCGGGTTGTACATAATCCTGAGTTTTATATTCATTATCGGGAAATTAGTTAATTACCTAGGACAATTGTCTATGGAAATATTTGTTTATATTTTAAAAACATTGTATCGAAGATTATAATTATATCTCTTATTAGGCAGATAATTGTAATTCATTACACGTATTGAAATCAGTATACGACTATCTTGCCTTTGGTAAGACGACTGGCTCCTCAGTTGGAACTATTATAAATGCACATGTTTCATTTGCTAAAATTATACTTTTCTACATTTAAATCAATTATTTATTTCAAACATTGACAAATATCAAATGGAATTCCTTGTTGTACAACTACAAAAGTCTTCATGCATTTTTACTTCTAATATAAGATTACCTACGATAAACTTTTCATGAGAGTAGGATATGCATATTTAAAATAAACCAGAATTTATTTATTTTATCGAATATTCGAATATATTCGAATACTTTCATTGAATATTCGAATATGGATTATGGGCAAAATTGACATCCCTAAAAAGAACACATGAAAAATGAATTTCCTTATATAATTTTCAAATTAAAATATTGAATACACAGAGTAGCAAGTTTCTGATCAGAGTCTACTATATTTTTATAACTAATCAATAATCAATTCAATCGAGAACTCAATTTTCAGAGGTTCCAAGTTGTTCTTGCAAAACTATAAGGCCTTGTTCCCCTTAAACTATGTTGATCTACAGAAGAAAGTCGTAGTTTTCTTCTCATATTAACTTTGTCTTGATCTATAGAACAGACTGTATTACTTCTATGTTCATAAATATGTTGTCTATTTATAACAGTCCTACTGTACTGGTCAGCTGGTGTATCCACGGTTTTGAATTTAGGAAAGGTCACCCGACTGTAGCCACGTGTTATTTGGTTTTGGTGTACCTTATGATAAGTGTGTTCTTTCATACTTTTTGGAATATAATCTACATTGTCCTCAAGTTCTTCATAGCGAATCAGTTGCAATTCCTGAAACGGATGAGGTGAATCTGTCGACTTGGCCATGATATTTTGAATCTCATACTTTCCGTGTCTTCGATGTCTAAAAGTAATTTTTTCATGCTAATTAAATACATGTTACTTTACTTAACTGACATTTTCATTCATCTCTTGTTTCCGTCAACTTTAAAAGCAATATTAGTTTAATTTTTGAAAAATTCTTTTGCTGTAAAAATATGATAAAATGATGATTCTGTATGTAACGTTATAGCCTTTATGATAAATAAGACTTTCCTTTTAACTTAACTTTAACCAGATTTGAAGAGTGAAATATGAAGATAACGAACATAATTCAATTTCTGAAGTCCAATGAAACGATACAAATTTGGAGCACAGCAAACACGGACCTCAAAATTAAGAGGTCGGATCAGGTACCATGGAGGAGTGAGCATCCCCTGCTGAATCGGTCACACCCGCTGTGTGTTCCTTGTCATGATCGGAAAAAAATGAAAAATCCGTAGACAATTCAGTGTATAAATAATGGCCTAACAATTAGTATGAAAAACGTCAGTCAGCATTTGACTCAATGATAGGTTGTATGTGCTGACAAAGTCATTGTATCGACCATAAAACTTCAAACCAGACTGTTGATATCCTTGTTTCATTGACTTGTTTGTCAATTGCTTGCCTCGTTTTAGAAATTGTTCATACGTAGAGCATTCTCTTGCGTATCGAATCAACTGAGAGACATAAACTCCGTATGCAGGTGATAAGGGTATATTGCTACATGAAGAAGGATGGACTATCTATTTGTGGCTTTACATAAGTTTATCGACCTTTATTTTGTCTATTAATATCAATTATAAAAAGAAAACAGAATCCTTCACGCAGTTTATTTTGCTTTAGATAAAACATGCACTGTTTAATGATATACATAATACCTGCCGACTCACCTGTATATACAAAGAAGTGAAGCGAAAATCAATGTTAAAATCTGAAAGACAATGATTCCAATGGCTGCAAGTAAAACAAATTTACATTCCGGTACAAACCATCCTCGGCTGTAGTCTATAACGAAAAATGTGAATTTCAGCAATATAAATGATAATGATAAACCGCCGAAATTCAGTAGGAAAGATATGGTGGCATATCTATGCCATCCAATTAAATTTTGTCAACATAAGATATCGCGTCAAGTCAAGATAACTATCACGTCAAGTCTAGATAACTTGCTGGAGTTGTCGAGATATCCCAACATCTATCTCCTCTAGTCAAGATAATCTATCACATTTTTTTGCAATAGCTATCTCGATATGACGAGATTATTTATCTTGTATCATGACTAAAATTGTTGCATTGACAAGTACTGCCTCTTCGTAATTGCTGTCATGATAACTGTATATGTTTGTATGTACATGTTTTTATATAGATGACGTGTTACGGGTGTCTCAGTCGTTTTCTAGTGAAACTATGCGGGCCTCTTTTATTGAAATTATTCTTCAAATTCATCACTGCTATTGAATCAAATTAATTTTTTTTCATTTGTCTATTGGAGGAATATAATTTCTAAGAGATAGAGATTTTTGAATATAAACCGTTCCATAAAATTTCACAGTTAAATATGAAACAACCCATTAACTTAATTCATAATTTCCATTTTTTTATATACTAGTATATGTACATGTGCATTTACAGTTACAGTGACTGCAATTATGAAGAGGCAGTACTTGTCAACGCAACTATTTAAGTCATGATACATGATAAATTATCTCGTTATATCGAGATAGCTATCATAACAAAATGTGATAAATTATCTTGACTAGACGAGGTAGAAGTTGGTGTATCTCGACAAAACCAGAAACTTATCTTGATATGACGAGATAGCTATCTTGATTTGACGCGATATCTTATGTTGACAAAAATTATGTGGATGGCATAAATATGCCACCATAGCAATCACATTTTTTTTGCAATAGCTATCTCGACATGACGAGATTATTTATCTTGTATTATGACTAAAATTGACAAGTACTGCCTCTTTATAATTGCTGTCACGATAACTATATACTCGTATATGTATGATGTATGTATTTATATAGATGACGTGTTACAGGTGTCTCAATGGTTATCCAGTGAAACTATGCGGATCTTTTCTATTGAAATTATTCGTCAAATTCATCACTGCTATTGAACCAATTTAAATTTTGTATTTGTCTATTGGTGGAATATGATTTTTAAGAGATAAAGGTTTTTGAATATAAACTGTTCCATAACATAAAATAAGATATATAAAATAATATCTCTATTAAATATTAAACAAACAACCAATTTACTTATTTCATAATTTCCATTGTTGGTCATTTCTTAGTTACTGGCATGGCATAAGTACAACAATTAATGCAAAGAGTCAAACATTTACTAAAAACTACCGATAATAATATTATAGCCAATTATTGATTTCTGATAAACAAAAAAATAGTTTATTTAATTAAATAGTACATTTATTGAGTTAATGATTGCAAATATCATATGTAATTATAAGTAAAAAGCTTATTGGTTTGGTTCACACATACTTGTATTTTATTTTACTGGAAACAAAGACATGGTTTGAACACAGAGTGGTTCAAACTGAATTCTTCGAAATTATGCATGCAATACTTATTAAACTAACAATTTGATAGAAGATATCCGCATATATCATTGGAAAATGACCAGGCACCCGTAACATCTATTTATATACTAGTATATGTACATGTGCATGTACATATACAGTTATCATGAGTGCACCTATGAATCGGCAGTACTTGTCAACGCAAAATTTTAGTCATGATACATGATAAATTATCTCGTTATGTAGAGATAGCTATCACAACAAAATGTGACAGATTATCTTGACTAGATGAGATAGAAGTTGGCGGATCTCGACGATACCAGAACTTATCTTGATTTGACGAGATAGCTATCTTGACTTGACGCGATATCTTATGTTGACAAAAAAATTATGTGGATGGCATAAATATGCCACGATAGGGTGGCATAAATATGCCACCATAATAAGAGACACTTATGGCAGGACGCAGATTCTAAAGCCCTTTAATTTCTTATTATTAACAAAGACATGTATTTTTGTATATGCATATGTTGCTATTTATTTAAATTATTATTCATAATGGTAAAGACACTGGTTGACTGTTTCTATTATATAATTTACTTTATTGGAAAAAATGTCATAAAAATAATTGCATGGATTTGTTTTTAATTTTTGTTAAGGTTACTTAATGGTACTTTCTTCACACGACCTAGGAACAGTTCTCAGAATCTGTCAGATCTTTGCCCTTCCCAGAATAGCTACGGTAAATAAAGATCTCTTGTCTGTTTGTCCCCTAAATTAAAGTGTCTGCGAAGTCAAGTACAAGTTCAGTTCAAATGATCATTTTTTTAAATAAAAATATACTTCGAAGGTTTCATTTTAATGCGAGTCCTTATAAGCAAGATATAGGCTAAAATGTATGGTTTTCAAAAATTCACACCTTTACGATCTCGAAAACGAGGTTTAATGGAGCGGACGGAAGTGACGTCATAACACAGCTGGTACTGAATGAAGGATTACAACGAACATCGTGTGTTTATTTAGCGTAAAAATGAGTGGTAAAAGCAAGGGACGTATGTGTGTAGTTGGGTGTAGTAAGAGACAATCGGACAGTGTATCGGTGCATATTTTTCCCAAAGAAGAGCGACTGAGAGCTGCCTGACTAGATTTGTTAAGCTCACTAGGGCAGACTGGACTGGGCCATCGCAGTATACTGTGATATTCAGCAAACATTTCAATGAAGACTGCTATGAAGCACAGCATTCTTTTATAAAAGAGTTTGGATTCTCATCGAAGAAACGCCACGTCCAGGATCCATACCTTCCGTCTACCCGAAGCGAAAACGGGACGATCTCAACGAGGTATTTCTGGAGACCCCTCGTGTTTCAGACCGCCGTGTTCCTATAAAGCGTGAGGCAAACAGGGTAAGTCCATTAAATAGTCTCTGATTAAATAAAAATTTGCAATTGTAAAATATGGAATAAAACACGATATCGAAGACAAATGATTATTTTTATTTTAGTTCGAATTTCCTCGTGAACATCTGTAAACTTGAAGCTAAGCCTGGGTTGCTGAGTAAATTAGAAATGACAAAATATTACAAAGTTTAGAGGGTAATTTTTTGTGAGCATGGTTCAAGTGTATTTGCATAAATCACCACCTTACAGATCTATAATATACCGATATATTTGGGTAAAGCTGAAAGAATAATGTATGTTTTAGAAAAAGGAAAATCCCAAACAAGTAATTGAAATGCAGTTTTCTATTTTCAATTTGCCTTCACTGCAATAAAATTGGATGGTTGAGTCTGTCAATTAAATTTTCATACCATCAAAAATAGCAAAAAACTTGCAGAAATAAGGGTAGGGTCCTAGGCCCCAAGTGATACTATATTTTCTGCATATGAAGGAAGACTACAATAAATATTCAACTTTTTTTTAAAAACATTTGTATAACTTTTAAATAAGAACAGAATTTTTTTATGTTTTAGAATTTCATAATACTTTTTATTAATGAGTAGTCCTAAATTTCTGATTGTTTAAATATTACATGTAGGTATTAGCGGAATACCTAAAGGCGAATCAAGTCACTGATACTAGCGCTAAAAAGAAGTCAAAGGACATGGATACAGCCACAGACATGGTGTCAGCCTCAGACAATCCGAGTCTACCTGATCCGTCTGATCAAGATCAAGCAACTGATGTAAGTACAGCATTAAGAAAAGACAGTCTTCTGACTGATCAGTATAAATGCTTTGCCTTGATCACTATACATGTTTAAATGAACAACAATTTCATTAATTTAGTTTACATGCTAAATAAACCTAAAAGTATACAGAATTTCATGCCATATGTCAATGCATAGTGCAGATCAGCCTTTTTTATTTCAGGATCATTCTGACGAAAAGAGGACAACATCATGTCAGACAACAGGCCCTGGTATAAGGAGTGTCAGAGTACAAGTGTCTGCCAGGCTTAAAGAGAAGGGTTTGTACTTCGGTCTTGATAGAATTTGTGTTATGCTTCATTATGTTTATTGATGTTGAAATATTGTAGGATCTAGTGTCACTTTATATGCAAAAATGTATCGCAAATAAGATATAAAGTGAATATAATGAATAAGATATAATTGCATCTATACATATACAGGGTGCAGGTAAATTTGTATTTTTATGATATTCAAAATGCAACTGTAAAGCCTAATATGCAGGTTTCACACTGTTAACTCATTAATATTGTGTCTTTTTTAAGGTGTTCAAGCAGAGCTGCAACCAAGAGTGAGGAGTATTAGTGTACAGTTTAATGGAAGAGATGATGTTCCAAGTTCCCAGTGTGTACGAAAACCAGCTGTGACCCATGACTCTTTTAGTAGTGGTGAATCTCTGGGTACTCCAAGTGACAGTGAGGTTGCCTCCTATTTTAAACTTCATGTCTAAAATAATGAGTTAATTGCATTGCTATGCTAACTTATTATTGATAAATACCACAATATTTCAAGGATCTTTGTAGTGCTTACTTTGCCTTATTCGCTGAATCTCAAATGAAATCTTAGTTTATGTAGTAAAAATAACTTTCTTTTATATTCAATAGGATCAAAAGCCAGTGAGAAAATATCAGATCTGATACTCTCCAAACAGATGCAGAAAGACATCCCAAAGCTTTCCCCCCTCTTTCAGACTTCCCAGACTGAGGCAATTCACAGCACCATCAACCATTTTGCCCCTAAGATGATTTCATTTTCATACCATGGCATGTATTGCAGGTAAGCATTCACAGAAAGCTGTATTATTTCTTACCATGCTTGTTCCCCCTTTTATCTTTATTATGTTTGATTGTAAGATTTCGGTTATGTACTAATTGCATAGAAGTACAATCATTTACTATAAAAAATGTGTATTACATTACAGACTGATGATTGCTGCTATCCGCTACAATGAAAATTCATCTAGGGCTCATGCAGTTACCAGATATGGTGATCTGCAATACAAGGTCAGCTTCCCAAAATTTAAACAGGGTGACTACAGTACACGGAAGTTAACAGTGGAGCCTACATATGGTACATATTACAAAATCACTCTTCTCTTGATCTCGACACCTCAAATATCAATTACAAAAAGTCAGAGCCTATCACTGTTTATTCATACATAACAGTTAATGGTACTATACAGTGAAATTGTAAAAATGCAAATTACAGTGAACATTTGGAGAACTATTTCACATAATGTCTCTGGTCTTTCAAATTCCAGGATATACATCCACACTGATGAAAGAGACCTTGAAGTCAGCAACTGAGACAACACTGGAGCCCATTATCTGTCTGCCATCACTGAAGCCATCACCTCTCTGCAGCGCATTTGTGCACCCTGAGAAAAAAGAGGCAGTATGCCATTTTAGGTCTCGTTTTTCGAAGAAGGAAACTACTGTTTGAAAGACCGAGCTGGATGTAAAGCCATTATAGAAACTGACATTCTCGATCAAACACTATACTTTAGAAGTAGACTAAACGATGGCATATATATATATATATATATATATATATATATATATATATATATATATATATATATATATATATATATATATATATATATATATATATATATATATTATAGTGTAAACTGTCATATTCATGTATGTGTATTACCGGTATGATATATGGAATTTTTGTAGATCCATAGAACTGAGAGTGTATATCCTCCCCACTGTAAAAATTAATTTAAAATGGGAACATGAAAGCAGGGTCCACGTCCCGTTCCTGGGTGCAAATTTATTTTTGTAGCTGATGCTTTCCTCTTTATTTTTAAAGTTTACAGTGAACATAAAACTTTTTAAAGAAGTTTCAAATATGTAAATTTTTTTGTATTAGATATTGTAACTCACAAAGAGTATTTCTTTTAAAAAATATGGATTTCATGAACGAAAGGAGTCAATACCCTATTAATAAATGGATATCAGAACTTTATGACTGATGTTTTCCCGTCCTTTTCTTAAAACAATTATTTCTTTTTATGAATTTCAAGATTGCATACATTCTTTTCTGAATTGTATTATGTTGAATATATTGACACACAAAATAAATATGTTTTTTACACATACCGTACCAGTGTTAGTGTAGAAAGCCTGTGTAACCCTCTGATGGAAAGGAAGATCTTATCTTCTGGACAGCACATGCTGTTAGGGGAACTCTAACATTCCTACCAAGGTAGCCCCAGCACCAACGCACAAATTGTCTATACGCTGTATATCTATTCCTTCTGTAAAGAGAGATATTTGTTTTTACTAGGAACACCAGATAATTTCATCACATTGTAACATTGAGTGTGTGAAGTGAAAATTTATTATGTCATTTCAAATTATGGATTATGCATGTTTCAGTTTGAAGTAAAAAATAAATGTAGAAAAATCACTATCTTACTCCTCACTGCTGGTCTGTAACTCTCCATACTGTGCACGGTACTGGAAGTATGCACATACACATCTAGGCACACAGAAGAAAAACCTGGATGTTCAGTAATGCAGGAGAGCTTCTTGTCATAGGAATCCTTTTTGCTGTTGACTCGGTCAATCTCGCAGCAGCAAACACTCTCCCTTGGTGTAGGCATGTGGACACAGAAACCACATGTACACCTAAAAGAATAATCGGATATTTCAGAATTTTTTTTTGTTGATTTTAAATTGTTAAGTAAAATTGATTGATACAAATAATGGCAATTCAGTCTAGAAACAGCATCTACAGTTTGGTGTCATCATTCATTTTCCCTCTTAGTTTGAAATCAGCGGAGGCAGTCATATTATTTATGTGCGATTAGGTGGGAAAAGAATTTGTGCTAAAAATAAACTGGGGGGGGGGGTGAATTTATTCACTTGCCCTATTTACAGAGTAACATACATAATACTAGAGACAAAATTATTAATGTGTATGAAAATACATTGTCCTTTTTTTTTCTTGCAATCAGACTCTCCCAGACTGAATTAAGTGACACATATATTTTTTTTTTAATTTTATTTTAATATTTATTTCATCTTTTAATTGCACTGTTAAAATGTATTTTTATGTCTGGGATAACTCCAGGGCACCTACATTTCAGTTATTTGACCAGTCTGAAATATCTTAGCAGGACTTGTACATAAACAGAGGAATGGAGTAAAATTCGGATTAAGAGGGAAAACGGACGATTGTTTCTAAACATAAAACACAAGGTTTAAAAAAAACATGGACAATTTATTAAAAAACATTTTGTCTGCCAATATGGAGAGAACATCCAAGTTTCGTGAAGTCAGATACAGTATTTCTTTTTTACCACACTGATCGTGCCGATAGTCTATAGTTATAGGGATACAACAGAATTTCGATAGAATTTCGATGTTTACTTTTTCAAATTCTTTGTCACAGAAATTTATCAATATCAAGTGCAATAATTCTATCATAAATAAATAAATACCAGTCGGTGTTGCCTAGTCTTTGCTGTTCCTCATCGCTCCCCCCAAGCAAGGAGTTCTGCTCGTCCGATTCGGAAGCATTGGGCTCAAACTGGTAAGGAACGATGTCTTGTATGTCTTCCCCATCGGTGTCGTAAAAAGAGGATACGTCAAAAGACATATTCAGTCCGATGTCAGAGGAGCTTGACGATCTTCTATCGCTTAAATTATCACTGGCCATTTTGAAACTGAAGTGTTGTGTCGTCACAGGCTCCAATTGCTATTTATAGTAAAAGCGGAAGTGCCGTTGATTGGTTTTCGGCAAGTGCGAAAATAAGCAACTTTGACCGCGGATAACTTGCTTATTAAGGCACGTAGAAAGGTGAAACTTTCGAATAATTTTTTTTATAAATAAAAATGCATCATTTAAATTGAACTTGTTAAATATATGAAGATAACGAACAGTATTCAGGATCAAAAGTCCATCAAACAATACAAAATAGGAGCAGAGCAAACACGGACCTCCAAACATAAGAGGTGGGATCAGGTGCCATGGAGGGGTGAGTATCCCCTGTCGACCGGTCACACCTGCCGTGTGCTCCTTGTCATGATCGGGAAATAACGGAAAATTCCGTCGACAATTCAATGTGTAAATAATGGCCTAACAATTGTATGAAAAACGTCAGTCAGCATTTGACTCAATGATAAATTGTATTTGCTGACAAGGTCATTGTATCGACCATAGAACTTACGAAATGATGACTTTAAACGAGACAGCTGATATTCTTGTTTCATGAACGTGTTTGTCAATAATTAACCCAGTTTTAGAAATTATCCATACGTAGAGCATGCTCTTGCGTATCGGATCAACTGAGAGATATACAACTCATATGCAAATGATAAGGGTATATTGCTGCATAAGTAAGGGAAGTTGACGATTGAAAAGTTAAAGTCATCACGTTTATCATAAAGCTTAGTTGTTAGATTACCATTAACGTCTTTTTCAAGTAAAATATCCAAATATGAAACAGATGTGTCAGACTCTGTGGTATCTTTTATCTCAAGCTCACAATGATATATCGTATCGACATAAGAATGAAAATAGCCATTGTTAATTGCCAATACGTCGTCGATATATCTAAATGTCGAGTTGAAGGCCACAGCAAGTGTTTTCTTCTTTTCACGTACAAGATTTTGGACAAGTTCTGCTTCATATGAATACAAAAAAGGGTTTGCTAAGAACGGGGCGCAATTGGTACCCATGGGAATTCCAATAGATTGTTGGAAGACCTGGTCTCCAAAAACCACATAGATATTGTCAATTAGAAACTCAAGCATCTTCTTAATGTCAACTTCAGAGTACTTGTGTGTACAATCAGAATGTTTTTTTTAACAAAATAATTTTGCAAATGACCAATGACAAGGTAAGTAAATTTACGAGTTCCATTTTTATTGAAAAAGCAGCTGTCAATGATATCAAAAAGCCTGGATTTCAATTTATCGTGGGAATGGTTGTGTATAAAGTTGAAAAGTCGTAAGTTTTAAAGCTGTTGATTTTGGTAAAATCTTGTGATTTCAAATTTTCCAAAAGTTCCTTGAAATTTTTTAAGTATCCACATCTGATTTACACCACTTCTGAAATATATTGTTGTACAGTACTCTTGAAGTTTCTCCTTGACTACTGTTAATATCTTAGTGAGGAGTAAAGAAAGAGGCTTGGTTGAACATTAACTGGAACCCGCTATGTATCTTTGTTTGTAAGGATTTTTATGAAGTTTCGGATTCCAATATAAATATGGTAATTCAAATTCATTTTGGTTGTTTGGAATATTAAAAATATTCAAAACTGACATATGATTTTGAAGAATTTCTTCCTTAGAAAGGGAAATATGAGTATAAGTTGGATTACCACTTGTAGAATTAAATCCAAGTTCCTCTAAAATACATTTAATATAATGAGCCTTACAAACAAAGACAATGTTGTTACCTGCTTTGTCAGCAGGGACCAGTACGTATTGATCATGTAATCTATCTAATTCTTTTTTCACTTCTGGATTATTGAATACAGAAGGATAAATGGTTCTCATATTGCCCCTCAATCTTTATATGCGTGATTTTAACATACATCTGATACATTTAATCCATTCTGACAAAGTGTCAAGGTCTTCTTTTTCATGTCTGGCCCATCGCCTGGCGTAGTCCTCTACAGAATCCATAATATTTATGAAATTCTTACGCCAGTTGAAGGATCTAGGTTCCCTAAATTTAGGACCTTTTAAAATTAGTGATCTAAGGTCCTCATTATTAACTATATTTATGTCACCAGTAATAACGTGTCCAGCAGGACTATAGTTATAGGGTGAAGAAGAACATGAACACGATGGAGGATTATTTCAGATATTCGATATCCAGGCCCTGTAAAGTTTTCTTGTAATTAAAAAGTTTGGAAGCAATAGTCGATGTATATTTGTAGGAAATACAAGGTGTAGTCTTCAACTTGAAATATGGTGGAATACAAGACTGGACCCCTTTGTGATTAAGAATATTACTTATATAAACCGCGTCAATTCCTGTGTTGGCATATTGAAGTTTAAGGAAAAAAACGGATTGTTTTAGCTGCATTTTCCTCAGTAAAACGTGGGGGTTTAAAAAGCCTATGATTTGCAATATCCATAATCACAAATCCGAGCCTATATTCTGGTGTCGAGGAATCAAAAAATGTACTTTGACTTCGCAGACACTTTAAATTTGAAAAACCTAGGTGTTTATGTATTTTGATATATTATGCAAAAAGTGATGATGTAGGTACTGTAGTTCAAACATTCAAACAACAGCTGTGGCGTCTTCAAAGGACTACTCCTCACGGATAGGCCAGCAAATACAAAACGATAGCATTTCCAGAGAATTGACTAGTATATTCTATCGTCTCTAGATGGTAATATGGGTTATAAAATAGACATTGAACGCTTATACCTATTACTTAACTTTTTCATATTTTATTTTTTCAAATAGTATTCTCGCAATGCCACCTTTCTGAAATATTAATCTGTTACTTTCTAAGCAATAAGAAGTCACAGTCAGTCTTGCGTATATTCCAGAACTACTTAATTATTTTCTATTTTGTTAAAAATAACATTTTTATTGTAAACACAAGTACTCTGGAATTGATATTAAGAAGATGCTTGAGTTTCTGATTGACAATATTTATGTGGGTTTTTTGGAGACCAGGTCTATCAACAATCTATTGGAATTCCCACGGGTACCAATTGCCCTCCCCGTTATTAACAGACCTATGTTTGTATTCATATGAAGCAGAATTTCTCCAAAATCTTAAACGAGAGAAGAAAACACTTGCTGTGGCCTTCAACTCGACATTTATAGATATATCGTCGACGTATTGTCAATGAACAATGGTTATTTCGATTCTTATGTCGATACGATATATCCCGGTGAGCTTGAACTAAGATATACCACAAAGTCTGACATATCTGTTTCATATTTGGATATTTTACTAGAAAAAGATGTGAATGGTTATCTAGCAACAAAGCTTTATGATAAACGGGATGACTTTAACTTAACAACCGTCAACTTCCCTTACTTATGCAGCAATATACCTTTATCACCTGCATACGGGGTTTATATCTCTCAGTTCATTTGATACGCAAGAGTATGCTCTACGACCAGTTTCTAAAACGAGGTAAGTTATTGACAAACACGTTGATGAAACAAGAATATCATCGGTCTCGTTTAAAGTCAGCATTTCGTTAGTTCTATGGTCGATACAATGACCCCTGTCAACAAATACAATCTATCATTCAGTCAAATGCTGACTGACGTTTATTATACTACTTTTTAGGTCATTATTAACACACTGAATTGTCGACGGATTTTTCCGTTATATCCCAGTATGTGTATCCTGAAATATAAAAATTCCTTAATTATACTTTTTTGTTGGACCTTTTCGATAACATGGGTATTTTGCGTAAACGAATCGAACATGCAGCCTTGAGTTTCTACCAAGGGAATTTCAAATGTAATATTACGAGCTTTTATTTGAGAAATACCTCATCTTTCAATGAAGTTATATGGGAAGACTTAATATTAACGTTGTCTTTGGGAAATGGGTTAGTAGACTATATACGATTTAATATAATTATTAAGAAATTCATATCATGCTAGACTCAATACCATTTAAGATTTCAATATATAATTTACAGTGATACAGAAAAGGTACAGTCTAGAAAAATGATCTAAGTTTCCTATTTTGATAGATGCTTTTAAATGTTATATCCTTTTTATTTTGGATAAAGCAGAGTGCAAGGTTGGATATCCTTGAGTTTTATGCATATGATGTATCTTATCTAATACAAAGTTATGTAAATCATGAGGAAATATGAGTCCAAACTCATTCTTTTCTTCAGCAATAGTCATAACGTTTATCATAAAGCTTAGTTGTAAGGTTACCATTAACGTCTTTTCTAGTAAAACATCCAAATATGAAACAGATGTGTCAAACTCTGTGGTATCTTTTATTTCAAGCTCACTGGAATATATCGTGTCGAAAGTCAGTTAGCACTTGACTTAATGATAGATTGTATTTGCTGACAAGGTCATTGTATCGACCATAGGACTTGCAAAATGATGACTTTTAAAAGACTGTTGATATTCTTGTTTCGTCAACTTGTTTGTCAATAACTTACCTTGTTTTAGAAATTGTTCATAAGTAGAACATGCTCTTGCGTATCGAATGAACTGAGAGATAAAAACCCCGCAGGTGATTAAGGTATATTGCTGCATAAGTAAGGGGCTTAAAAATCCCTGGAATTTTTAAGAATCAACATCTAGAATCCGCCCTGTATCTTTGTTTGTAAGGATTTTTATCGAGCTTTGGAATCCAGTATAGATATGGTAATTCAAATTTATTTTGATTGTTGTGAATGATAAAATATTTTTTGATATATATGTATAATATTTTAAAATACATGTATTCAAAACTGACATATAAAAATCCATTTCCTACCAAATAATTCAAAATCTCCATCTCCATCTTCATCTTTAGATTATATTCAATTATTACTCTGGGTGGTTGCCATCTTAAGAAATATTATTATAATTTTTACATCCTCTGAAGTTTTTCTCCTTTATTCTTATGAAAACCATTGTCGTTTATCAGTCAGTAAAGACCACTAAATATATCACCTGTACAGGTTTCTTGAGCAGTAGCTCTTCCATCAATGAAACGTACAATGACGTACATACCAATAATAAAATATTTTATCTACTTAATCTTACTTTAGTTGATTATCTGTATAGATATAAATGTAAACAATAAAATGCCTTTCTTTGTTTGTTAGTATGGGAATTAACGTGCATTAATGCATAACCCGCAAAAGCGGTTAAAATAAATAAAATTTATGTTAACAAGTTGTATTATACGTATTAATAGATCAAACAAGTATTAATTGTGTAAATAATGTGAATAAATGTTACTAAAACACATAAAAAGTACGAGTTAATGTAGCACTATTTCCTATATTTAGAAAATGAAATCAATGCACTTACCTTGACTCGTACTCACATCATTGCTTTCCAGTCTGTTATTTGGGCCACTGGCTACAATTAATTCAGATCAGAAAGCGTAATTTCAACTTGATGGCGGAACAAACATTATTTATTATTTCGGTGTACGTATTTTTTTAGGAACACATATAACTTAGGTTTTAAAAAAATAATAAAAAAAAAAAGATATAAATATTTTGATTCTCATGCATGTCTAAGGATCTTTTCTTACACTGCTTGTTAAGTACAATTTCTCTCACTTGCAATAAATTATAAAAATTTTATATTTTGTCTAGCGACAATGATGCGTGCATACTTTATATTATTTTTTTTTTCAGAATGTATTTATGATATTTTAGTTAAAGGAGGAGATGGAACATAAAATACATCGTTAATTACTATGGCTGGGGACATATTTAGCCCCTTATTTGAAGACCTTTAAAACACCAATGTATTGTAGTTAATCATAGTAAATAAGAACTTTACGTAAAAAAAAACAATTTGTTCAAATCATGACTCCTGAGGGTAGGGTGGGGCAGCAATGGGCGATCTTTTTTACATAGGAATATATATATAAAATTCTTTCAACATCCTCTCAAAGACCACCAAGGCATGATTAAGGTATAACCTCGGCTATAAGTCGGGTTTTTTTTTTTTTGGAGTTCAATTTTGGTCCAAAACTCTATGTCTGACTTATAGGCGAGTCATCTAAAATGTACTGTATTTTTTCACAATTCAACGATTATCGTTGACAAATGTCCGGACATATTCTATTATAAATGTATTCTAAGATTAAGCATAAAGTACAAGTATGTACATATTTTGATAATTTTATTTTCCTCTAAAGTGTATATTATTTATTTCATTAATTATTAAAAAATATTCCTTTAATTAACTTGTTACTTACTGTAAATCTATCGTTTATTGGCAACATTGAATTGCAAACCCATATAATACGTTCAGCATTAATGTACCGTTCGTAATATTTTTGACAGCGGATTTAATATTGTTATAATAATATATAATTCAGTATATTATTCTTGACTCTATTAAAAGTCGATTGTCTATGAAAATGTTTCCCTTGTGTGGTACAATTTTTTTCGGGGCGCGTTCCACTAAATAAACACGATGTCAGATAAGGGATACCTGTAATGTTAGAGACAATAATTGTCAATGATAGACCAAATATAGCGTTTATAAATCAAAGAACAATAGATATGGCTTGGACATTGAGCACCTCGTAATTAAATATCATCGAAATGTTGCTAGACTCGTACCATTGTTCATCACCATGCCAAAGAAACGGTGTATAAAATATACAAGAAAAGGGATTCAACTCTTAAACAAAACAGTATAGAAAGAAAATGGTAGTGGTTTGGTTTGTTGAAAAATAAAATATGAATTACCAATGTCATATCCCAACATATTATTTGAACACATGTAAATACATTAGAGTATTGATATGTTTATAAGTGAAGAAAAGAAGATTCAATGTCGGCATTTCTCAAAATATTATTTGAAACACAGGTTAAAACATTAGAGCATTGATTTGAAATTATCCACCGATTGTGGCAAAAAGTAGTACCGACTTATAGGCGGGTCAATGTCAAATCCCTCCAAAATAATCTCAAAAAGCACAACCGACTTATAGGCGAGTAAATACGGTATTCATATTTATATGGAAGCATCCATACTAAGGTAGTGTAGATTCAAGCTTCTTTAAATAATGTACCCCGGGGTAGGTAGTTTCACATAGGACAACATATGAACAATATTGGGGAAAAAAACCCTTTTTAAGACCATCAAAGCCAGTCATTTTCATATGGAAGCATCTTCCTGTAGAGATTAAAGTTTGCATATCCCCGGGATAGGAAAAAAAAAGCTTTCAAAATCCTCTTCTCAATAACAACAGAGACATGATTATTTTCTTATTGATGAAATATGTGGAGATAACGAACAGTATTCGAGCTCAAAAGTCCATTAAACATTACAAAATAGGAGCAGAGCAAACATGGACCTCTAAGACATCAGAGGTGGGATCAGGTGCCATAGAGGAAGGACAATCCCCTTCCAACCGGTCACATCCTCCGTGTGCTTGTCATGATCGGGAAATAGAAAAAAAAATCCGTCGACAATTCAATGTGTAAATAATGGCCTAACAATTAGAATGAAAAAAGTCAGTCAGCATTTGACTTAATGATAGATTGCATTTGCAGACAAGGTCATTGTATCGAAGCATCCTCAGGTAATACGTTTCATTTTTAAGCATTATAAAATATATTTTCTATTTAATTCGAACATTGTTTATAGTTTATAATCTTCTCAGTCAAATTATGTGCATTTGTTATGAAATACTTAATTTCACGTTATAGAAAAAACTGTAGCTTATTTAAACAACATATTCATATTTCTCTTCACTGGAATATATATCACATTTCTGACATTTTGACATTATCTTGTTTTGTTTTTATATCTAGTTTTATCTGAAAAGCTCAAAGTAAAAGTTTTCTCTTCATATCATCAATATGAATAATTAACATGTTAACCTAAAGTCAATGGACAAAAGTATTCGTCATTTTCAAAATGGCATCGCGTTGTTTACGTTCACAACGGGAGTTTTAATCGGAGATTTGTATACTTAAAATTAAAGACACTTACCTAATATTTGGTCAGATTTCCCTTCATACGGATTACTTTTTTAATCCGGTCTGAAATGGATGCGTAGAGGCTGCGAACATATTCCACGAGGATATTTTCCCACACTTGTCTAATTGCCTCAAACAGCTGATCGCGACTTTCAATAGTTGCGGACATCCCTTTGAGCTCTCTTTTGATCTTTAACCAAATGTTTTCAATAACATTTAATTCTGGATATTGAGCTGGCCAATCTGTGCAGTTAATATTATTTTCGGTTTTGTAGTTCTTCACTATGAGGGCCCTATGTACGAGGGTTGTCCGGTAAAATCGTGGACAAGTTGTGTAGATTGAAAAATATTCATCACTGCGTTCTAAATCTTTCACTACTTTTTAGTACATTTTTCATCAACATACATAGCAAATTTCAAATAGATATCTGCTCAAATAAACAAAATATGAGACTTAATGTTATGTGTGGTATCGCCTTACGGCGCACGGGTGATAACATCAAAGTATCTAAAGCAGCGTCACGTTTCTTCTTTGCTAAACAAAAGTTGGATAAGCCTCACTTAAATCCGGGGATTTTCTTGCTGCACATACTTGATTTTCCCTTTATTCCTCCATAAACAGCCGAGGAACCAATCGCGCACACACATAGGACCTTCTGAAGATTCATTAATTAGTTATGGACAATACTCTCACTATCATTCAACTAAATAGGCTATCTTATATCGACGGTCTACAGTGTCAGCGCCTTTTAATATTGCCAGTAGCTTTCTGTCCGTATGTTTTGTTCTACCCGGGGATCCGATCAAAAAACTTCCGTTTAGAAAACTCCCATTTCACTCGTATACTAAAGATCTAGTGATATTTTTATATTTTTTTTCCTTCTGTTGTCATTTAAAGTTTCTTAAGGTGTCATTACTACATCTAAATCAAACTGAACTGCTCTCCGGTGCGCCGTAACGTCACCAAACGTAGCCATTTTTTGTATGTTGCGATTACCACTTTCCCATTTCAAATGCTCGGGAAACTGCCAAAAATTAAGCAAATGCCTTGTATTTTACAAAAGACGAAATAATAGATAGTGGATTGAAAATAGGATAATTTTTACCCCAACCTTATCTATTTAACACTTTTATTTTGAAATAATACTCGTGTATTCGCTAATGAAACCCTCGTTTTTTAATCGTGCTTCGTAGGACCGTACCCTGTGTACATTCAAGCATAATAAAATCTTTATTTTTGTCTATATTTTATAAAAAAAAAATTAAGCTTCACTTAAATATGATGAATAAACATTTTCTGAAATTTTTCGAGAAAAACGCTTTGTCCACGATTTTACCGGACAACCCTCATACAGGGGCATTATCGTCTTGGTAAACATAGTCTTTGTTCGGAAAATGTCTTGCAATTACTGGCCAAAAATTATTATCAACTATTTCCAAGTATTTAAGTACATTTATATTACCTTCGACAGGTACAACAGTTCCCATGCCAACAAAACACATGCATCACCAGATCATTAGTGATATTCTCCTTTTCGATGGGGGACAAACCAAATGGGGCTGTTAGCTTCATCGTCCTTTATCCACAGGCCCGTAGGAAGCAATTTCACTTTGAGGGGGCACAATCATACATTTTCAGTTGAGGGGACACTATCGACTCCAAAATTCCTTGACAAGCAAAAAAAAAAAAAAAAAAAAAAAAAAAAAAAAAAAAAAAAAAGGTCATCAGACGTTATTAATGAGGGGGCACAAGCATGTAGTAGCTATGTTTTCTATAGTATTCTATATATCGGCAAAATTATTGGGGGGGCACGGCCCCCCCGTGCCCCCCCCCCCGGTTCCTACGGCCATGATCCATACATATACACGGTTATCTGTTTCGATAACCATCTGACTCTCATGAAAAATGTCAAATCAGTAAAAGTATCCCTTCTGTTTGCTTTAGCGAGACGACTCAGCTTCATCTTGTCACGAGTTGTAAAAAAAAAGGCGACGGCCAGATCTCGGCAAGTTTTCGACATTACCCAGTCTATCCAAAATACTCACAATTATCGACCTATGTATATCAAGCATCCTCGCCAGTTCTGATTTATACGGGTTATGATTTGCAGATTTTGTAATCATTTATTTTACCTCGGTGCTTAACTCTTCCGATTTTCGCCCCAAGTTTTCAAACGATGTTTTTCAGTGTTTACAGACACACAAATGACTGAATGGCGTCAAAAAATCGTGACGTAAATTCTCTAGTCTCTTTATTGAAAATTTAATTCTATTTCGTTTGTTCTATAAATAGAGCGAGTAAAAAATAGTAGAGATATGCATCGCGATTCACGCAACGCCAATCAAAATGACGAATACTTTTGTCTATTGACTGTATATTTGTCCCCCGCGTTCACTTTAAGTGGGGGATATTAATTTGGGTCTGGCCATCCTTCTCTCTTTCTCTCTCATTCTGTGTGTTATACTTTTGTTTCCGGACGATGTATCTAAAATCCTTGCAGCTTTTGTAATAATTATTTTTATAACAACTACCTATGGCCTTAAGAAGACCCCTATTGATCTTGATCAAATGATGAATGGTCAGAAATTCATACATTCTGTCATTTCCGGACGATATCCAAAAAGGCGTTTGAGCTTCTGCAATTAAAATAATATCATACCTCCATTTTGCCTTAAAAAATACTTACTGATTTTGAGGTCAAAAGATTTAAAGTCAAAAGTAAAAAAAAATACATATATACGTATATGCAAAAAAAAAAAAAAGAATTGAGATGATAACTCTAGTTGTCTTTGAGCTATAATAACTTCCAGTGACTTAAAGAAAACTCTATTGACTTTAAGCAAAAGGTCGAATCCAAACATTGCAAAAAATAGATTACTGATGATAACTTTATTTTCTTTCACATCATAACTCCAAATGACAAAAATTAAATGCTCATTGATTTTATGGTCAAAAAGGTCAGGGTCAAAAATCCATATCTTGCATAACATAATTTTTTTTTGGGGGGGGGGGGGGGGTGCGGATAACTTTAATTTTCTTTGAGATTTTGCAATGAAACCCAAGCCTTTAATAGATATGATTTTAAAAAAAAGGTAAGACTCCTACTGATTTAGTTCAATTGATCAGAAACCAAGGTCAGAAATCCATATATCAAATAAATAGTTTTCAGATAACTAGTTCTCTGAAAGTTTTTGCAATGAAACGTAAGGTCATATTCTTTTTTAAATTCAAAAATACCCCTGTTTATTTTTAGGTAAAAAGTGAAAAGCCAAGGTCGCCTTTTCTATCTAAATCTGCATTTTATTTTAGTTATTCCAACCTTTTCTTTTTCCCTGAATTAGCTAGTTTTCAATTGACCTCTAATAGTGATCATTGTGTTGATTGTTTACTTACCATTCCATGTACATTTGACATTATTGGTAACACATCCTGCGTACGGATCGCAAGTTTCTGTTTCGTTACACCTACATTCTTCTTTACATAATTTTCCATAAAATCCAGATGGACACTTTGTAGAACAATCTTTTCCGTAGAACCCAATACATTCTGTTACAAATTAAGTAAATAATGGCATGGTAAGCTAGAGAACATGAAACGTAAAAAGGAGAAATATCCGCTTACAACGTTTTAAGTAAAATTCTACACAAAGTAAGGAAAAACATTTCTTACTACTCACCTGTACATGTATTTTCAATTTTTATGTAACCGGAACAACAATTTACAGACGGACTGAAAAATAAAAGCATTTATTAATGATATGCAAAGAATAGAAAACTATCAGCAATTCAATATAATGAAAAGTTTAAACGATGCTTTGGTAAGGAAGTTTTACAATTGTGTGCAAAAAAGTATGGTACATTTTAATTTAAAATTGCACCGTTCTTATAACATGATTTATATCCCGTATTTATGTGTAAGAACAGGAAGAATGCTCCTATACACACTACATAGACGAATAAATCTCGGAAATAAAAAGACAACTTACTTTAGATGTCCAGTTCCACATCCCTTGTCGTTACCAACACCCAATCCCACATTTAGGACTAGAGTTATCGAGCAAGATAGGAGTATGTCCATTATGTTGATTCTACATCTGAATGTAAATGTATTCGATATTTTGATTACATTTTCCTTATTTTAAAAAAAACAGGAAGATATTCTGAAATATATATTTGTAATTTATACAGCTCAGAAAAACTCTGAATTGTATGAACGTGAAGTGCTTTATGTGATGTAAGTTTGTACATATCCTGTAACAGTCACCAAAGTGTCTTTCTGATTATCCAGGATATTAATCTTTCTAATCCCTAAATAAACTGTAAATATGACTTACTGGTGCCAGTGACATTTGAAAAATGGTACTTGAATGCAATTCAGAAAAATAATGTTACTCTTTTCAATTAGATTGACTTGTTTTACAACTTACTGGTGCCAGTGATACTTGAAAAGTGATAGCCTGATGCAGTTGAGAAAAAAAATACTATTATTCAATTCTTTTTAATTGCAGGTATCAGATAATTTAAATATCTGATGCTTCGTACAAACTTTGCACATAAGAACAATAATATGGTGTTAAAAGTGATACGATAAATTTAATTTAAGGATGAGTAAGTTATGCCATGAATGGAATTCTTTCAGATTGCAGGTATCAGATACTTTATATATTTAATGTTTCATGCAAAGGCTGCACATAATAATTACATTGGTATGATGTTAAAAGTGATAAAAGTAATTTAAGGGTGAATGTTAGTTATTATATGTGTGGAAGTAGTTCTGAAACATTTTACTCTTTATTGTGTCTAAAATATTGTATACAAAGGCACCTAAACAAACTTCTATTAATTTGTAATTACTAATGCTTTTTTCTTTAGAGCTTATTTTAAATGGAGACACTTATCTGAATAGCAACTAGAATGTTGCAGTATTTAGAACTATACATGAACTAATGCTATCCACGAAGGGATTTTTTTTATTATTTGTTTTCTTTTAATCTTCAAACTACATAACTAAAATATATTCATGTATTTTGTAATGTTTTGTAATCGTTCAAAACTGTTTGAGGGGCATTCAATTTTTTGTTCCAATCTATATTACAGCAACAGTCACAAAATGAAAAATTAAATTATTTATTGCATTCCTTCAAAAGAATCTCCCTGATATTTAATATAGAGCTGAAGTCGTTTAATCAAGTAAATAAATAAATTGTGGTACACTCCTCAAATACTGAAAAAATAGTAAGCCCAGCGCTTTACACGATAGAAATTTCCTTCAAGGGAGTACTTCTTTTAGTTTTGGAAGTAGGAAAAAGTCACATGGAGAAAGATAAGGGGAATATGCAGAACATTGCAGTTAAAGGAATTTTTGACGCCGTAGATAGTCCTGTATGATTTTTGCTTAATGGACAGGAGCATTGCCATGCAGAAGTTTAATGCCTCTCAAGTCAGTATTTGGCCGTCTTTTGTTGTAAAATGTATGAATATTCATGAATGAATGTATATCTTCATTCTCTTTGCAATCCAGACCTGATTTTTACGTTTCTTTTAGGCTGGAAAATGTGAACCCACGTTTTATAACCTGTAAACGATCTGACTCGGGTTTCCTATTTTCCATATCTGAAATATCTTCAATAGTTTTTGGCACATATGTAAACGGTCTCTTTTCTGCTATTTCATGCGCGGATCTAGAGGGGGTGGGGGGGGGGGGTTCCGGACCCCCATCCCCCCTGGAATTTGCAGAGTTACTACTCTGGGTAGGGAAAGAAATTTAGGGGGGGGGGGGTATTTTGCCTGTCAAGAATTTTTAGGTTTGAATTTTTTTTGACTGGGGTGCCCCCCCCCCCGAAAAAAAATTCCTGGATCCGCTCCTGTATTTGGTAAAAACATACGGAATCGACCTTGATTTCGACCTGAATTTTTTTTCGTTTCGGTACTTTGATTTGAATCTTAAAATGTTAAAATCACTACCTTTTGAAATTCCAACACTTCTTGCTATTTCTTTGATAGTAGGTCATGCATCTTTTTAAAGAATATCAAGGGTTTTGGAAACATTACTTTTGGTGACTACATGTACACTTGGCGGTTTTGCAGAATGTTTGTCATCGGAAACACGTACTCTGCACTTTTTAATTTGATAACCAATCTGTACTCCCTTGTTTGAAATAACAGACCCAACATATATCCGAATAATTTTCTTAAAATATTTCACTTTATTCTAAACCAAGGGTTCAGCGAGTAAGAATGTAGCTTCTAATCTCAATTGACTCCGGACTTTGTGTTTTACCCATACTTGACATCTAGTGTATTCGGGTAGATCAATTGCAATTGTAAGCATGTGCGACCGCAAGGCAAAAATATGTTTTTCTGAAAATTCCATATCCTCTATATGTCTGAGGCCCGTAGAAAACATTTTCAGTTTGGGGAAGGGGGGCACAGCCATACATTTTTCAGTTGAGGGGCACTATCAACTACAAAAATTTCTTGACCAGCAAAAAAAAGGCCATCACATCAGACGTTTTTATTGAGGGGGCACAAGCATATAGCATCTTTGTTTTCTATAGTAATCTATATACATGTATCGGCAAAATAATTGGGGGCAGCCCGTGCCCCCGGTTCCTACGGCCATGTGTCTATGGATAATTATCACTGAAAATCTCTATGGCAGTATAGCTTATATTTTAAAATATGTACATTTCAATTTGTCAAACTTACAAAGGAATAATAGACATTAATATAATCCCATAAACATTTATCTCTCTTATCAGTGCATCAATGAACCATAACTTTTTAATCTAATATGTATATATATACATGTCATGTGATATTTCTTGTTTTCGAGAAAACAGAACACTACAGATTAATCATGAAAAAGTGAACATAACGATCAATAATATAATTCATGTCAAAAATATAATAAAACAAATCTGTGAACATCAAACACGAACCCCTGAAATTCAAAAGGTGGGATCAGGTGCCTAGAAGGAGTAAACATCCCCTGTTTACCGATCACACCCAACATGAGACCTTTGTATTGATTAGGTAGACGGGACATTCTCAAGTCAAATTTGGTATCAAAAAAGATCTAACAATTGGTATTAAAGCAATGTGAGCTGCAACTTTGATGACAGAAATTTTTGTTGCAAATTGTAATTTACTATTTCAATGACAGAAAAAAAGAATGTTTGTGAATTTCTGTTGTTCATATTTTCGATGGAAGGACTATTTATAAGCTTTGATTGAAGCAAAATTATATTATTGACGTCCTGTAAAATAATGATTTCTTATACAATACTATATAATATATTCCTTTATTCTGAAACAATTTGATACTTTTTTTCTGTCTAATTGATCAAAAAGGTTTAATTACATACAAATTAATCATAATAACACATTTTATCAGCAAAATAAAATTCTCATAAATGCAGCTCATATTGCTTTAAACACGCCAACCAAAATACGACCCAATGAAAGGTATTATTTATTTACAAGGTCATAACCATAGAATTTATGAAATGCTGACTTTAAAACAAGATCGTTGAAATCCCTACAACATCATCTTATCTATCAGTAGGCTGCCTCTGTTTAATCCATGATCGTACTTAAAACATGCACCTGAGCATCGAATAAGCTGGGAGACGTAAACACGATATGCAGGTGAGAGTGGAACATTACTAAATAAATAAAGAATGTTGACAATGGAAAAGTTGAAGTCATCTCGTTTGTCATACAATTTTGTTTTTAGTTGGCCCTTATCGTCTAAAGTCAGTAAATGTCCAAATATGAAACAGATGTGGCAGATTCTGTGGTGTCTTTTATTTAAATTCACTTGGATATAGCGAGTCGACATATGAATGGAAGTAATTATTGTTAATTGATAAAATGTCGTCGATATATCTGAATGTCGAGTTAAAGGCCACAGGAAGTGGTGTTTTCTTCTCATGTAAACTTTTTTTTAACAAATTTTCTTCTTGGGAATATAAATAAAGGAGCACAATTAGTGCCCAATGGACTTCCAACAGTCAAGGATCGGCCGAGGCATGGCCAACAGTCCCCCGATCATCGCTCGCTCAGCCGCGGTTTTATTTTCACAGTCGGTCAACATTTACGAAAACCAATTCCCAAATGTCGACCGACCAACGACCGACTTAACAAACTGTCTGCCGCGATAGTCAGACGATTATCGAAGGTTGGTCAACGGACTATTTCAATTGACGGGGTCGGCCACTGACGCAGAAAAAAATTATAACATGCATGGCCCGAGAGACACAAAATTGGTCGGTTGATGAAAGAAGAGGTAAAAATCGGGCAAGATAACGTCTAATGAACTGCCGACTGTCGTCCGAAGAATCGTATTTTTGCCTCAGGCCATTGGTCGTTTTTGGAAAAGTGACTGGGATTTAAATTACCCAACCCAATTTTTACTCTTTCTTAATTATCTCCCATTTGAAGAAGGTGTGGCCCTTCGTTTGAACAAACTTGAATACACCTTACCCAAGGATATCTTTGCCAAGTTTCGTTGAAATTGGCTCAGTGGTTCTGGAGAAGAATATGAAAATGTGAAGTTTACAACGACGACAACAGACGACGACAGACAACGGACAAAATTGTGAGAAAAGCTTACTTAAACCTTCGGTTCGAGTGAGCTAAAAACTGCAAAACTATGTTTCAAAAGTTGCCAGAAAAAGCGACGTAGGCCATTCTTAGCCAACGGAACAGCGTCCAATCATAAAATTATTTTAATATGGTTGAATGGAAGTCAGAGAAAATATTTAATCAAAGAACTTGCAAGATTTGGAATATATTTAGTTTGATTTGAAATTGGTATAAATGATTATTCAACGGTGTGAACAATTTTGGAGACACTCCAAGAAGTGGAAAACCAGTATTATCTGGCGATAATATGATATCCCTATTCACGACGTTGTTATAGATCTAGCGCAACATCGGACTGGACTGCACAGCCTTTGAATATAAAGTGTTTATACTGATGACGCTCGTAAATAATTGAAAATTGAAAATGAAATCAATTATAGTCTATAAATGAATATTATTGCACACACTTGTCTGTGTGGCATAAGATTAAAAATATTGTGTATGTCCATGAATATATGAAAAAATTCAAAATCCAAATTTTTGACGTTATCATGAAAATAGCTTTACGTCAGACTGGGCCGTGCGGCTTTCATAAACAAAGTATTTACACCTATGAAGATCATAAAATTGTGTGCATTGTTTTAAATTTTACACATTTGCTAAGTTGTAGTCTATATTGATATAATACAGTACCAGTGGGGTAATAATTTATTTAATTATAGCATCTGTCCACGAACTTTATGGACAACCCTCATGTAAGACCCTCATGTAAGACTAATACCGTGTTACTTTTTATTATTTGAAAGGAAAACTTGTCAATGAACAACTTATGAAAATATGCCCTTATTAAACAATAAAATAACCGTTAGGTCTAAGTTAACAAACGTTCAACGAGTAGTATTTGTTTGTGAACGGTGTTAACCAGGACGCGTCATTAAAAGTGCTTGGACACAGATTTGAAATTAATATTTTCTCATATTTTCTGTATGATTTCATGACTTATATGTTGCTATAGCATTTCATACTAAAATATAATAAAAATCTTATTTCATATCGAAGTTATAAAACTTCAAATTTATGGACGCGTTGGATTGACATATCCTTGCGCTTTCACATATTTTAATTTTATTCTTAATACTTAAGAAAAGTGGCAATTTTGTTGTGTATTAATGAAAAATATTAAAACTATAACCCAGAAAATTCAGAGTAGAAATGTTCGAAAGCAAAACCCACTCACAGTATATTTAATTCCGTGCTTCGTGGTGTGTGCAGAGTTTAACAATTGAACACACCCGGTGAATCGTAAACATTAACAATAACAGAGCTCGTGCCCTCCTTACAAAAACAGTTTACGTTTCACGGGTGTGTTCAATTTGTTAAACTCTGTACACATCACAGAGCACGGACTGACAATACTGGTGAGTTCGTTTTGCTTTCGAACATTTCTACTCTGAATTTTCTGGATTATAGATGTAATATTTTTTCATTAATACTTAACAAAAGTGCTTCTTTTCTTAAATATTAAGGATAAAGTTAAAATTTGTGTACGTGCAAAGATGTGTTAATCAAAAGCGCCCAGGAATTCGTAGATCCAAAAATTTTCAGATAAAATAAGTTTTTGATTATATTTTCGTGTGAATTCTATTGCCTTGTATAAGTCGTGATATTATACAGAAAATTTGAGAAAATATCAAGTTTAAATCTGTGTCTAAGCACCTTTAAACTACCTATACATGTATGTGGAGACGTACAGCACAAGAGTCGGAAGTTTTTATCGTATCAAAAATCGGAAAAAATGCTTCCATCCTGTACTTAAAAAACCATGATGGCAACGCATTTTTGGTGTGGCCCACCTAACAGTAAACAAAGTAAAAACATTCCAATCTGATTGAGGGCTCCGGCTCCGGCCTGTGTCTGACCTTTTTTCCCACCTTGACAGCTCATCTCTGACTCCACGCCACTCATCTGGAAACTCCAGAGGTGGGAATGGGTGTCAAAAATGTGAGAAAAAAAGCAGGAAACAATGAAACGTTTATTTCAGTCAGAAGAATGATTCTTTAAAAAGTCATCTAAAGTATAAGCAATTTAATTTATATTGTGTATTTTCTGTCTTTCAAATTAATGCGGAATCAGATTTGAATTGTGAGATAGGTTATTATCTTAAAAGGGTGTTTATGCCAATTTAAATATACATTTACTTTTTCTCAGGAAACACAAAACATTTGTATTGTTTTTTTTAAGTGATCTATGTTCAAAATTTCTTATTATTTTATTATTTTTCTATGGGTATACCAATTATATGCTTCATACATGTGAAAATTAATTTGTTAATTAAGGGACCATTTCTGAATTACATGAGTGGAACATGAATGTTAATCGATGTTTATTATCAAACATTTAAGGAACTGTACTCCATTCCACTCTTTGTACCCATTCCGACCGGGAAAACATATTATCCTCTTTTGAAATATTTTAATCAAGTTTGAAATCAATACTATGATTTATTCATTCCTTGTTAAAGCTAAAATGAGTCTCAGCTTATTAGTTCCTAATAAAGAATTTGCCAGAAATAGACTTAAATACAAATATTGGTTGTATTAAGAAAAATGGATAAATCTATTGTTGCATTAAAAAGTTTTCAAGACGTTGCAAAATTTGTTCTTTAATATTTTAAACTCTTCTACCACTCTTCTAAAAAATATGATTAAGATACTTGAATTTTATTTATTATTGTTAAAATATTTCTTGACAAAACGTTCTAAATTATACAAGAAGCAAACACCTTGAAGCACGATGGGTCCATGTTGGCTCTGCTCATAATATGTATTGTTTAAGGACATACGCAACGTACCTTACCTACTGATAATTTTTCAAGATATTCTTAATTCAAAATTATAGTACCATCAGATGTTCATAGACAAAAAATCAGCATGCATTACCGAGGTTTTGAATAGATTTCAATTGATGAAAATTCTTCTATACGTAATTCAAAGAAAAATATACAAAAATTACTAAACATATATCCTTAATGTTTTTTTCATTCAAATTTGTTTTAGAAGAAGTGTAAAGCACCATATATAGACATTAAAGAGTAGCACACAGGTACTTCAAGTATTGGAACTCTTCAACTCCAGGGAAAAAGCCAATAAAGTTCAAACTATGTTGCAAATTCCTTAAATAGACTTTGATAATGATCACTGTTCGTCTATACATTTCGTTCTTGTAATGTTCCTTAACTGAAATAATCAAATGATAGAGAAGTATATTTCTAAACAAAACCTTCTTTATATTTTATTATAACTCAACAATTATTTAAAGATTAAAATCAACCTTAGAGATTCCAAGTCATTCTTGCAAGACTATAAGGTCTTGGTTCTCTTAAATTAGGTTGTTCTGTAGAAGAAAATCGTACTTTGCATATTGACTTTGTCTTGATCTTTAGAATATACAATTTTCCTTTTATGTTCATCAACCTGTTGTCTGCTTATAATAGTTTTGCTGTATTCGTCGGCTGGTGTATCAACGATTTTGAATTTAGGAAAGTACACCCGACTGTAGTCATGTGTTTGTTTTCCGTGTACCTTATGATTAGTGTTCTCTTTCATACTTTCTGGAAGAAAATCTATATTTTCTTCAAGTTCTTCAGAACGAATCAATTGCAATTCCTGAAACTGATTAGGTGAATCTGTCGACTTGTCCATAATATTTTGGATCTCATACTTGCTGAGTCTTCGATATCTAAAGATAACTTTATCATGTTAAATATATGTAATTCTACCTAAATAGCATTTCTATTCATCTTTTGCTTAAAGCAATATGAGCTGTATTTTTTGAGAATTTTATTTTGTTGTGAGAATGTGATATAATGATATTTTAGAATGAAACTTTAACGTTTCTGAAAAATAAAATATGCGCGTCAATGTTTATAAAGAAATATTTCTGTACTAAGGGAATGCCTAATAGAATACAAGAAATCAAGACAATTGATATGTAACTTTTGTTCGAGTGTTTTTTACTAGTTTATAAACTTTTTTTTCTGAAATTATAAAGCTAATTTCATTTTTACGTACAAGAAACAAATTCACGCCAAGAAAATTGCAGTTCATTTTGCTTCAAAGAAATACTATTTAATGTTTTACACTATATCTGTCCACTCACCTGTATAAACATAAAAGTGAAATGAAAATTAAGGTAAAAATCTGCAGAACAACAAATCCCATGGCTGCATGGACAAGTAAATCACATTCCTGTATAGGGTTTGTCTCGTTGTTGCCTAAAAATATCAACAATAAAGACATACTGCCGTAAGGAACATTCTGGAGTAAGAAATGAAAGAAAAAGTGGGACGGAAGAGAATTGACTCCACTTGAGAAAAGCATAGAAGAAAATTATCCATTAAATTCAAAAAGTACCTAGCCGTTACAACTTCAAAAGGGACTATCACTTATGGATAGGCCAGTACAGTCCCGCGATAAGAACATAACATTTTCAGATAATCGAATATATTCCGTCGTCTTTAAGAACAGTTAAAGGCCGATTATGAACATAACAAAGATTATATTAGGTACACACTTTAGAATGACAAGGTGTATTTTACGTAGATCTCGTATAGACATGGTTAAGACTCATTTGATGCTAACATGTCAAATTCTTATGATAATTGATATCTTCAAACAGTATTTTCAACTCTCATATTGTCATTTTTCTTAACTATTTCATACTTGTTTACAATGAATACTGACTCCTGCACTTATGTTCATTCTAGAACAAATTAATTATTTGAATTTTGTATTTTTCACTCATAATTTGGAATTCGAAAAAAAGATGCCCATCAACTGTAAATTGAGTTCCTCAGAAGTAAGGGAAATATCTATTGTCACATACTGATGCTAATTGTTAATGAAAGTTTTTCTATAGTTAATAAGCCAAAAATTTTTGGATAATTATTGTGTACATAATATTACAAAGACTTATTTAACATTTAACCGTTTAGCAATACTATTTCATATTTTCATCTTCAATATTTGAACTATATCAGTGCACTTAACTCATATCCTTATTTCCTGGCGTGCTCCTGTTTTCACTGGCTACTGGAGAAAGCTAAATTTCAACTTAATAGAGGAATAAACCTTTTTTTTACAATGTTGTGGAGATTAATGTGTTAAATGTTCACTTACTATTCCATTTACATTTTATATTAATGTCCACACATCCCACAAACAGATTGCAGGTTTCTGTTTCTGTACACATACATTTTTGTTTGCACAATTTCCCATAAAACCCAGTCGGACACTCTATAGTACAATCTTTTCCGTAGAATCCAACGCATTCTATAACAAAGTATATTTTAGCATGGTCACTTTGGGAGAAGGTAATGTTAAAAGCATAAAGGGAATTATAGAAGATATTTTTTCCATAACTTTTTGCTTGATAGGATCCCTCGAGTTCAACTAGTAGATTTACACACTGTCAAATCAAAGCCTACTGAAATTTAACGTTTTGGCTGCCACTTCGGAATAACGTTATTCATGATATTTCGTTGCTTCCTCTTAATAATATAACGGCGCTGTGCAAGTTCGAAATCAAATTATACGTGACACTTGGATAGTCTCTGGAAAAAACGACAAATCCTTCGCGTGCTTGACAGTTATTTACGAAATTTACATCGTAAATATCCGTAGACTATGCAAAATTGTTTCATATGTTTTAAGTAGTATGTATCCAATCTGGTTAAAATTGTTTTGGAAATGATAAAATTTACTGTTTATTATTATATTTGAAAATATGACAACATTTTAAAGCGACACGGTGATGCAAAGAGTTAAAAATTGACGATTGAAACTAGAATTTTTGCATGACACATTCACATTTTGTTCCATTCCTTAAAGTTTATGTATAAGGTTTCAGAATATTGCAGGTTTCAGAACCTAAAAATCTACGGCTATGGAGGAAAAAAATGTCCATCCAATGACTAAATATTGCGTCACTTCTTCCTCCTCATTGTACGTGTGCGCAGAAAAGTTGGAAGAGTTACCATGGTCTCGAGTCCCAAGAAATGAATCTCGGTAGACCGAGGATTTTGATACAGTCTTCAAAAACGTTTATTAGAACATATTCTTCACCTTTGCAATCTCCAAGTCAATATTGTTTATAAGTTTTACGCTTAAAGTCACAAGACCTTGACATGAACGCTAATCACGATACAGTAGGTACGGCCTTTGTTTTTCAGGCACTTCCTCCTTGCTTTACAGTGAAGTCGAGTTTGTCAAAAGTTTGCTATACTCATATTTTTCATAAATCTTTCGCTTTATAATACACAAATTTTAAAAGAAACACATGATTTTGACTTATCATGTAACTTTAGATATGATGAAAGTGCTTATGTGGGTCAGAGAACCCTTTAAGTGGAATTTTTAGCGAGACTCAAATTTATCAATTTATCCATCAAAATTCGAAAGTATTTTTAGCGAAAAGTAATTTTTAGCGATTTTATAATATCCAGAAAAATAGCTAAAACCATTGATTCAGAATGAATTGTAAGCATCATTTAATTTCAGCGATATCAAAACTCCCGCTAATAATGCCAAAATTAAATCCTCGCTAAAAGTTCTGCTTATACAGTATAAATGAATGACCTGTTTAAATGACTGAAATTGAATTTTACATGAATAGTACTAAGATTAGTTCCTCAACCAAGTTTTGTTACTTACCAGTACATGTTTTGTTAATCTTTTTGTACCCAGAACAACAGAAAAGAGTCTGACTGAAAAATGAAAGGGTTTTTTTCTGTTAATAGACATTTTCAATAACAAAACTATCAGAAAAATAAGGAAAAAATTGAAACTATGCTTCGATAAATAAGTCTTGTCAGGATGGAAAAAATCAGATTTGCAAAAGATTACTTTAAAGTAATTGGATTATTTTTGCTGATTACAACATAATTTGTTCCGCGTGGCGCAGTTGTTGGAGCGTTTCCTCTGGAGTCGCGGAGTAAGGGGTTGATCCTTATGCTGCAGATTCAAATATCCCACTGCGAAACGTGGAGACCGGTCCTTCGGATGAGATCGTATAAACTGAGTAGGTGCTAGCATGAAAAAGATCTCTCACTGCTCAAAGGCCGTAAGTGCCGAGTACAGGTCTAAATTCACAGTCCTCTATCGGCAAGTGATAGCGTTCTATATGAGTGAAAAATTTTCGAAGAGACGTTAAACAAACAACATAAATTATGATATATTTTTGTTAAAATACCAATGTTCTTAACATGATTTTACCAGTTACACGTGAAAGGCCAATAGAAAAAAAACTTACTTATGATGTTCAGTTCTACACCCCTTTTCGTCGCCAACACTCAATATTACTTTCAGGACTAGAATTATCGAGCAAGATCGGAGTATGTTCATTATGCCGATTCTACATCTGAATGAAAATGTATTCGACATGTAGATTACAATTTCCTTTCATTAGAAAACAGGAAATTATTCTAAAATATATTTTGTAATTAATGGACATCATGCACACTCAGAATTGTATGTACGTGAAACTCTTTATTTGATATACGCTTGTATATATTCTATAACAGTCACGACAGTGTCTTCCTGATTATCCAAATATGAATCTTTCTAACCTCTAAATAAAAGTTACGACTTACTGATGCCAGTGACATTTAAAGAATGGTAACTTCGTGCAATTGAGAGAAATAATCTTTCTCTTTTCTATTGTATCGGATAGTTACACATCTTATGCTCTACATCTATTGTATCGGATATTTACACATCTTATGCTCTACAATTTCGCACATAATTACATTGCTATGATTTGATAGAAGTAATAGGTCTTTCACATAACTTGTAAGGCCATTATTTTCATATTAAATTAACCACGGATTTCTCTGTTTACCAAATAATGACAAAAAGCAAACGGAGCGTGTTACCAGGTATACCCGTTGATGCTTTCTTCTTGGAACCTGATCCCGCTTCTGGTGATTTTTGAGGTCTGTATTTGCTCTGCGCAGAAATTGTATTGTTTCAATGGACTTTTGAGCATTACTACTGTGCGTTTTCTTCACATGAAATATGAAGATACCGAACAGTATTCAATTTCGAAAGTCCAATAAAACGATACAAATTTGGAGCAGGGCAAACACGGACCTCAAAATTTAGAGTCGGGATCAGGTGCCATAGAGGAGTGAGCATCCTCTGCCGACCGGTTGCACCCGTTGTGTGCTCCTTGTCATGATCGGGAAACAAAAACCGGAAAAATCCGTAGACCGTTCAGTGTATAAATAATAGCCTTTCTCCTTCATTACGGTAAATTTTAGTTAGGAGTAAAGAAAGAGGCTTGGTAGAACATTTACTGGAACCCGCTATGTATCTTTGTTTGTATGGATTTTTATGAAGTTTAGGAATCCAGTAAAGGCATGGTAATTCAAATTCATTTTGATTGTTGGAGATATTAAAATTATCTTATACGGGCATATGATTTTTAAGAATTTCCTCCTTAGAAAGGGAAGTATGGGTGAAAGGTGGATTTCCACCCGTAGAATTAAATCCTAATTCCTCTAAAATACAATTCAAATAATGAGTCTTACAAACAAAGACTATGTTGTTACCAGCTTTGTCAGCTGGGACCAGTACATACTGATCGTGTTATCTATGTAATTCCTTTTTCACTTCTGAATTATTTAAGACAAAGGATAAATAGTTTTCATACAGCCCCTCAAACGCTTAATGCGAGATTTCAGCATCCATCTGATGTTTTTAATCCATTCTGAGAAAGTATCAAGGTCTTCTTTTTCTTGTTTGGTCCATCGCCTGGCGTAATTTTTCACAGAAATCATAATTTTTATAAAATTATGACGCCAGTTGAAAGAACGGGGTTCCCTAAATTTTGGCCCTTTTAAAATAAGGGATTTAGGTCCTCATTAACTATGTTGACATCACCAGTAATGACGTGTCCAGCAGGACTATAGTTGTAAGTTGAAAAAGAATATGAACACGTTAGGAGGATTATGTATCAGATGTTCGATATCTAGGCATTGTAGAGTTTTTTTGTACTTAAAAGTTTGGAAGCAAATGTCGATGTATATTTATAAGAAATACAAGGTGTGGACTTCAACTTGAAATATGGTGGAATAAAAGACTGGAAACATTTGTGATTAAGAATATAACTAATATTAACTGCGTCGAACAAACGGGTTTTTTGAGCAGTGTTATCTTCCGTAAAACGTTGCGGTTAAGGGAAAATTAGATGTTGTGAAGCTATGGCTATATCTGTCAGTTCTAAAACATTTCACTTTTTTGGCCAAAATATTGCAAGGAAAGGCACTTTCACTATTTTTTGATTTATTATTACCATCTTCATTTATCTGCAGAATCTGTTTTGCATGGAGACAGTAATTTTTTTTATTACAACCAAAATGTTCCAGTATTTAGAATTGTACATGAATTAATTCTGTCCACAAAGAAAGTTTTATGATTTTGTTTAATCTTCAAATCACAAATATATGGAGATAACGAACTGTATCCAAGCTCAAAAGTCCATTCAAACAATACAAATCAGGAGCAGAGCAAACACAGACCTGTAAAAAATCAGAGGTTGAATAGGGTGCCATGGAGGAGAGAGCATCCTCTGCCGACCAGTCACACCCGCCATGTGCTCCTTGTCATAATCGGGATATAAAGGGAAAATCTGTACACAATTCAATGTGTAAATTATGGCCTAACAATAAGTATGAAAAACATCAGTCAGCACTCGCCTTAATGATAGATTGTATTTGCTGACAAGGCCATTGTATCGACCATAGAACTTACGAAATGATGACTTTAAACGAGATTGTTGATATTCTTGTTTCATCAAATTGTTTTTCAATAACTTACCTCTTTTTAGAATTTGTTCAAACGTATAACATGCTCTTGCATATCGAATCAACTGAGAGATATTAACCCCATATGCAGGTAATGAGGTTATATTGCTGCATAAGTAAGGGACGTTAACGTTTGAAAAGTCATCACGTTTGTCATAGAGCTTTGTCGTTAGATTACCATTAATGTCCTTTTCTAGTAAAATATCCAAAAATGAAACAGATGTGTCAGACTCTGAGGTATCTTTTATTTCAAGCTCCCTGGGATATATCGTGTCGACATATGAATGGAAATAACTATTGTTAATTGATAATACGTCGTCGATTTATCTGAATGTCGAGTTGAAGGCCACAACAAGAGTTAGTTTGAATAAGATTTTGAATAAATTCTGCTTAATTGAATACAAAAATAGGTCTGCTTAAAGGGACGCAATCGGTACCCATGGAAATTCCAACAGATTGTTGGAAGACCTGGTCTCCAAAATCCACATATCAATCAGAAACTGAAGCATCTTTTTTAATATCAACTTCAGAGTACTTGTGTGTATAATCAGTATGTTTACCAAAATAATTTTGCATATTACCAATGACAAGGTAAGCAAATTTACGAGTTCCATTTTAATTGAAAAAGCAGCTGTCAATTATGTCAAAAAGCTTTAATTTATCGTGGGGAATGGTTGTATATTGAGTTTAAAAGTCGTAATATTTGATATTATTGATTTTGGTTAAATTTTGTGATTTCAAATTTTCAAAAAGTTCCCTGGAATTTTTAAGTATCTACATCTGATTTACACTATTTCTTCTCATATATATTGTTACACGGTACTCCTGAAGTTTCTCCTTCAATGCTGTTGCTATTTTATATAATGAGTAAAGAAATATGCTTGGTAGAACATTTACTGGAACCCGCTATATATCTTGTTTTGTAAGGAGTTTATGAAGTTTCGGAATCCAATATAAATATGGTAATTCAAACATCTATTAATGTGATTTTGTTATATTTTATATTTATACCTGTTTTATTTCATCTTATCTAATATTGTAAATTTTTAAACAAAAAAATATCAATCATTTACAAATAGCTGGTATCAAACTGTTTATTTGAACTATTATGTTTAAGTATTTAAAGAACATAAATATTTATAAAACCAAAAAGTTCGTATAATTTTGACCTTGTACCATGGAGAGGACTTATTCAAGAAGTGCCCGTTGTCCACTCCCATTGCATGTATGATTATCATAAATTAAATAATGTTTAAAAATTAAATTAAAAAGTAATTTCATCCATTTTTTTTCAATATTCTTTATCAAAATTAATTGATAAGAACATTAAAATTTTTACAGCCTTTGACTTTGACTTTTCCTATTTCCGTAAAGTCAGATTTCTTGACTTTGTTTTTAGCTTTTTTTTACCCCCTGCCTCCCAAAATAGAGGTATATTGTGATGGGGTTGTCCATCCGTCTATACGTGAATCGGTCCGTCCGTTACGCCTTGGGGTACCCATCTCCTATCTGCAACATTTGATTTACCACTGAATAAAATTTAATGGGACTTTTGATGATCTTCACCTTGATAAGCGATATGCAATCGCAAATGTTCAAGTATGCAAGGATTAATTTAAATGCTAAAATAAGTTTTAAATAATGATCGATTGATTGAGAATCACTATAAAGGAAACTGCTATGAATTCTAGGATAAAATAATCTCAAAAGGGAAGAAAAAAAATGAAAATTGTGAAAAAAAAATCATGAAAATCAAAAGAAAATCAAGAAGAACGTATTGTGGAAGGAAAATGACAGAAGAAAAGACGACTCAAAAGAGGTTTAATGAAAATACAAATTCAAAAACTTGAAGATTTAGTAAAACATTGAAAAAAAAAAGTCTCTGGGATTTTGAATCTAGGGAAATGAGCACAATCATAAATGTTCTATTTTGTGGTGGTGGTGGTACTGAAAGATGCAGCTGCCACACGTAAACACCCACTTACCACTGCTTAAGTTTAAAATGTAGAAAAATGCACACAGTTTGAAATTCTGCTGAAATGTGTGTGCGCTTGCGTGCATGCTAGAAAACCTGTCGTTCGGGTTGCGAAGTCACTAAAAATAGTGATGTGACCTGTTCGAGATTAAAAATCATTTTAAAATCCCGATCCGGTAATTATGTATTTATATACATTAATTCGTCTTATAACACGATGTGTTTGTGAAACACTGATGCCCCCGTATGGCAACTTATAGCAAAGGTTAAACTTTCTCAAATGCAAATCGAATATATTGGTACCCAAAGTAAGGTCTTGTCTCGAGGAATATACCTGTGAAATATGAAAGCCCTAGCAGCACCTGTTCAAAAGTTATGGCTAAGGTTAAAGTTTTTTAAAAGTAATTCAAACATCAAGGTCAAGGTCAAATGGTCAAAATTAATGGTGCCTAAGGAAAGGCCTTCTCACAATAAATATACAGGTGAAATATGAAAGCTGAAGCACCAATCGTTCAAAAGTTATGACCAAGGTTAAAGTGTTTTAAAAAAGTAGGTCAAACTCCAAGATCAAGGTCAATGGATTACAATTGTTGGTATCCAAAGGAAGGTCTTGTCACAAGGATTACATATGCTAAGTATGAAAGCCTAAGCAACAACTTTTCAAAGGTTGTGTCCAAGATTAAAGTTTTCGAAAAGTAGGTCAAACTCCAAGGTCAAAGAGTCAAAGTTGTTGGTATCCAAAGGAAGGTCTTGTCACAAGAATAACATATGCTAAGTATGAAAGCCTTAGCACTAATTGTTCAGAAGTTATGGCCAATGTTATCGTTTACAAAAGTAGTCAAACTCCAAGGTCAAGGTCAAAGGGTCAAAGTTGTTGGTATCCAAAGGAAGGTCTTGTCACAAGGATTACATATGCAAAGTATGAAAGCCCTAGCATCAACCGTTCAAAAGTTATGGCCAATGTTAAAGTTTTTCAAAAGTAGGTCAAACTCCAAGGCCAAGGTCAAAAGGTCAAATATGGTGGTACCCAAAGAAAGGTCTTGCCACAAGAAATTTACATGTGAAGTATGAAAGCCCTAGCATCAACCGTTCAAAAGTTATGCCCAAGGTTAAAGTTTGGAAAAAAATTTGCAAAACTGAGTCAAACTTCAAAGTCAAGGTCAAAAGGTCAAATATGGAGGTACCCAAAGAAAGGTCTTGTCACAAGGAATACACATGTGAAAAATGAAAACCATAGCTCCAACCAATCAAAAGTTATGGGCAATGTTGAAGTTTTTGCGGACAAACAGACAAACAGACAGACGGACGGACAAAAACTATATACCCCCGAATCTTCGATACGGGGGCGTAAAAATGTATAGTGTGCTGGCCATAATAATTTCTACTGTATGTTCGTTCCCTAGTTCTATACCATGGAATCAATTTATGGCACGTATGATCTTCCCGATCTGTTCTCATCTGATGACATTTACAGGTACTCGCCAGAGGTATTTGGGAAACTTTGTTCTGCGGGGTCCCTGTTATAGTTTGTTAAACTGTAGGGTCGTGGTGTAGGATTTTGATCACTGACTTTCACAGAGGGACGAAATGTATCCATGACACCAACCGGATATTCAGATATCACATTCTCCTCGGAGAACCCATTATTAGTGGATGCTGTCTTTACATTCTGCTCAGTGTTGTAGGGTAAAACTGCCTTGCTATAGTTATCGGAATTATTGATTATCAGTTCCTCCCTCTTGAAGCGTATATGGCTGTAATTATTAGAGATAGTGTTTCTGTTTCCTGGCTGGGGATCCGAGGAACAGCTGTCTATCTGTCCAGCATATAAGTCATTTGTTTTCGAGTTCAAACATTTAGAATTCTTTGAACGTCTGTAGAATTAGAAGATATATTATTGAAACATTCTAGTAAAATCCTATCTATAGATTACTTAAGCTGGGAAATAATTTTTACAATAATTAATCTTAGTAAGAAATTATTTATTTATTATATTTTCCATACATCTGAGGGTTTTCAAATCTTACAAAACGGTTTGATTGGTATTTAATAAATTTAAGAGAGTTTATAGAAGATTAATTTTAAAAGTACATAAAGTTAGGATACTCTACATTAATACAATTAATACCAAACCTCCAATGGCAGATCATCGCAATACACAGTGCAAGGAAGAATAAATTAGAACCACAAAGGACAAACACGATAATTGTTGGAGTTACACAGCTGAGAACACTCTGAGGAGATTCTGTCTTATCCCCAGTTGCTCGGTCTAAAAACGCAAAAATTATTTACGATTCATTTACACATGTGTTTCAAAGACATTTTTTTCATATAACACATGTACAGAATGGCAAGTTCTTATTTTTATTAGATGAGTTAATACTTAAACGAAATTCAAAAATATTTTCTTGAGCTTCCTACCATCTATACGAAAATTCATGTTGATTAATTATATATATGCCTGGTCAATCAAAGAAATATTGAAGTCTTTTTACTTGTAAACTGTTGATGACAAAAAAAAACCCAAAAAACAAAGAAGAATAATCATATTTTACTCCCGCCATTAAAATCTCTGATAATATGTCCGCCCTACCTGTTTCACCAGAGAGACATCCTACGTAAGGGTTGCAACCTTCACCCAGGGAACAATTACAACGAAACTCACACTTTTCACCGAAATAGTCATCTGGACATGGAACTGCACAATTCTTCCCATAAAAACCAACACATACTGCAGCAAAAATAGAATAATTGAATTTTCTTTTCTATTTTGTGAAAGTTATCATTTGAATTTTTAAATAAATTTCTTTCTTTTAAATTCTAAACAATTCACAAATACGGGGGAAAATCTTTTCCAGAACAGCAAAGCCATGTTAGTCATATCGATTATGCTTAAGTATCTTAATATATATGGGTACATACCTCTAATTATTTTTTAGAATCGGTAGGAGAAGAAAGTAGTGCAGAAAAAGTTACAAGTTCCTTAATTTGCAGACCTGAATTTAAAAAACTGTGATAATGTATTAAACTGAGCCTCATACTTGTTGATAAAGAGTATGTTCCCTTGCAAAAAAGCTTGGCAGATGTAATTTATCAAGAAGATCAGCAGAATTATTTTATGTATTATAACACCAGTGAGAAGTCTTGAATTCCCCTACTTTCACTTTCATTTTCAGAGGTTAACGCAGACAGACGCATTTTGCCGGAAAACGAATCTGACATGCCACCTCGAGATTTTAACCAAGGAAAGACAACTTGATGTGCTTTGATTTGAGGGGTCACTCAATGCTGAACGAAAATTAGGGACATTGCTATGTGAAGAAACGTTAACATTGCCGCCTATGGGAAAACAATTAGTGGGCTGTACCCAATATGTTGAGCCTATTGGTAAGAGAAAATTCTCATAGATCTTTACTTTGTTTTGAACTCGGTGTTTACTATCATTTCCAATTGTTTAAATTTATGAAAGAAGAAAATTTTAATTTGTTTATACATATTTTGAAACAAATCGATTTGTTACTTCCTCCCCCCCCCCCCCCCCCCCCGGAACAGACAGCTTATGCACATATCGCCCATATTGTGTACACATGTAGCATGTAAATTAAATCTATCGATTTTATACAATTTATTAATTCAGAGCCATTAATAGATATTTAGAAAAGGAACAATTATTTTAAAAGTACATCCACCACTATTGTTTATTTTCAATACACAAAAATTCACAAATGAGGTCGGAATCAGTATTCAGTGAAGTTCAAGGTCAAAGTGAAAGTAGAGTGGCAAGTAAGTTATCAAAACTGCTTAGTGCTACCTAGTGCAGAGTCTTGCAGTATGTAGGTGATATGCATTTGTCATTTTATGAAAGATGTAAAGAAAAAAAAGGTTTCCATGCCTTATTACAATAATTGTAAATGAAAAATTTATTTTCATGAAATAGAATGACATGAACGAGGACATACATGTGCATTCTTTCAAAGAAGTCTGTCAGGCTACAGTTGTGTAGAAGTTTTAAAGCAGTGTGTGCATGAACATGCACAATACATTTTTTTTTTATTAAATGCATTACATGTATTTGTCTAATGTATAATTATTGTCAGTAAACATGCTTTTTACCTGTATTATTAATTTACATGTAATTTAACAATGCTGAGACTAATCAGTGCAAATTCATAATTTTCAATTGATATCAAATTATGGGCATAAAAGTAATGTGGTAGGATTGTGTGTGTTTGTTGTCTGTCTGTGAATGCTTTAGGTGCTGATAAATTATTGTACCATTTTTTAAATTGATTTTTTTTTTAGGTTCATGGTGATACAGGACAACTTCGAGGTTCATGCAGATGGTGTTTAAAACTATCAGTCAGTAAAAACAAACTCATTTGAACATATCTCGAGTCTTCACATGTAAAATGATGGCCGCAGTACTTTTAATATGTAAGTTGAATTTTCTAAAGCTTCTTTGTGTGTATGTGTGTGTGTGTGGGGGGGGGGGGGGGAGGTGTCATTAAAGCTTAGAAAATGTAGATTTTAAATGAATATTTGAGCTATGAAAGTGACCATCAAACTAGTATGTACATGTATGCTTTATTTTATAGCTAATATATTTTGAAAAGAATTTCAAAATAATTATATTCATAGTGTTGTGTATGATAAAATATTAAGATTAAAAAATATAAGAGTTGAAATTTCTTTAATATTTGTCAGTCAGAATGAGCAAATCATTTTCCTACAAATTAAAAAATGGTTACCATGGAAACAAAACATTTTCTGTAGACTATTTATTTGATCTGCTCATGTAAGTATTTTTATTATTTTAAAGTTATAATGAATATTTTAGTTCTAATTTCATCTTTAATTAAAAGTACGGGAAAAGTAACACTACATGTGTAATAAGCAATCCATTATTATGATGTCATTATGACGTCATAGATGAGTGAACTTGCATTGACGTAAAAATTGCTTTGAAACAGATGAATGTATACAAGAATGTAAAGGCTTATAACTTTTTTATTCCTACACCAATTTTCCTGAATGATACATCAATGGACAGGAAATAATGAGTACTTTCTAGTTTTACTACTTTCGGGGTATTTGTAAACTTAATTTTTTTTGTCAGTCATGGAGAAACAATGAATTCAAGGGTGAGGGATGATAAAATTTTGTGCAAAAATGCATTAATATTTTGAAATAAGCGAAATGGACCCATATGAGTGCTTGATTATGATTTTGCTTGATGTATTTAAAGTTCTGAAAGAGAATAAAAATGATATAAGTACATTAATAGGCTAACCGATGACTTCAAATTTGGGTGCAGTTGTGGCTAGATGGAAGCATTTTAAAAGGATTTTGCATATACAACTGTGTATGCTGTAAAATCTTTATTAATGATTGAATTTTCCTGAAATTTGGCATAATGTCACTACGTAGACTGTAGTATGACGTTTAATGTAAAATGTTGTAAAATCCAGAAAATACTTTTTCATATTGGGTACATACCTCTAATTATTTTTAGAATCGGTAGGAGAAGAAAGTAGTACAGAAATAGTTACAAGTTCCTTAATTTGCAGACCTGAATTTAAAAAACTGTGATAATGTATTAAACTGAGCCTCATACTTGTTGATAAAGAGTATGTTCCCTTGCAAAAAAGCTTGGCAGATGTAATTTATCAAGAAGATCAGCAGAATTATTTTATGTATTATAACACCAGTGAGAAGTCTTGAATTCCCCTACTTTCACTTTCATTTTCAGAGGTTAACGCAGACAGACGCATTTTGCCGGAAAACGAATCTGACATGCCACCTCGAGATTTTAACCAAGGAAAGACAACTTGATGTGCTTTGATTTGAGGGGTCACTCAATGCTGAACGAAAATTAGGGACATTGCTATGTGAAGAAACGTTAACATTGCCGCCTATGGGAAAACAATTAGTGGGCTGTACCCAATATGTATGTGGTGCAATTTGTTATTTGGTTGGTCATGACTCTTTTTAGCCAAAGGGCCAAAAGATTGGGTTTTTTTCTACGAATAAAGAGGGGAAAATCTTTCTCAGAAAAACAGTAGGGTTTGTTCACTCAGATAAGTGCTTAGTTAGTTATTAGTTATAAGCCATATTAAGTGGTATCACATAACTGACTAATTTATAGTTTCTTTTATTTATCAGTAGAAAGTAACCCCCCCCCCCTTACCTGTACACACACCGCCGATCTCTCGATAACCAGCGCAGCATTGTGTTTTGCTGAATTAAAAATAAATTGAGACACATTTACATGTACTTGAAGAATTGATTTAGAAAAAAAATCCAAAGGGATTTGTTTATATTAAAGTATATACTTACTTTCCTCTTGGGCAAATATTCTCTCCACGTACAAAATCTGCAAATTCGAAGACTAATATCCAAATAAGTGATATAATATATATATCACTCATAATTAACATATGCTGATGCTTGAAACTTATTACAATTATACGGCAAATATCAAATAAGTAATACTTTCTTCCGCATTTAAACTACTTTTTTTTGCTATGCGAGATTTCCTGTTTTCGAGAAAACAATATACAAAGTCCAGAATTTTTATATCCTTCCTTGTTATTGTTATTTTTCAAGTGGTGTACCAGAATAGAAATATCTAGATTAATCATGTGACACAACACATTCGATGGCAGAAAAAATGTCATACGTCTCAAAGGACTGGAAATGACATTTTTTAACAGACTAAAAAATATTAGAGAAATTTTTAAAAATTAGTGGAAATTTTAAATAGTTTTTAAATTATGTAACCGTACAATACTAATAGCTTACGCATTACGACTGAACTCATGCGTGAATAGACAATGCTTAATATAAAGAGTACGTTGATACCATGGAAATGTTAACATGGTTATTTACATACTATCTAATACATCATTACTCAGGAGCAATAGATTGATTGATTGTTTTTATGTTTTACATCCCGTTCCGTTCGAGAATTTTTCACCCACATAGAGACGTCACCATATACCTGTGAAAGGCTTTACTCGACACTCAGGGCCATTCTTTATCGTGCCAACAACTGCCGTGATACGGGTTTTTAAGGTCTCACCTGAAGGACCCGCAACTTTCCTTAAAAGTGCCGAGCGCTTGGCGAAGGAACAGTTGCTACTTATTTTTATCGACTTAGGTCAGTTGCAGCCGTGATTCGAACCCACGACCTTCCGATCACGGAGCGAGCGCTCTACCGACCGAGCTATCGTGACGGCTCAGGAGCAACGGAAGTTCAATGTACTGTAGGCATGTTTATAACACACGGCACATGGATCAACAGATGTGACAAGAAAGACTCGATCTTATTGATGTAAAGTGTTCTCTTCTGATGCTGGATCCCTCAATTACTAAACTGAGATCTAGACTCAAAATAATACTTAAAAAAAAATGTATCGCCCACCAAAATATACAAGTACGGCGAACGTATATACTAAAATAATCGCCTGCAAAATATACAAATAAGGCGAAACGATTTCCTCTCGTGTGAAATAAAAATGATTACCCTTAATTACTTAACTAACAAATCACTAATAAAACCACTATCAAAAATATGAATTAAGATCTACAAACCTATATACAAAATTTTATTGATTAAAATGTTACGCAACAGATGAGTAAAACCTTCCAAGGCGTAATGAAATGAGAGCACAATAAATGAATGCTCAGCTACTCAGCTCTTTTATTTATAAACACTAAAAGACACACAAGTCGAACTCTTCCCGCAAAAGTAAGGATATTTGATCAACGTTCTCTTAATATGCGAGAGTGTCGACTTACATACAAACTTCTCTGAAGCTCAGCCTTCCTCTTCTGGTGCCATACTAACACTGAATGTGATGACGCTAGCGGTATGACGTTCATATACCCTCAGAGCAGTCAACGTAATTTGCTAATAATGGCGCCATATTCAAATTTAGTAACACTATTTACATTACATTGATGTATCAGATAGAAATGTAAACATTGCTAGGCACATAATTCATTTAAGTATTTTTGAGTTAACTTCTTACATTTAGCCTCTTACGTTGCACCTATATGGTTACTACCTGAACTGTAGTACCATAGTGCTCAGTTTATCAGCGCCATGTTGAATGTGAACAGCTATATATATATATAGACATCCTTCCTGTTATGTTCTATTTACTGTCCCTCACGTATGATAATTTCACGATTCAATTGTCAGTATTGGCTCCATAAATATCTCCGAATCTCTTTTTCTAAACTATACTTTTATTAACTATGATATCAAATTATACTTGTGAGCGAATTCAGAGAATCATGGTCCCCATTTTTGGGTTTAATGGTTTCGGTGCATATATATATATATATATATATATATATATATATATATATATATATATATATATATATATATATATATATATATATATATATATATATATACTTAACATAAAGAAGAAAAACACGAAAAACCTCAGTAAAGCTTTAGGCCTTTCATTCTATCTTCAGAAGCTTTACAAAATAAATAACAGTAGTTACAGAGTAACATTACACAATGATACGCGGAGTATATGACGTCGTAATTGTGAAGTCAAATGTACTGTACGAGTTGAAGTAGCTAAAAATCGGGTAACAGGTGAAATAACATTACTTCGTATGAGAGCGGAAAACAATCAAAAGAAGGTAATAGAATTAGATCTAGAAATGGAACAAACGCTTAAGAACAATGCCAATGGGATTATTTTAGATTTACTTCGAGAAATGTGGAAGTCAGAATGCCGAAAGGAGGAAGGTAAATCGTACAAAAGATGGAGATATTCAGAGACTTGGCTACTAGATTACGAACGAACATATGGTAAAGAAGTAGTTAAAACCAAGAAGCCTAGCAGAAAACCAGCACCAAAAACTCAGTCTAAGAAAATCCAACCTTCCCATTTAAGTTATGCATCTGCTGTGAGAAATAATACACAATCGAATGAAGAAGAAGGATACAGACCAAGTAGGAGTCATTATCGTAAAACATCACATGCAGCTAATGTGTCTAATACACGGGGGAATCCGCGAACAAATAACTGGAATAACTGGACCGAAGAGAGAAACAACCGGAAAACTCCAAACTTCAATGCCGGTTACAGGACTCAAAGTAACCGAACAAACCATCCCCGCAATACTACTCGCCGAAAAAATCCACCAGTTGATAACAGCACAAAGCCCAATATGAGATTTAGACAACAAAATATCTACAGGGATGAGCACACTACTTATATTGGAAAGGGGGCAAGAAACTATTTTTTAGGAGGAGGCAAACCCAGTCAAGGCGAAAGATACAAACCCCGTGTTCAATGGGAAAAACCAACTCCTATAATTTAGTTACGGATACATCTTCCTCAAATACATCAACGGATCCTAAAGTATTTAATCTTTCATCCAGGACTCTTACAGATTCTGAAATCAAATTACTTTCTAAAAGGTTTAAAGTATACACCTACACCTAAGGAACCACCAGGAACTAAAAACAGATATTAAATCGTATACAAGACGACTCAGATTAAGGGAGTTTTTCCACGAGGATGAGGACGAGGATGAATCTAATCAACAAAGTGAACATACAAAGCCAGAGGATCTCGTGAGAAATAATTCAAGTTTTATTCCAAAACGAGGAAGAAATCGCACTTTAGATGCAGTCTGTGATACGCTAGAGAACATTAATCTACCAGATACTTGTATACGTAATAATAAATCAAATCTGTCTAATAATGAACAAATTGCCCTCAAAGACTTATGCAATGACAAAAGTATTGTGATTAAAGAGGCAGACAAAGGGGGGGGGGGGTAGTTGTCATCATGGACAAAAACTTTTACGAACATAAGATTCTAACCATGTTACAAGACACCGAATTTTACCAAAGGGTTGACAAAACACACGAGAAGAAATCTATGTCAAAGATAAAAAGTCTCGTCAATGGACCTTTTTCTGAAGCCTTAACAGCCAAGGAAAGAGACTATCTTATAAATTTTGAAGCCCGAGAAAGTCAATTTTATGGCTTACCTAAAGTTCATAAATCGAAGGAAATTAAGAACGCAATACAATCTCTGAATTCTGAATGTATTACCTGCCTTAATCCACAGGATTTATCTTTTCGACCTATTGTTGGAGGTCCCAAAGACTGAGCCATTTATTAGATATATTGCTGAAGCCATTTTGTGAAAAAGTACCAAGTTTCATTAGAGATGATCTTGACTTCCTGAATCATTTACCAGACATCGTAAAGGATAATACTAAATTAGTTACGTTTGATGTTGTTAGTTTGTATACTAACATTCAAACGGAACTTGGAATAGAAGCGAAAGAATTCTGGACAGAAAAATACCCTTACCTTCTTCATGATCGCTTCCCACAGGAATTTGTCCTTCAAGGATTGAAATTAGTACTTCAAAATACCGGTAATACGTTTGCCTTTGGTAATAGTCATTTTTTACAAACTAAAGCAACTGCCATGGGAATAAAAGTTGCACCAACATACGCAACACTTACCTTAGGTTACCTAGAATACAAACTACACCAACAACTCATAACCTTATGGGGAGAAGATATAGCCAACAGCCTTAAATCTAAATGGAAAAGATTCCTAGATGACTGCTTTATTTTATGGGATGAAATATTAAATGAATTGAATGCCAACATCAAATTTACTATAGATACCAGTGAAAATCAATTACCATTCCTAGATGTTCTCGTTATTAAAAAGGACAAAAGGATCATTACTGATATATATTACAAAGTGACGGATACACACCAATACTTACATTTTGGTTCTTGTCATCCACATCATACCAAAACATCCATTCCTTATAACCTCGCCAGACGTATATGCGCCATTGTCAGTGAAAAAGATACAAGGGACATTCGTTTATGTGAACTTAAAACCTATCTTTTAAAACAGAAATACCCAGTCCAACTTACAGACAATGGAATACATAAAGCCAAGGAACATGAAAGATCAGAATTACTTTTAACCAAAGGATGAGGATAACGAGAATATTATTCCCTTTGTACATACTCATAATCCTCAGAATCAGAACATCAACTCCATTGTTAACCAACTGAACACCATTCTCAAAGAGGACCAAACAACAAAGCCAATTTATGAAAACGTACAATTTATCTCAAGTAGACGTCAACCAAAGAACCTGAAAAGACTACTATGTAACTCTAATTTTGAAGAAAATTATTCAGTGACTAAATGTGATTAATATATATATATATATATATATATATATATATATATATATATATATATATATATATATATATATATATATATATATATATATATATATTTATGTATATATATATATAGGATCTCCCATGATTTGTGATAGATATGATTTTTATCTAACAAGTTGTGTGTTTTTTTTTATTCCCGGGCCTTGGCGAGGGGATAAAAACACAAAACGAGTGGGATAAAAATCATATCCAACCACAAATCATGGGAGATTCTTTTTATCACATGTTTTATTCATCACTATCAATGTTTTACACTGTTTTCAATAAAACAAGATGAAATTTAGAATATAAATAGATATAATGGGTTCCCACATTGTGCTTACAACTAATCAAAATTGAATGCAAGAATATGCATGCACATGTGCTGGATTCTGATTGGCCATTATTTATTTGGCTGTATCTCTCATAGATTTCAATGGAAATGTTTGAGATGTTTTATATAGGTATTTATTGTGAGTTTCTTTACGAGGAAGACATGAAATATCTAGAAAACATGGGCAAATTCTGATTGCCTAATTCTCAAATGACTTTGGTTTTCGATTAAATACTTCTGAAAATAAAGTGTACATTCATTACGCAAAAGAATTGCTAAATTTAATGAAGCTTGTAGGGATGGGGCCCATAAGGGAGCTGGGGATTATTTGGGAACATCTGAACGGTTTTCGTTACAATTAGCATTAGTTTTTTATTACTTTAGTTACATCTAAAGATTGTTTAGCTACATGAACGTAAGGTTCTTTTAACTTATTCACTATATTGTTAACAAGTTTTTTGGTGATTTCACCAGAGTTTGTCATTTGATCCATTGTCGGAAAGCCACGGCCAATCTTGCATACGCTTATTGATAAGCGTATGCGAGATTGGACGTGAGTTTCCGACGATGCATTTGATCTAAGTCTTTTATCATTTCTTTCACGCGATTTTTAATTTGTTCATAGCTTGAACAGCTAGAGAGTTCCAAGGAACAAGTGTCGCCTGGTCTATACACCATTACAGATTAAAATAAATCTAAGGTTATTTGCTTCTAGAATTATAGTTCAGGCATTTGTCTGCGAAGAAAAACAAGATGTGTTTGTGAAACACTGATGCCCCCGTATGGCAGCTTAAGGCGAAGGTTAAAGTTTCTCAAATGCAAATCAAACTCCAAAGAGATTAAAAAATGCTGTTACCCAAAGAAAGGACTTGTGTCAATGAATAAACCTGGTAAATATGAGAGCCCAAGCACCAACCATTCAAAAGTTATAATCAATAATAATGTTTTCTAAAAGTGGGTCAAACTTCAAGGTCAAGGTCAAAGGGTCAAAATCAATGGTACGCGTGGGAAAACCTTGTAATAAGAAAAACACATGCAAAATATAAAAGGCCTAGCACCAACTTTTAAAAGTTATGGCAAAGGTTATACATCATGTATACCAAGCGAATGGACGTTCGGTCTTTTGATGCCTACCGGATATATGCAGACATGATAAAGAAGCAGTGCTCATCTTTTATTTTATTTATTTATATTTTATTTTATTTTATTTATTTTATATTTTTTAACTTTATAAAATATATGCTTTATATATTAACTCAATCTTACAAATAATTTAATAAATGATATGAAAAACAATCTTACGTATTTGGATTTAATTTTTTCTCATCTCTCTATATGATTGATAATTAAACATGAAGATTGTCGAGCCATGATTTGCACATTCTTTGATTTTACTTTAAACAGAGAGTGCCGATCCTCGGCTATGCGACCCTCGAAGGAAGAATCATTAAATCTAATTTTACTTCTTTATTTAATGATTATGAAAACATTCACTTTTCTTTGAGACATAGTGACAAAAGTAACGGTAAAATAACCAGTCTCGGAAGAGGAATTGCCAGCATTATTTAACAGCTTTAATTGCACATAATGTTTAGAATTATGGATCCCGAGAAAGAATTCGCCAGTGCCAGCTATCGGGGAACCACACCGGGATGCCATGACCATTTTTACAGATTATGCCTCATAGAAAAGTCACATAGCAAAATAAAAAAAGATATATTTAATTTATTCTTAGTTTCTACGAGTTTTAGCCCTAAGACAAGGTAAAAGTCTTCAATCTTTTACTTAGAGACTTAGTCGGGACACCTCTTTTCCACTTTCTTTTTGCATGCACAACTTGCAATTCAGTTACTTCTTTTTTGTATCCCAGCTTACAACAACGATCATGGTCCGATTTTCGTAATAGGGAGCGTGTTAAGTACAGAATTGAGTTTGCCCTTTCAAAAACACCCCGGATCAAGTTCATGAATAATCTTTATTGCAGGTATACTTCATCGTTCAAAATAACAATGAAAATGTTAATTGTTATCATCTAGAGTTAAAGATTTTTTTTAATTTCCGGAGATACTCATCTAACAAGGCAGCATTCATTTACACACCCCGCAGAGATCTCGAATTCTGACAAATTCGTATTATAAATACGATGGTTAACATTCAATTTTTTTTATAATTGCAAAATAGTCATGAACTTTTGAGAATAACTAACAATGTTCAAGTAAAGCAATTAAGAAGTGAGAGCAGAGCTAATACAGACTCCAGAAAACATGTACACTGGAGAGGACTCCTGAAAACATGTACACGGGAGAGGACTCCTGAAAACATGTACACGGGAGAGGACTCCTGAAAACATGCACACGGGAGAGGACTCTGAAAACATGTACACGGGAGAGGACTCCTGAAAACATGTACACTGGAGAGGGGATAATGTATTAGATAAAGGAGGAAGAATTCCCCTCATTGACTGCGCTGACAACCACTGTCAGCCCTTTGTTTTGATCATATAAACGGTATTATCACAGGAATCCCTGGTAATATTTTGACTAAGATCGATATCTGGGATTTGTATTGAAGCATACGATGAAAACGTTACATTGATTTGAAATCACAAGATTTTACCAAAATCAACAGCTTAAAAACTTACGACTTTTCAACTCTATACACGACCATTCCCCACGATAAATTAAAATCCAGACTTTTTGATATCATTGACAGCTGGTTTTTTCAATAAAAATGTAACTCGTAAATTTACTTACCTTGTCATTGGTCATTTGCAAAATTATTTTGTTAAAAAACATTCTGATTGTGCACACAAGTACTCTGAAGTTGACATTAAAAAGATGCTTGAGTTTCTGATTGACAATATCTATGTGCTTTTTGGAGACTAGGTTTTCCAACAATCTATTGGAATTCCCATGGGTACCACTTGCGCCCCGTTATTAGCAGACCTTTTTTTGTATTCATATGAAGCAGAATTTGTCCAAAATCTTATACGTGATAAGAAGAAAACACTTGTTGTGGCCTTCAACTCGACATTTAGATATATCGACGACGTATTTTCAATTAACAGTGGTTATTTCCATTCTTATGTCGATACGATATACCCCGGTGAACTTGAGATAAAAGATACTACAGAGTCTGACACATCTGTTTCATATTTGGATATTTTACTTGCAAAAGACGTTAATGGTAATCTAACAACCAAACTTTATGATAAACGTGATGACTTTAACTTTTCAATCATCAACTTCCCATACTTATGCAGTAATATACCTTCATCACCTGCATACGGGGTTTACATCTCTCAGTTGATTCGATACGCAAGAGCATGCTCTACGTATGTACAATTTCTAAAACGAGGTAAATTATTGACAAACAAGTTGATGAAACAAGAATATCAGCTGTCTCGTTTAAAGTCATCATTTCGTAAGTCCTATGGTCGATACAATGACCTTGTCAGCAAATACAATTTATCATTGAGTCAAATGCTGACTTACGTTTTTCATACTAATTGTTAGGCCATTATTTACACACTGAATTGTCGACGGATTTTTCCAATCATGACAAAGAGCACACGGCAGGTGTGACCGGTCGGCAGCGGATGCTCATTCCTCCATGGCACCTGATCCCACCTCTGATGTTTTGGAGGTCCGTGTTTGCTCTGCACCTATGATGTAATGTTTAATGGACTTCTGAGCTTGAATACTGTTCGTTATCTCCATACATTTCATTGAAAGGTTTCAACACTTTATTAAACAATCCCCCTCGATAAATTATAGTGCAGCCTTTTTTTTACATTATGGACAGCTTTTTTAAACAAAAAAACTCGTAAATTTACTTTCAATGTTATTGGTCATTTACAAAATTATTTTGTTAAAAAACATTAATTGTGATTGTACACACAAGTACTCCGACGTTGATATTAAAAAATTCTTGAGTTTCTGGTTGATATTATTTATGTAGTTTTTAGAGATCGTCTTCCAAAAATCTGTTAGAATTCCCATGTGTACTAATTACGCCCCGCTATTAGCAGACCTATTTTGTATTCACATGAAGCAGAATTTATTCAAAAACTTCTATATGAAAAGCAGAAGCCTCTTGCTGTATCCTTCAATTTGACAATTAGATATATCGACGACTTTTTATCAATGAACAGTATTCATTTTCATTCCTACGTTGATTTGATATATCACTTTGAACTCGAAATAAGATACCACAGAGTCTGATACATCTCTTTCATATTTGGATATTTTACGAGAAAAAAGATGGTAATGGTAACCTAACAACACGGATTTATGAAAAACGCGATGACTTCAACTTTTCTATAGTCAACTTCCCTTATATGTGTAGCAATATTATATTATTGCCTGCATATGGAGTTTATTTCTCCCAAGAGCAAGAGCATGCTTTTGACAAAGAATTTATTGATACAAGGATATCAAGCTAAGAGTCCCGTTTAACGTCAAAATTTCCCAAATTCTATGTCAATAACATGATCTTAGCAAAACAATCTATAGTTAAGTTGAATGTTGACTGATGTTCTCCACACAATTTTTAGACCATTATTTTCACACTTAATGTCTATGGATTCTTCTTTTTTTTCCTATTCCTGACAAGGAGCACACAACGGGATGACTGTTCGAAAAGGGTTGCTTACTCCTCCATAGCACCTGTTCCTACCTCAGATGTTTTTAAAGGTTCGGGCCCTACTCCAGTTTGTATTGTTCCACTGGATTTTGAGCTTTATTACTGTTCATTATCTTCAAATGTCTTTTAAAGTGAAAATAACATGTCAGACTTAGATTTGATTTTATTTTTGCAAATATCACGTGTACGCTTACTGATTTAAAAGATTAATCTAAATATTTAGGGCAAGCTTACCTAATCGTTTCCGAATGATTATAATTTACTTCCTTATAAAGAATGTAATGAACTATTTCAGGCTAACAAACGGACTAAAACAGATTGAAACACATTACTAAACACATCTATTGATTCTGCTTATAATGGTCCTTAGAAAAAAAACTACCTCCTGAAGTGTTTTCTATGGAAATTTTTAATTAAACCACGAAGCATATTTACTCCATTCCTACAAATTGTAATTGCCTAGTCCTGATATCCTCTCTCACTCGATCCCCCCCCCCCCTCTCTCCATGTGTGTCTTCCTTATCAACAATTGATCTCCCATGTTTCCAACAAATTTTTCTACAAACATATGCATGAAGAAATGAAATACAATAATTTTTCCAATGAAAACAAATTTTGTAAATTGTACGAGAAACAATACACTGCCAAAATGTCACTGATACACGATGTCACTGACTGGAGAAAAGCATTTGTGTATTTTTCCCCTAGTTTTAGATCAGATAACCATCTCAGACAACAAATCGTAAATGTTTTGGAATATATCGGGCATATCTTTACAATTCGATGGTCAGTATTGCTCAAATTGGTAACAGCGGCTTTTATTTATATAAAAGGAAGAGAAGTTCTAATTCATCAACGCCGGAGAGAGAGAGATATTTTGAAATAAAAAGGAGTGATTCCTTTTTTAGGGTCCATTTTTGCTCTGCTCCCAATTTGTGTTGGCTAAATGGACTTTGAGCTTGAATCCTGTTTGTTAACTCCATATTTTACGTAAAAACCTTTGGAAATATTTACTCTGAATTTGTCCAAAGAGCTGTCAAGTTTTGTCCAAAGAGCTGTCAAGTTGGGATGAGAAAGTTTACTCCTCCAGAAAAGCTGGTCCAAGGAATATTTGTACAAAGCATTTCACAGAGGTTTACTGACATTCATATCTTATTTGGCTTTTTCGTTCATATTTCCCATTTCAAAAAAATAACGATTTTTCTGTGCAGGGGCACGAATACCTGTAATAACGCAGTGCAACTGTGCAAATTTAATAATAATGTTCAGATAATTTTCGACTAAGGAGAAGTTCTACATCCCCTGAGAGAGTTGTTTGCATAATTAAGCTTGTATGAAAACCGCTTGAATTCTATTTTACGAAAGCAACAAAAATGATAAGAATACTCGAGAAAGATTTTATAATTATAAAAAAAAATACGTACAAAAATACCATTACTAAAAAGTAACAAACAATTTATGGAATAAAAGAACTTTCCATGGTAAAAATGAATAGATATGTGTTCAAATAAAACTTGCAAATAGCGCAAATCTAAATGGAAATATTGAATTACAGTCGCTTTTTCCGCACCACTAACTTTCATCTCAATACACACGTTATCACGTTATATATTCCCGTCCAGTGATTTAAATGCATTTATTCTACTTTAAAGGTCGTTTATAAAACAGCAATAACGTTTGACTATTCATTAATTTTCTTCAATTTCGGCAAAATGAAGATAAATATTTTTCTGTTTCTATTCATTTTACAATTTACGAAGAAAAAAGTTGGATGCTGCGATAATATCTGTGAATGGAGTTCTTGGACTCAGCACGGGCCTTGTGAAAACAAGAGAATGTTGCAGGAGGACGTTATGTTGCCCATCAAAAGAACAGAAAAACTGCCATGAAGCCTGTAGGAGGGATGTAAAAGACTCTTTTCGATATGTTCAATGTGACTTAAGTAAGAATCATATTATTTACATAGAAGAGGTTAAGGAAATGAAATTTTGGGTTAATAATATCACAAGCTGAAAAATATTTTAAATACATGTACATGTATTGAGACTTCTTTGAAAGTTTGAGAATTCAGATATTCTTTAAATGAGAAACAACTGCCAAATATAATCTTAAATGGAAACGCTTTAATCAAATATACTGTTCTATCTCTTATTTATATACCTTTTTTGCGTGTACATTTAATGACAGAATTTTTTTTCCTACACTAGAGAAATTTCATTTCTTTATACGTCATATTCTTAAACTCCATTGTTAATGTGCAAAACACCCAAAACTATATATGCAACCAACTAAAAGATAGATAACAATACATTAGGTTGAGTTTGATAGTTAAAACACATGCACGAATTTGAGCACAATTTTATTAAATGATTTGGGACAACTTTCTTAGCCCGATTTAAATTGTAATTTTTTTTTTTTTCGAAAACGAAAGTTGATGGAAAACCAGTCCTTACTACTAGTATTTTGAAGAATAGCGCTTTGAGCTCACAGTTGTATTTATCATGTATACCTTGCTACAATCCAGAATTCGCGAGAAATTTTAGCCTCAGTGGAGAATTCAGTAGCAAATTAAAAAATATTGTTCATTCAATTGAATTGATTTGATTTTTAAGACCATAAAAGATTGATTCTTTCTCGTTAAAGTCCTTTGGAACTCTGTTCACATTCTACGTATTAAAAAGTTATACTTTTTTGCCTGGGCGTGTAATTCTCTAGATAATGTTTGAAAATTTCATATGAATGCATTTCTTATGTAGAAACTCCTGTAATTGAAAAGTATGAATTGGAATCTTCATCGGCAATGGCATTCTTTCATTCTATTTACCATCGACGACAAAAGAGAGGAGTTTCCGAAGAGTGTTGAGAAGGATGTAGTTATGAAGAGGTTGACGAAGTTTACCATTGGTAATACGTGGTGAGTTCTATCTTACCTACTACAATTCCATATTATATTTTTGACAATTTTTAATGTTTGTGTCATTGGATAATTTTAGTGGATTCAAGATACATTATAATTGTTTTTTAGTTCTGGTGCTCCCCTACCAAAAAGTACTATAGTTAACTATAGTTTACGATAGGAAATCAAAGTTTTTACTATACTAAATCAAAGTTTTTACTATACTAAATCAAAGTTTTTACTATACTAAATCAAAGTTTTTACTGTAGTGAATCAAAGTATATTTACTATGAGTTTCAGATCGTTATATTTTATTCTTTTAAATTCCTACAAGCAATTTTCTTATTTTAAAAGGAGAAATTAATTGAACATTAACATATTATTTCAGAAGAATTCATCATTATAGTATGTAATTTAAGATATGTAAGATATATTAAGTCTCTAAATCTTCCAAAAAAGTTCTAGATTAAGTTTCATAGAGAATCAAAGTATCAGAGTATTTACTACAGTTAACTATAGTTAATGGCATAGATATTTTTGTGGAAGTTCTCAGCTGGGCAGTATACGGCAATTATAAAATCTAATCAAAGAAATGATGACATTTATCTATTTTAATCTTGGGGAAACCCAGCAGATTGATAATTTTTATGTACTTTTTAAGTACTTCGGTACTAGCTTGTAAATACGGATATATATTTAATTGCTGTGGTAAAATTTAGAAGTTTATTTCAAAATTAAGGATTCTCTCCCTCATGCATAGCTCTAATCCTTCGAGACGTATTTGGCTCTAATCTTTGACAAACACCTTTTTTCAGTTCTGAAAGGGTTTTTTTTTTTTTTTTTTTTTTTTTTTGAATATTTCGGATTCCCAACGTTTCGGCATGAACATCACTGAAGAAATATAATTGTCGAAAAGAGCATCTGGTACATCAAAATTGGTACCGTATAAGATTTACATGTACTTGGGAGGTGGAACCATGCAGAATGGTAATAATGATATGTAAAGTTTAATTTTAGCAGCATAAATAAGCCTGGTAAGATCATGGAAATGAATCAGTTTTAACTCAGGTTAAACTAGTTAAAATCCTAAAGGAAAATAAATTAACATACATGTACTTGTACCATGTCTAAGGAAACTTAATATATTCATACAGAAATGAAACCTCGGATGATATCTTAGAATACCTAAGATTTCGTTTTAGAACATATTATAGGGTGCTTTCTGAGGCACTCTTATCTACAGAACATAAATGCTTTAAAGTCTGTAATCTGTCACCATAGATGATCCTCCATACCTACTTCAGCTGAAGCTTCATTTTTATAAATATGTTGACGGTGCGACCGTTAGGGCGAGCGCATTGTTCACTTAATTTTAAGATCCGCCTCTTCAAACCGCACGAGACATTTGAAACGTCTAGACTGTGACGTCACATGACGTCGTATGTTAGCTGCATTTCCGTAAACGAAGCTTGAAAAGTACAAAATTTTAACAAAGAACGTTTAATCTACAATCTGTATGCAATATCCATTAAATTAAGTTGAGTTTATTTTTTTGTGAATTTTTAGTTGTTCTTACCGCACCAACGAAGTTAGCATCGAGTACAATAAGCGTTGAATTGTGGGTCCAGTGTTACTGCGTCAAAACACTCGGAGATTGGCGTCAAAAAATTCTATTGAATGAATGTGCAGTAGTCCCAATTTTCTCTTCACACAGGCTTTGTCGTTAGAGCTGACAGTGACGAGCGGCGCTTCGCGCCACTCGCTGCGCTCGCTATAATATTTATATAACATTATAATAAAGATAGTCTTTAAGTGTCATTAAGAAACAAAGATGACTTCATTTGAGCTCCATGTAATATTCCTAATTGCCGTTACTCATAGAAATGTATCGTCTAATGGCTTCGTATATCCATTACTAAATACATGTATTTATACACCTATATTAAAGGGTCAGTTTGGAAGATCTCAGACACAAGGTATTTGATAATTTGTCTTTCTGCAATGTTACATATTTGAAAGAAAAGATGTTCTCTCCTATAGGTCATTTTTTTGTTATCCTGAATTGACCCTGTAGGTGATTTAGTAGATGTACACTTCTTAACTGTCGTATGATACATGTCTTTTTATATAAGAACGAACGAACTGTTCGGAGTATTCTCTGCAATTCTTTTGTGGAAGATTCACACAGTCTAACACAGGTACTTAATATTCTAAGAACAGGGTGGGGCTCACAATATTAAGCACAACTTGATGTATGCCCAGAATTTGAAGCATGGAGTTCTCAATTTTGAGAAGCTGATAAGAAGACTATAAAGGCTTTCTTTCTCGAGTATTATTGCAATCCCGCCCTATGTTTTACTCTATGTGCATGGCCAAAATTGAATCCCTTCTTTAAATCTGCTATGAATAATTGTGAAATAATATTTAATACTGGTAGTTTTCAAGATGACGAAAACATTTTTGCTTTCACATGATTCCATGGATAATGTTTAAAATCTAGTATCAACATCATATCTTAAACCATTCAATAAATAATTTACAATGGGTTCATTTGAGTTCTCAAAAATCTATGTTTACTTGAGTTAAAATATCTAATGTTGATTTATGTACTGAATCACCTACTTTGTTGGGGTTTTCCCTTTGGGATTCACATCATGTTTACTAAGATTATGGATATCCTGCATATTCAAAACTCCTTACACCCTTGTGGTTGCAATATTTGTCATTAAAATTGCTACATATTTCTATGCCATATTTGTAATACATATATTTTAATCCACTGAAGTTTTCATTAGCATAACCTGAAGTTAACTCTGTGAAATTTGATTTGGACCTGCCTTTTAGAATCCTGCGGTATTTGAGATTAACAGCTGCACGTCAAGTCCTTACTATCACTAACAGCTGCACGTCAAGTCCTTACTATCGCAAACTGCTGATCGTTATCTTCGTATTTCAAACCTGATGAAGCTTAATGTATAGCGTCGTTGTATATATACCAAATGTCACTATGAAATTTTTTTAATATAGTTTGTTAGACTTTTCTTTAGTCTGTGGCCTTAACTGGTCACGGTAGCCTAGTGGTACAGAGTTTGCTTCGCGATCAGGAGGCCACGCTTCGATTCTCGTTCGCCACGTCAAACCTACGTAAATGGTGGATGGTGATTGTTCCTTCGCCAAGCGACCGGTGCACTAGAGATAAAAGTCACGGTTATTTCAGACAAGACCTTAAAAACCAAGGTCCCGTGTCATGGCAGACATTGGTACGATAAAGAAACCTCACTGTTCAATGGCCCTGAGGGCCGAATATAGGTCTAAATTTGAAGCCCTTGTCGGGTATATGGTGATGTATCTATATGAGTGAAAAATTCTGGATAGAACGTAAAACTAACAAACGATCAATCAATAGTCTATAGTCTTTATGTCATCAGTGTATCAACAGGTAGGTTCAGTCGAAAGGGGATACTTATTCTGCCATGCCATCTTATCTAATCTCTTATTTTCTTGGGGTCTGTGTTTGATTTGCTCCCAGTATGTACTATTTAGTTTATTTTTATCTACGTCATGTCCCAAAATTCATATAATTACGTTTAAACTGTTGATATTGCACAAATTTTTTGTAGCCTTTAATGGGTATTTCTATGGACATCCAAGTCTTTTTTATTTAAATATTTTGGATTTCCAACGTTTCGGCTTGAGCATCACTGAAGAGACATAATTTGTCAAAATGCGCATCTGCTGCATCAAAATTGGTACCGTATATGATTTACATCCTTATCTTAGGTGCAACAAAAATACACAATTTTGAACACTATACAATTAACATATAGTTTATTAACATATTTTATTTCATGATGTTAATTTCGAGTCTGAGGGGAAAACGACACATCGTCCTTTATGAACTAAATCTATTTACAGAATACTAATGAAACAAGTTCTGAACGCATTCGTTATACCACAGTTTATTGAAAAAAAAGTTTTTAACAATATCATTTTATGAATTATCAGACGTTGGTTACTCTTTTCTTTAGTGTACGTACAAGGAAAATTATAAGTGCAGCAAAATGCATTGCCCTGCAGGAACCTATGCAAGCCTACGAATTATGGACATTGTGGACATCTAAACAATGTTATAGTAGAATGCAGAGGTATTTTCTTCTCTCTTTTTTCTTTATCTGTATATTCAATTTTCTTTGAAATAACTCAAATTAAAATGTCCTTAATCTTGTATATTTCTGACATTTGAAGGTGAAATTAAAGTAAACAAAAGTCATAATATGACTTTTTTGGGAAAATATTCAATAATATCGACAAGTATATTTAAATATCATGCTTTACGAAAAATGGATCTAAATACAGATTTGAATTAAATTTATCATCAAGAGGCATCAAATGTTCACATTTGACCCGCATCTTGTCGGAAGCATATGTGATACTTGCTTAACGACCACACTGATCGCATGGAATCTGTTTTTAATTTAATTTCACTGATCCTGATTTTTTCACTTGACGTTGTCCACTGGTTTAGTTTCTTATATATCGCTATTTTCCTCTGAATTTACTTATTTCCCTTTTCATATTAGAAGTTTTTCTTTAATTTTACATTAATCATGCACCGTCATAACTGTATAAGAAGATTAGTAGATTAAATAACGTTACGGACAATTTATGTTTATAGGTTACATTAAAAAATTTCATTTTAAAAAAGACAATGCATGACTATAAGTCATAAATTCTGATTGGAATTGGTAAATTTTATTCTATGTTTTGTCGCGTAGATGGATAAATGATGAATTATTATGCTTGCAGCAAAACATATTTAAATAAGTCATATTAAACAACGCTTTTTAAACGAACCAAGGATTGAAGAACGATTCAGTTCTTTAGGTTTAACTATTACAAGACTAGAATGGGATATCGTCTAAGAAACAGCCATAATTATGGATTAAATAATAAATAAATTCTTGAAGATTTTTTTTTCAAACCTCAGAATTATGGCTTTCCTACATTCAAATACTTGAACGATTGTTCTAAGCTAAATGTGCAGTAACTATTTATACATCTACATAACAGGAACATGACATATTTAATGTAGAATTGATACTCAAGAGCATGCTCTGAGTGCGATCTTTTTTTTAAACCGAGGCAGGATACTGACTGATAAGTTGAAGTTACAAGTAGTAACGATGTATAAATCTACATAACAGCTACATACATGTTATAAATTTTCATGTAGAATATTTCATTCCTCAGATATTGATGAGTGTGCCAGCAATCCATGCCAAAATTTAGGAATCTGTTACAACATGCGGAATTTCTTCCAATGCACGTTTCAACCAAATTACTATGGAACGTTGTGTGAATGTAGTCAGTGAATTCATTTCATAACAATGTCTGGATTTAAAAAAAATGTTGCCTGTAAATATAAATCAAAATCAAATAATGATTATATTTTTATTCAAAAAAGGAAGGTATATATGATCTTTATATTCCAAGAAAACATATTTATAGGGACATTTTATATGAATTCTCTGGCGTTGATAGTAAAAGGTTCTAATTAAATAGTCATTAATTCAAAGTATTCCTAATGTATAATCTGAAACGTATTACATATCGGTTATCCTTGCGAATATGCTTGTTTCATTTATTGCCTGCAAATAATGTAATATATATCTTGAATTTAAATGGACTATATTTAAGTAATATCGGAATTTTTGGAACATAATCGTAATTTAAAAAATGAGTTATTACCACACATCTATATATAGATTCATTAAGACTGGGGAAAGGTTGAATAAACTAGAGCAACCAAATACAGTAGATAAGTTACTAGTAATGGAAATTAAGTGTCTTGAAGTTTCTTTTAAAAGTAAACATTAATACTTAATAATACATATGTTTTTCTGCTTTAAGTGAACCCACCGTTGCCCTCTTTTGACTGCAATTGTGAGAACTGTAAACTTGGATCCATAGATGGACAAAGCAGTGAGTTATTTCTTCATCAGAAAGATAATCATTTCTAGAGTGTTATCTAATTACAGTATTTGAAAAGATGTTCCTTGTAGTTATGAGGTTAATAATGCAACTATTTTCTTTATCAATTTCAAAAAGCAAATGGAAAGTCTTATCTAAATATTGCGATTATATATACTTTATAAAGATAAAGATAAGCTTATTATATCAGACTTCTAAAAGCTGCTTTCCAATTTCAGTGTGCCCTCATATCGACATCTTGTTTCTGATTGACGATTCGGAAAGCATGTACTTAGAGGGTTTTCAATATGCTCAAAACGTTATCATAAAACTCATAGATTGCTTCAACATTGGAAAAAACGATATAAAAGTAGCGCTTATGACTCATATAGTTCGTCCACCAGAATTGTTTTTGAGTTCAACTCGTATTTGACTAAAACAGATATCAAAGATGCAGTTTTGCGAACATCATATAGAGGTTATACAAACACTGATTATGGCTACACTCTAGATCAAGTCGGAACATTTATGACTTCTAACTCGAACAAAAGGCATCATGCAATGAATATAGTAGTTGCTATGACGGATGGAAAAACAACAAATAACTTTTTGACCAATGCACAAAATCTTCACAATTCTGGAACGTATGTATTTGCATTCAGAATTGGTGGTGATTCGTCACAACTTCAACCAATCCTGGAAACCCTTGCTAGCAATCCAAACTCCGAATTTATCGCCAGTGGTTTCCTTGATTTACACAGAAAACTATCGGAATTTACTAATAAGTTGTGCATAGGTGCGTATTTTAATTTCAGAAGAAATATCTCATGACAATTAGCTTTTTCTAAATATTGAAATCAAATTTTTTTTTTCTATTTAGGGGAAGTACATCCAGATATTCTGACATGCGAATTAAGAATATCAGACAAATTTGGACAAATGAGCCAATCCCCATCGACAGGTCCTTCTACTTGTTCAAACCAGCAAGACTTCTACGGAAAACATCAAGCTAATAGCGTGAGTGGTCATCTAATGATCGATGCCAAACATAGTCAATACAAACATAACGTTACTGTTGATGATTTTGGATTCGGAATTGTTGAAGTGTACTTAGACATCATTATACAGACAACATCAGATACATATTTGACCTTTATTTGATTAATTGAGAATATCGGTTTTAGGTTTATTTTAAAAACAATCAATTTTCTTTTCTTTTTTTTTTTCTTTTTTTTTTTTTTTTTTTTTTTTTTGTTTTGTTTTATAGGAACTAAACAAATTGTAAAATCTTCTTCCTTATGAAGTTTTACTGTAAATAACGCTACCCCTTTCTTTTCCATTGATGTAAATGAAACAAACAGTGAAGCACTTTTCAACGGGAACAGGTAACAATTGTATCGTATGAAGTGTCTATTACTGAACTTTTCTTATGTCTAATTAAGTAAAATAGATGGAACAAATAATCTGTCAGAAACAAGTTAACATGCCTTGAGTAAGTATTTTTAAAAAAAAAACCACAATAAGCGTTTTTGCGTTCACTTTGTAGTTGAGAGTGAGAATATTTAGGATAAAATATCATGATTTGAGAAAAAAGTGTTTCAATAAAACTAACCATATCATTATTTTCTCAAATTATGAGTACAAATTATGATTTGATACTGAGGCAATGTAATTTGGTGTTCAATATTAAAATTCCAAATGCCATAAAATTTCAAACTAAATTTATCCGCTGTGAGGTGTAATTTTTGTTATGTGATTTATTTTTTTATACTCTCTTTAATATGTTTCTTTCAGATTCTGTTTAAAATATAGAGCTTATGCGGGAGGATATGTAGTGTTCAGATCACATACGTACATATATGGTAAAACGGAAGCTGATAGAATACTTTGCTATTTCTTTGATAACTTGTCTCCAAAACATTCTTTGGATCTCATATCATGCAATAGTACACCGCTTAACATTTCAAAAGAAGTAACGAATTCCCCAGAACTCTCTGTTACATTCCTTGGATGGAAAGATTATGATTTTGCAGGAGCCGAAACAATCTGTGCATCAGGAATACAACATTTTGAATTATTCTTGCACGAAATGGAATACGATGGATTGAAGTTGAAAGCAAAGCATTCATCTATTTTAGGCAAAATACAATGCTCTAACTGTACTTCCTTCATCATCAACATACCAGCAACGTCCAACCCAATGCTATATTCTGTGGTCTTGGAAGTTGATGATATTGCTCTTAATTCTCGTCAAGCAAGACGTTTTGTTTTGTTTGATAATTCATCAAAAATATTATCTCACACAAACAAAGCTTTGCGTGTATCTTCAGCATCGGTCGAGACAGGATATGTTTGGCAAACAAATCATCGAACACTCTGCTACGATTGGACTGCAAAGTACTATAATGATAAGTATGTTCATTACAATCCAATGAGTCCAATTGATCCAGGTGTACATAACACCTTTTCAGGCATTTATGAGCAAACGTCAGGCCACTTTCATCCTACCGGAACTCCAAACATAAGAGGGATAACCCATTTTAAGTACAATTTAGCGAAAACCTCTGGTGGTCATTTCTCAGCCCTAGCTACTGACGAAATGATAACAAATATTTTAAACGAAGGTGTCTGAGTGAATATTTCTAATTTGGAGGATGGGGATGAGGTATATTTTGAACTTTCAATGAGCGATGTCGTAAGAAATGAATTTTTCGATAATGTCACAGTATTCATTGACAAATCTCCGCCTGTGATAAGAATCTCGGCCTCATTCGAGATGAAGAGGATATGCTTTATGTTCATAACCAGACAGATTTATCAAAAATGAACTTAAGCTTTCAAGCTTCTGACATCCAGAGCGGATTGGATCATGTTTCTTGGACTGCTGGGTGGACGGATAATCAAGAACATTTTGCACACAAGATTGTTGGGGTGAAAATAATTCAGGTAAAAAGACGCAAAGAAAAGAGTTTTCTAGGGTAATGAAAGGTGAAAAGAGAATATTGAAATGTACAGCCCAATGAAAGCTATTTAGAATATATAAAAATTTTCACTTTTGGAAGAAAAAATAAACGTTATTCACCCCAATGCTTAAATTGAATTCTATGATAAGCAGCAATCTCCACTTTATAAAAAAAAAACATAGATTTGGCAGGGTTTTTTTTTTTTTTTTTTTTTTTTTTGAATTTTCGAACTGTTGGTAGTAAACTTTGCGTTTACACTTAATTTCCATAGAAAATCCTAATATTATTTGCCTTTCTGGGGTGTTAGAAAATGAAATCTAGAAAATATTAAAAATAACGTAGTTCTTAACAATTTTTATTCAGGCATGTCATACCGGATTACATTGTTACTGTACACCGTTAGGATATTGTACCAACTACAATTTTACGTTGGATTTGAACTCTCTTATTACAAATAATACACATATAGGACAGCATCATCGCAATTATACTTTCGAAATCGTGGTAACAAATAAGGCGAATCCACAATCAGAAAGGTCAGTAGTCATTTTAATTGATGAATCTGCACCTGAAGTCGGAGTAATTCAAGAAGGTGAATCTGATAAACCTGATATGGATTTCCCAGCAACAGAAAATATCACAATCAGTTGGAAAGGATTCATTGATTATGAAAGTGGCATACGATTCTACAGAATAACAGTTTCGAATTCATGCATTCCAAAATCGGCCAGGCTACAAAAATACCTACAGATTCCTTTCTTTGAAACATCGAAGACTTCTCTTCGAGCTACATTGCCAAATATTGGAAAATATTTTGCATCTATTGTTGCATTTAATAATGCATTGGAATCATCTGAAGTTGTATGCAGTGATGGTATAGTTCTCGATAGAACACCACCAACAATCAGAGCTGTAATTGTAGAAAATCTTTCTATGAACCCCAAATATGCATGTGACAAAGATGATAATGTATGGCTAATAACAGAATCAGTCAGGAAGATTAAAACCAATTGTACATGTAAAAATTTTGCAAGCAGCATTTTGGACATCATACCAATAGATGAAAATGCTAATTTTACTATCGGCTGTTCTGAAAATAGTATAAAAAACGAAACTTTATTTTTTTTATCTCAGTAATGATCATATTAATATAACTTGGAGTATTCTTGATTCTGAAACTTCTTTAAATGAAATTTATATCGGATTCGGGTCGTCTTTATTAAACAGTGAAACATCAGACCTAATAGGATATATAAAATCTTCCCATAAATCTTTTTATCACAAACGACATCTAGGTCTTGATATCGACAGTTACTTTTATGCATTTATAAAAGCTGAAAATAATGCCCTGATGAAAACAATTGTGCATATAGGACCCATTTTAATTGATGAAACACCACCCATATGCTTTAGAAAGCCAGAAGTCGTCATATCTGATACATCGGTAACAGTGTACTGGAATTCCAGCTTTTTCTATGATATAGACCAGACAGAAAAAATCAAGAAACTCTTCTACAGAATAGGTAATTTTTCATAGTCTTTTGAAACCGATTTAATAAAAAGGTGGCAAAATCAAATATGTTCAATTATATTCCAGGTACAAAAAGTCAAATGGTTTCGACATTTTCAAAATGGGAAGAACATCTTTCAATTTCATGTCCAAATAATTACGAATGTGTTAGTTTAAATCTTGAGGACATACAGACACAGTATTCAGATACCCATGAAAATTTTCATTTTGAATTCCACATCTACAGTGCTGCGGGATTGTTTTGTGAGATACAGTCTATGAATTTCAATGTTCCATTTACATCTCGAACATTTTACGGAAAACTGTACGATTTAAATCCTTCGTTTGCAAGCAATTTAACGCTTGAAAATATGCATGACAGCAATTTTACATTTTCAAATAGTTCTTTCTGTGTAGGATACCATGGCACTTTTCCAACATCTGATGCAGTTTATGAATTTGCAGTTTATTCAAATACATCTCATCAGGTCTACGAAAAAGGAAATATTATTGTAATAGAAAGCTCTCTTTTCACGTATTGTAATTTTAATATACAGCTAGACTTTTTTAAACTATATACTATCGCGATGAAAATTACCTCTTTGTATGGAATCCTTGAGACCAAAACTAATGGATTTATTAATATTGACCAGAGTGTTCCCTCATTAAATGTTAAAGTTCGATGGAAAGGGCTGTGACGAGACAACGGTTATAACACGGATCTCAAGTTCCGAATTTAAAAATAACACAGTTTACATTCATCCCACATTAGTAATTGGACAACATTATACAATATTCATTATTTCCGAAGACTTCAAATTTAGCATGTCAAGTAAGGATGTAATAATGTCTCCCAATGCGGCATTCAATGATTTTTTATCGTTTATTCCAATTGAGGAGCATCCTTTTTTCGTCATCGAAGGACTCTCGGAAAAAGTGAATCTGTCGGCGCTTATACTCCATAAATGTATGAAAGATCTTGAACTCCTACAAAACATGGATATGATATCAGCTAATTGGGAGGTGCATGGGCCAAGCTCTAAATTCACGAGTTATAGAATGGCTGTTCACTACTTTTGTTCGTTACAGGAAGTCTGCAATGAAACAATTTTATTTGGTAGAAACATTGAAAAAACATTTTCGTCATCAATACTTACTGGTCCTTTGGGGGATGGCTTTTATCGAGTATCGATAAAACCATGTTTTGGACATATCTGTACCGAATCATGGATGTCCAATGGATTTTATCTAGAAAATTTTGACATGAACATGGGACGTCTGTCTGCAACATTTGACTTACTGGATAATAAATGTCCTCTAGTAAATATAACCTTTCAAAAGTTCATTTGCAGCGAAAAATTAAAGAGGTATGAATGTTTTAGAAATGGGCTTTCTTTGGGGACAACGAAGGAGAAAAACAACTTTCCACATATAATTCGGTGAAAGCCGATGCTAATGATACCATATCTGTAAGTATCGTTTTTCAAGTTGCTATTATAATTGAGTGGGGGTTTTCGATTTATATTAATACATGTCATGTTTATTTTCCATCTAAGATATCAACCTGTGTCCATTTGCCAGTTTACCCCCCATGGAAATCTTTACCTCTGTTAAAGGATTTTGTGAATCTGGACTTTCGTCTCTGCAATGTTCACGAGTATGGATAAATCAGCACCCAAACGAGTTTCCCAAATCTGTTGTTTACGATCTAAATTTGGAAACTTTACCAATAGAAAATCTTCATGATTATAAATACACTTCTACCATTGGATCGAATATGATAAAAACACTTCATGTACATGAAATGGACTTTACAAACAAAAGGCGGGTACAGTTAGGAGGATTTACTATCGGGACTGGACAAAATTATGTACAATGGACTGTAATGATCGAAAAAAAGGTTCCTACTGATTGTCTGACAGATGTTTCTTGTATTTATCATGAAACCACCTTAGGGGGATTCATGCAGTTTCCCACATACTTAGGTCTACGAACGGGGGAAATTTATTACTTGTGCGTGAATGTAACCAAAGATTGTAGCGACGGATTTGTGATAGATAATGTTCCACCATCATCGGGAAATGTAAAAGTCCACAATCATTATAATGGTTACATTAACTCGAATTCTACTATCACTGTACTATGGCATGATTTTGCTGATGGATCACATTTTAAAGAATTTCTTTATCCATCTACTATTGATAGATACGATATAGCAATAGGTAAAGCTTATATGTTCATTACTAGACACAATAAAGCTGGTATGATATTTTTCCGTTAGATAATATAAATCTTGCATATAGTAAGGCCTTAATGAAGTTCAACATATTTCTGTTTTCTTTTGAGGTACCCATCTTGACAGTCAAGATATTTTGTCCTTTACGCATTGTGGTTTATCGGAATCATCGGTTCTAACAAACGTCTCCCTTACAAATGGAATGACCTATTATTTTTTTATCAGAGGTATGAAGATGCGTCTTTGATTACATTAAATTTGTAAATTTATTCAGCAGCTATATTTTTTAAAAATGCATATATGCGTTCAAATAAACTAGCAAATTTTTATTCTTATGATACTACAGCCTTTGATCATGCTGGAAACAACATAACATCATCGTCCGATCGATATATCTTTGATTCTACCCCTCCAACGACAGGAATGATAACCGTGGGGAGTTACATCAAAAGCTTAACGATGGTCAATCCCGGTAGTCTGATTGTTCATTGGTCAGGTATTGAAGATAGGGAAAGTGGAATCGACAAATATGAGATTGGAATAAGGACTTTTAACGAGCAGGTTTCAGCATATTTTTCCGTGAACAAAAACACATTTCCTGACCTTAGGGACTATTTTTCATTCATTGATGGTCATCAATATCGTGTAAATCTAAAGGTACTTAAGACTAAAAACATTCTTAAAATCTTTTCTTAACTTTGAAATTCCGTACTGACAATCAATAAATTTAAGCGTTTATTTTTGTATTGGGTTTTTTTTTCTCGCTCAATATTTATAACATCAGTAGATCTTATTTTTCCTTGAATTTAAAGGAGATATTACTTGTGATGTTTATTTAGGCATGGAACAATGCTGGATTGTACTCTACAATGTCATCAGCTCCGTTTATTTTTGATGCCTCGCCGCCTTTGGTTGGCGTAGTTCGTGATGGTCCTTTAGAAAATGGGGTAATTGTATGATCCATATATATATAAAATAGTTTCCTTATTAAAGAAAGACAATTCTTCTACATTACAAAATGTACCTTTTTGAGGTAATAATCCATCTGGGATTTGTAAAATTAAAAAAAAATGTCTCTATTTTACCCAATTACATGTACGTTACTGAACATTTCAGTTTCAGTTATCACAATATATCGTTAGATTTGTGAGAGGACTATTCATTACAACAAGCAGAGAAGATGCAATAATTTCATCATGTTTGTCAATTAATTTGAATATTTATATATCTTCAGGTTGATTTGATGTTCAGTAATAATGTCTCAAGCCTACCCTTTCATTGGACAAATTTTCATGACCCCCACTCCATGATTTCAAACTACCGTGTTGGCCTAGGGACTGCCCCTAAGAAGACTAACATACTACCAGTGACTGACGTTGGTTTACGAAAAGGTAAGCTAAAATCATCCGTAGAATATCTTTCAATAATGATTTTTTATTTTTGAGACAAACTGGTTGTAATATTTTTCCCTTTCGATCTAGAATGGACCTGGTTTAAAAGTTTTAGAAGAGGCGTGAAATATTTTGCAACCGTTGAATCATGTAATAAAGCTGGTCTCTGCAGTGTTGCATCTTCTAATGGCATTATCCTTGATGATTCACCTCCGATACCTGGAAGGGTTTTAATAGGGGGAAACAACGATAGATATGTACCTGACAAGTATGGTGCTATATGTTTAACATAGAGATTTCCATTGATTAAAAAAGTGGTGTTAATTACTAAACCGATTTCTAATCTGCTTTAAACGATGAAAAAAGGACTGATTTCTTAAAAGTGTTATTATTTTTTTTTTATTTTCAGCAAAACATTACGCGTGTCATTGGTAGATTTTATCGACGCAGAATCAGGAATTTTACAATACTTTGTGTGTTTAGGTTCAAAAAAGTTTCTCTGTGATGTGAAACCTTGGAAAAATTGTAGGAATGAAACTTCAATTTTACTCTTCAATTTAAACATGCCACTAAATCAGAGCATATATGCGGTAGTAAAAGCAGAGAATAAAGCCGGGTTGGCGTCATCTGCATCTTCTGATGAATTCTTTGTTGATGTAACACCACCTATTGTTTTATTTCCACCGAACGTCATAAAATCAAATTCTCTTGTTGAACTGTATGATTCATCTTTATTAAGAATCCAGTGGAAATTCAAAGATAATGAGAGTCCTTTATCTAAAGGCTTAATTTCCCTTCAAACAAATCACAACAGTAAGACATATCTTGATGACATTGTTTTTTACGGAGATGAAACGAGGACAATTCCCCTAGATACTTCAAAATGGTTAAGCTCGGGAGACAAATATAAAATAGTTGTGACGTCATGCAATGCAGCAAGGCTATGTACTTCGAGTGAGAGCGATGAGATCATCATTGATTCCACACCACCATTCGTTGGTCATATTTTAGATAATGCTGTATGGTCCAATAATGATTTAAATGTAATGCTTAAGTGGAAAGATTTCGTGGATCCAGAGACGCAGGTTGTGGCATATTATTTACATCTTAGCGAAACACTCTATGGACGTGAAATCAGTGGACACACCATTAAAGTAGCTCATGATGGTGATGTCCATGAAGAACAAAAAGTTACCTTAAATATCTCTCGAAAATTGGTGCAAAACGAGAAAATTATGCTAAGTCTGTCTGCCCAGAACAATGTTGGTCTCAACAGCACAGCAAGACATGTAACGTTTTTAGTTCTTCCTACAAACAATAATATGTCTCACGGTAGACTGCTGCTCGAAAAACATTCCTGTGATTCACTGTCTTGTACAAATGATTGTACATGTTCAGCTATTGGCAAAAAATGCTCAAACAATATTGCAGGAATGCAATGCAAAGAATTGAATTTTACCATGAAACCTTTTCCCAACGTTATTTCAGATGGTTTACAGTTACAACATGCATACACTCTATCAACGCGTTGCCTTTCTGCCCACTGGAACTCAACAAACGACATGATTGTAAGGTACGAATGGAGTGTTGGCGTAAAAGGGTTCCCAATCGGATATGGAGTCTTTAATCTTCACAAGGAAAATCCCTGGAAAGACATTGGCCTCGAAACTCAGTTTGTCTATTGTTTGCCTCCTGGAAAGCAGTTTAAGCATATGCATTCATATGTTATATTTTTGAGGTCATGGATTACGGACACTGACTATGTTATGTCTGAATCAAAACCTGTTACCATCGATACCTCTCCCCCAAAGATAAATCGGGGTAAAGCTGTATTGGACTCGCTTGATAACTGCGCCACACATTCTCATTCGGGGAAAACATTTCATAATTTAACGACTTGCTGGGACGGAGTGTTTTCTGATCAACAGAGTGGAATAAAGAACTATAATGTATTTGTAGGAACAGTGCCAGGAGGTAATTAAATACATCTTTAATTGTGAAATTTAGTTTGTTTTTTTTTTTAAATTGATAATCTATTCATATTTCATTAAACATAGCAGACGCAAGTGTTACTGTTTTCATCATTGTAATCTTTGTAATTTTTAAATTCTCGGGATTAAATATTTACCTTATTATTTTATAGGGCATGATGTTTCGGGCATACTCAATATTGGATTAAAATTGAATTTCACTTGGCATTTTTCAAACTTGCACCCAGGAGTCAAGTATTTTTCGACCGTTCAAGCAGTTAACAATGTTGGTCTTCAAACAACATTGTTCTCGTCTGGCATTCTTATTGATGATACTTCTCCATCGGTCGGTATTGTGTATAATACGGCTTTCTTCCAAAATATTCCTCGGCAAACGGTTTTGACTTCATTAACAGCATCTTGGCAAGGCTTTGCAGATCACGAGTCTTTCATAAGTAGCTATCTTGTTGCTTTGGTAGATTCTGATGGTAATATTATTAAACATTTTGAGAATGTTGGAATCCGGAATAAACACACCTTTTCAAACCTCACTTTAAATTTCAAGAAACTATACATCTTTCTTGTAAAAGCACAAAATTCTGTTGGTCTAAAGAGTAATGCAGCTCGATCTCATCAAATATCATTCGACGTATCAAAACCAAAAGGAATGAAATGCCAACTTTACAGTCAAATAATATACAATTCAACAATTTCCTCTTTTACCAAAGAAAACTTACTATCAGGAAAACTTAATGTAACAAAGGGCCAATACAGATTTAAGGTTCATATACATGCGCATCACAAATTTCGGCATGACTCAATACACGTTTTATTGAAGACACTAACCATGAAATTCCAACGGATGGTTTAGAAAATGAATTCCATTATCTATCTTCAACTCAAAAAACAGTCAATGTATTTGTAGATATCACAACACTAAAAATGTTGAACGATGATTTTAAGATTCGTCTAACTGGGCAAAAATGTTTGAGACTAGAAGAAGCAAATGACAATGCTATTGCTGTTCGCCAAATATCTCCAAGTCACGTGTTAATATCTGTCTTTATTGTGGACGAAGAAAGTGATATAACATCTGTGGATGTATTAGTTGGAACCATTAGAAATGCCCAGCAGATAGCACGCTTTTCCATGAATACTGGAATATTTGTGCGAGCAATCCACATCTTGCAACAACAAGCGACACCAATAATTGTTTCCGTTTACGCCAAAAATGGTGCTGGTTTACAAGAAAACTTTCATGCATTGCCTATTGCATTAGATCATACGGCACCCATGTTAGTTGTTAAAGACGTTTTTGTTTCATATGAAACAGAGAATACTAAAGTAAAAGCCATTTTTACAATCAGATGGAATGTTGAAGAGGAGGAAAGTGACATACGGGAATGCTCTTGCGCTTTGGGTAAGTTATCTTTCTTTTTTCTACGACTAAACTTAATCTTTAAAAGTTGGGAATTGTTTGGGTGTCTCTATTTTAAATTCTAATGAAAATGTCCTTATCTCAGCTAGTTAAAATATTTTGTTTCCAGGTAACATTATGGGTTCAGACACAATTATATCATGGTTCAAATCAGAAAATAGAACAGAATGCAGATCACCTAGTATGAGACTTCCACATGGCACAAAAGTATTTGCTTCCGTAAAATGCGAGAATACGATTGGACTAATTTCCGAGGTCAACAATAAAAATTTTACTATTGTGGCAAACAAAGCACCAATCGCTACTCAGTCAGAGGTGAATTTTGCTGTTAACAGCTTTAGGATGAAGTCACAGGAGCATGTCCAACATTCCACCAGTTCACTTCAATTTAATTGGTTGAGCTTTCATGATATTACAGGGTTGATTAATTATAACTTCTGCATAAAATCTGATGAAAATATAGTGTTGAACTCTGCTAATATTGGAAAGCATAATTATGTTTCAATGGATGATCTTGATCTTCAGTATAACAGTACCTATATAGCTGACGTTTACGCAGTCAATTCTGATGGAGAAAAGAGTGACTCAATAAATGGAAGTACAAAGTACTTTATATTGCTCCAATCCAAACGGGTAAGATCATTGTCGTTGTTATAAAAGAATATATATAGAGAAGTCCACTTTTTAACAAAAAACGGAATTTTTATTTAACCATTTTCTCCACTTGAATTAAAGGAAATACATGCAATATTTCCATGGATGACGGAAAGCTGAATGTCACGTGGAACGGAGTATTCCAATTGGACCCCAGGATAGACTTTACTTATACAGTGTTTATTGGGTCTAAAGTTGGTTATGCAGATATTGTGAGGAATATGAAAACAAAAGATGACTCGGTAATCGTTCATACAGACATGGACATACGAGATGTATTTATTGTCATTACAGCTGAGTATGCCACGCGTTTTCAGTCGACTTACAGAGAGCACAAGCAGGTCCTGTAGCGTTTTGTTTCATTTAAGAAGAGAAAGGACAAGCACATCAATTCATAATTTATTGTCACAGTTTTCAAAAAAGAAATTCATATGTATGAATTGTAGCAATATGAAATAATATTGAAGCATGAATTATTTGTAATATAATTCATGATGATATTGGTTGTTTCAAAATGTATCCTTGTACTGTTATAAATACAAAAGTTTAAACGAAAATTATTTTTAAAAATGATTGTACATTATCCTTTTTTGTAAAACTGATATTGAAGGAAAGACATATATCTAAAATTTCTATAGACAAGGGAAAGATGAATATTACGTGGAACTTAGACTTCCAATTGGACTCCAGGATAGATTATACTCATAAGTGTTCTTCCGGTCAATAGTCAGTTTTGAAGATATTTTGATAAATATAAAAATAAGAGGCATGGACATACAGATTGTGTTTATTGTCATTACCGCTAAATGTGCGTTTTCAGTCGACTTATAGATAACGCCCGCAGGTCCTTTAGACAGTTTTATTGTGCAGGTTCAAATCCCACTCCGGGGAGGTGAAGCCGGTCCGTACATTAACCTTGTCGTAATAAGTGCTGCCACAAAAAGGATCCCTCACTGCTCAAAGGTCATAAGTGCCTAGTACAGGTCTAAATTTGCAGCTCTCCGCTGACAAGTGGTCACATTTTAATGTGAGTGAAAAAAGAGTGAAAAATTCTCAAAGGGACGTTAAAAAGAAAAATGAAAAAGTGAAGATAACGATCAATGATCGATTTCAAAAATCTTTAGATCCGTGGTAGGAAGGTCGTGGGTTCGAAATCAAGTCGCGACTGAACTAGGTCAGCTGAAGAATCGCTGAGGAATCCGTAAGGCCGCAGTTGAGTAGTTTTACTCTCCCACTTCCTATTGAACGTTCAACTTGATTTGACCTATACTTAACTAATACATTATCAATAAACGTAAACACTTTTTAAAACTTTCCTAGCATAATTCAATTAATACATGTTATAGCCTTACATTCTGTTTTGTACAAATCCCCCAAATAAATAGAAGTCATTACTTTTTTTCTCATCAGGCACAACCCATTTACCATTCCAAATGAAATATATGGAGATAACGAACAGTATTCAAGCTCAAAAGTCCATTAAACATTACAAATTATGGAGCAGAGCAAACACAGGCCTCTAAAACATCAGAGGTGGGATCAGGTGCCATAGAGGAGTGAGTATCCCCTACTGACCGGTTACACCCGTCGTGTGCTCCTTGTCTTGATCGGGAAATAATGTAAAAAATCCGTCGACAATTCAGTGTGTAAATAATGGCCTAATAATTAGTATGAAAAACGTCAGTCAGCATTTGACTTAATGATAAATTATATTTGCTGACAAGGTCATTGTATCGACCATAGAACTTACTACTTTAAATTTGTTTGTCAATAACTTATCTCGTTTTAGAAATTGTTCATACGTAGAACATGCTCTTGCGTATCGAATCAACTGAGAGATATACACCCCGTATGCAGGTGATGAAGGTATATTGCTGCATAATTAAGGAAAGTTAACGATTAAAAAGTTAAAGTCATCATGTTTATCCTAAAACTTTATGTTAGATTACTATTAACGTCTTTTTCTAGTAAAATATTTAAAAACGAAACAAGTGTCAGACTCTGTGGTATCTTTTATTTCAAGCTCACTGGGATATATCATGTTGACATATGAATGGAAATAACTATTGTCAATTGATAATACGTCGTCGATATATCTAAATGTCGAGTTGAAGGCCACAGCAAAAGATTTCTTTTTCTCATGTATGAGCTTTAGAATAAATTCTGTCAACAATACGAAACGTAAACAGGCAAAACACATACCTCTGTTTGATCAGGTACCTATTAGGAATAAGTACTCCGTCTTCGAAACCTGCCGTGAGCCATCTGTATAGAGCAGTTACAGGAAGTAATCCGTAATCAAAATAAGTATAAAAATCAATAGCCTAAAAACTGGCTATGGCACGTGTCATTTTATAACCTACGATGATTTACACGTATTGCAAACAAAGATTATTACTAGTATAATAACTACAACAGAATGGCTAAATGCTGACTTTTAACGATATTGCGTAAACACTGTAAAATCAACTTAATTCATAGTACCATGTCGTGCTGAAAAATTGATCGTTTTCGGATCTTGTGGTTTTTGCATACCGATCGAATTAAACCACTTAAAATAGAATATTTATTCATCCAATTTGGGTCCACCGTGGAGCATAAAGATGCACACCACCGTGGAGCTTAAAGTTGCACAATGTCCGAAATCATAGTAATAAATAACCAAAAAAGAAAGATAGAAAGAAAGAACAACACAAAACAAAGTTGTCAGCCACAATGGTCAAAATTCCTGATGTTTCTGCAGCAGGAGGAGCCTATCATTCAAAATGCAGAACTAAAATGGTTTCCTGTTTCCCAACACCTATCCTATGGGTTACAATAAGTCTTTCTCCGGTTTTTGCTACACTTCAAACACAATGTACTTACATATTGGCAAACTTCACCAAAGTTTAAGGCAGTGTTAACCAACTTAGAGACCTGATGATTTACCTACATTTAAGTGGCAAAGCTGCTTATGCATAAAATACCACTCCAGTGTTGTTTACCACCTGTGCAAATGTGCAGCCAGGCAATAACCATAAGAGGCCTATGAGCCACAACTTGGTCATGCTGTTCTGCAGAAGAATATCTTAAAAGATTTTTTCCCATTCTATATTCCCATGAAAATTGTACCCTATATTCATATTTTGGCCCAACCAAAGGGGTTCTCAATTAAACCAAACTTGAATCCAAACAACATACTGATCCTTCAATATTAATGTGACCAACATGGCCTTGCCGTTCTGGAGATTTCTCAAACGATTTTTTTCCAATGCATATGCAATCTGTCAAATTTGGTCCCTGATTATGTAAAAGGAGGTCAAACTTCCAGATCAAGGTCATAGGGTAAAAAATTGTACTTAGTATGAAAGTTCTCACAGGTAGTGCTGGTGATGCAGATGCCAAGTATGAATCATTCAAAAGTTTTCACTATTAATGTTTAAATTTTTGAAAAGTAGGTAAACTTCAAGGTCACTGGGTCAAAAATCATAGTAAATTTGGAAAGGCCTTGTCACAGGTAATGTACATGCGAAATATGAAAGCCTTATACTTTCTAATTCAAAAGTTATGACCAAAATTTTTTTGGTTTTTTGTGACTGACAGACAATAAATAAAATCTCGTGTCCCCCTGCTTTCGCGAAAGAGGAGATAAATAATCATTAATACTGAGCTAATACAGGGTTGGGGGATACGGTACCAGATGCAGGAGTTAGGACCCTCCTCATTGATCCATTACAACCCGACCGTAAGCAGAGTAATCATAATCCCTAGCGATAAGATCTGGAGGGCTTACGATCAAGTATACCATTAAAACATTACATTGAAACGTCCTTTTATAATGAAAAGAACGTCGAAGTTTGAATTCAGTAATTTAAATTTGCAACTACAACGTGCACTCAAATAAATTACAGATTTCAAAATACTAATCTAAATATTTGGAACCCTGCCAACTATTTGTTTCCGACTAATTATATATATATTTACTTCCTTTTAAAGAAATATGTAACCTATTTCAAGCTAAATTCATCAAATTATAAAATTTATTCAAACAGGTATAAACACAAATACCAACAATAATTTGATAACCTGCTTACAATGGTCTTGAAGGGAGGAAATACCTATCAATTTAATCAAAGCATGAAGCATATATATTCCATTTCTCTTAACAACAATTGAATCAAATAGATAGAATTACTCTCTCTCTCTCTCTCTCTCTCTCTCTCTCTCTCTCTCTCTCTCTCTCTCTCTCTCTCTCTCTCTTTATGTTGGTGTGTGGGTGTGGGTGTGTGTCTTCCTTATCAACACAGTCATAACATCCCAGGTTTCAAAAGAAAAAAATATTTTTTTGGGAACATATGCTTGGTGTAATAAAACAATATAGTTTTCTCTCTCTCTCTTTTACACTATATTCTTTCAAGCAATGTTGTATGCAGACCATTTTTGCTTATGTCAGTTTTATGAGAAACAATATAATGACAAAATGGCATGGATACTAAAGGTGATTGGATAAACGTATTTGTGTACATTTTTTATTTCTTCGTACGTACAGATCTGACAACTATGGAACACATCTTTATGGCATATTGTTCAAATGTTTCTTCAAATTTGTAAAAGTGTTTTCATTTAAATGAAAAGAAAGGTTCCAGCCCATAAAGCTTGGAGATGGATATTTTTCAAAATACGATAAAAACAGTGGTTCCTTTGGATATATTTACTTCTGAGATTTGTACATGAGGTCCATTGTGTCGACAAACTATATATATATATAGTTGATTAAATAAATGTTTTAATACAGGCATCGCGAATTTAAAGGGAAGTCGCCCTTTCTTCACACCACTAGCTTTTTCTAATTAGACCCATCTCAACATGCAATTACGTGAATTCTCGTCCAGCGATTTAAATACTTTTTTTTTTACTTTACAGGCGGATTTTAAATCACAAATATAAATACGTACTACTTTCCTCTTGCATTTCATTACTTTTTGCTGTTGGTAAAAATGAAGCTTAATTTTCTTTCCCTTCTGTTAATTTTACAGTTTAAAATTGTTGGATGTTGCGATATTCTATGTGAATGGAGTGCTTGGACTCAGCGAGGGGCTTGCGAAAACAAGAGAATTTTGCAGGAGAGGACATTGTGTTGTCCATCAAAAGAACAGAAAAACTGCCACGAAGCTTGCCGGAGGAATGTCAAAGATTCGCTTCGATATGTTCAATGTGGCTTAAGTAAGGAAAAAATACTTTACAAGGAAGAAGATTAAAGATATTAATTATGAAAATGAAAGTAGCTTTAAAAATAACAATAACCTTAAATTAAAATAAACTTTAGTCGAAAAACAGTACAATTCTCTTATTTTTATTTTAAATGCAGCTTTGTACCTTGAAATGAAACAATACAAAAAATATTTTCTGAATCAAGGTTATATTGGAGAACTTCATTGTTATTTCCATGCTTTTTTCGCGCTTTTCCCATTTTCTTGACAGTTAAAACATCATTATTGTCTTTGTTGATGTGTAATACCTCAAAAAGTAAAAAAATAAAATACGAGTATTTGGCAGAACTTTTTGGGATACCATTTAAAATGCAATACCCCTGTAATTCCACGACTTATTTCTTGAAAACGAAAGTGGTGGAAAACCTGTCATCGAATTAAGTGGGGAAGCCAGTCGCCTTGACATGTCTGAGCTTGCACTCCATAGCTAGAGTATCTGTCATATGTATCTGGGTGTACCAGGCTTTTTCTTTTAATTGGGATTCAAGGTCAAAAGAAGGGCGTTTTAGCGGAATTGCTAAAGCGGAAATTTTAAGTACGTTTTAGCGGAAGAAATATGAAAATAAGTTTATTTATTTAAAAATTCAACGGAAATATTGGCGGATTGTGATTTTTACTCCTTTTAAAGCTATATATGGCGTATCTGGGCTAAAAAATAAAAATACGAGATTGAGTGTAGATAAACATGATAAATGTTATTTCCGTTCAAATTAAAACTGTATCTGTTATTTAAATGCGGAGTCGGTAAATAAATTGGTTATTGTTTTAAATTTTATTATCTTTGAAACGTGATTGATATAAATTGTGTAATTTACAGAAAAGTCCTATCTCTATATAAAGTAATAAAACAAATAGAAGGATCTTTTTGATTTTGGTTAGTCTGAACTTATAAAAAAAATACGCCATATATGACTTTAAACAATTAATGTAAATTAACAAACAAGAGAAACATTTACCAATAAATTACTAACCTCCCAAATTTAACTGAATTTTAATGATAATGGTAAAACAAATTCATCTGAATAAAACTAACCAATTTTTACAGGTAATATCACTTGTAATTAAGGGGAAAATATCATTTGTGACGGGTTTCAATAAAGAATTGATGGAATACATAATCCCAGAGATGTTTTGTGAAAAAACTGCGAAGCTTGTATTCGAACTGATATTTTTTTCCCAGAACGTTTTTTATGCATAACAAAACATGAATCATGAACTAAAATCCTTCTTCCACCTCCTCGTCTATGAGCAGGGAGCAAAACACTTGATCTGGCTAATGGAAAAATATAAATCTATGTTTACTTAACTCTGCCGCAAAATGTCCACATACCTTTTAATTCCGCTGAAAAATGTTCTATGTACAGGTATCTACCGCTAAAATGTCCACAAATTTTTAGCTTAAACTTTTAGTTTTTCCCGCTAAAACGTCCTGTGAATCGGCTAAATGTCCAACACCGGGATCCAAAACTATTCAGTAGATTTCATTGGATTTGTAAGATTACGAAAGTTTGATTGATTGATTGATTGATTGTATGTTGTTTAACGTCCCCCTCGAGAATTTTTCACTCATATGGAGACGCCACCACTTGCCGGTGGAGAGCTGCAAATGTTGTCCTATACTCGGCACTTACGGCCATTGAGCAGTGAGGGATCTTTTTCGTGCCAGCACCTACTGCGACACGGGACCTCGGTTTACACGGTCTCATCCGAAGGACCGGTCTCCACGTCCCACAGTTGGATTCGAACCCGCGACGTAAGGATCAACTCCTTACTTCGCGACTCTAGAGCAGACGCTCTAACCACTGCGGGCGACACGGAAGTTTGAAGATTGAGGCCTTTTGTAACCTTCTTGTAGGGTTTACAATCTATATATATATATATATATATATATATATATATATATATACATATATATTTAAAAGTTACATATAATTCTTCCGATAATCTTTTGTATACATATATTGTTTTCATTTGAATACATTTTTCAATGTAGGTACTCCTGCGATTGAAAAATATGAACTGGAATCCTCATCGGCAATGACATTCTTTAATTTTATTTATCGTCGACGACAAAATAGAGAAGTTTTTTCTGAAGAATTTGAGAAAGTTGCTCTTTTGTGAAGATTGGCGAAGTTTATCCAAGTTCATATGAGGAGAGAAATATTTTCCTGTCGCAAAATAGAGGGTACGTTACATATGAAACAAAATCGGCCCATTCCCCAAATCTGATGAAGATATAGAAGAAATATGTCTTAATATTTCCCTATTATAAATCAGTTAATTTTTTTAATTTCAGACCATTTTCCAAACAGAATTCTTTAAAAATATCAAGTTTTATTAAGAAATTAGTCTACAACATCATGACGACAAGATAAATTTTCCTTTACTCTGATATATTTCCTTTTCAATGTGATCTTTTCTAAATTAAAACTATTTCATCAATGATGCAAATGGAACAAATTTGATAGGAAGAATTCGTGTTCTGCCTCCCCTTTTTCCTTATACTCACGATAATTTGAATTAAAATAGGTTAAAGTTGATAAAGTACCAGAAAATTTTATTTTTTGAATAAAATAAAAAATGCATCGTTTAGTTTTATTATCGTTATTATTAATATATTATCATTATTTTAAAAAGAAAAAAAAACAATGAAATACATAGTATAACAAAAGAATAGGAAACTCTGTTTCCCTTCAGATACAGTGTATGTATCTGAAAAACCATTTCCAACAGCCATCGACCCCCCCAGTTTTTTCTTCGAACATGTTCATTTTGAAGGCAGTACCCCCCCCCCCTTTTTTTTTCTTCGAACATGTTCATGCTGAAGGCACTACTAGGTATGACACACACACCCTTTAACACTCGCACATCATTCTGTCTTCTAATATTTGTAAGCACAAGCCTGATTTTATGGTTGTATGTATCTAATATATTTTTGTGAGGCGTGTTCCTACCTACAGGTGGTACAGATCTGTGTTTTATTTTTTTTAATGTGGAAATGTCCGTGAATTTTAATATGATATACAGTACTCCACGACAGAAAATAATGAAACATCGATAAATCTGTACTCTCTTTACTATCAATTAATAATAAAGGGATGGTCATTTGATTTTGAAGGGGGTAATTTTGTCGAGTCAGATTATTTACTTTTATGACCTTAAAGAACAGATTATGTAGATGTATTTCGAAGATAATCACAGACAGTCTTTAATTTTTTTTTTTTTCTTGAAAAAGCTGGCAACTGAATGACAAGCCAAACAAAATTAAATATTTTTTTTAAAATTGGCAGTGGGGGGGGGTAGAGAGAGAGAGAGAGAGATGTAGAATAAGCAATTGAGTTAAGACTTGTTTATAAATTCCGATATATATAGCTTTTCATTTTTCCATTAAATGATCATGATATGTGTTAGTGTGTATATAAATTTGGTATATTTTAATTACAAGAAATCCTACTTCCCATTTTTCAATGAAATGGTTTGCTTTAAACCAAGCAAAAAAAAATGAAAATTTTACCAAATGGTTTAGACATCGGGATCGAGATGCCTCCCGTACCTCGATACGGATACGTCAGTGAGAACAACGAACGTTTATTTAATCTCGTTGACATAAACCAAAAATCAATAATGATTTTTCAAAATATTTATTTTATTCATCTTATTTTGAATAAATTATGTGAGGCTAAAAACGTTCAGAGAGAGATTTACCTCGAACACTATGCTTTATGGGTTATTTGAAATTTCACCGACTTACACATTTTACTTCGTCGTAGTATAATGTCAATTTTTTTATCAAGTGCATGAGTGCCTTACACAGAACCGAGGAACTTGACTGTTAAGAACTTAAAGATAAAACACTCATGCTAACATTGAGCTACAGTTAGGACATCGACTGTAACCTACCGTCACGGTAGTTCAGTCGGTACAGCTTTCGCTCTGTGATCGGAAGCTCGTGTGTTCGAATCACGGCCGCGACTGACCTAAGTCGATAAAAAAATAGGTAGCAACTGTTCCTTAGCCAAGTTCTGAAGTGAAAGTTGCGAGTCCTTCGGATGAGACATTAAAAACCGAGGCCCCGTTTCACGGTAGGCGTTGGCACGATAAAGAACCCTCACTGCTCAATGGCCCTGAGTGCCGAGTAAAGGTCAAAATTTGAAGCCCTTCACTGGTATATGGTAACGTCTCTATATGAATGAAAAATTCCTGAACGGGACGTAAAATAACATACAATTATTTCATCAATCACTCAATCGATTGTAACCAGCTTAAATACACATTGTCGTTAAGGTATCGATATAAACGTCATGAAAACTCGCAACATTCTTTGAAAGTATAGTATATAACGGTTTGATTTAGTGAGATTTTTGAAGTTGGGCCAACGTTAGAAAAGCTTGCTTGGATACAAAGTGCTAGCTATAAAATTGACATGATAAATTGACCAAAGGGCGACCCAACGTTGTTCATCCAACGCCAACCAGTGGCAAAACCTACAACCATTAAGCATCGTTGGTCTAAAGAAGTCATGCTATATGATAGTGTATTTTAAGCTCTTCTTAAACGCTCGTTAAAACAGTTATTCCTATTTTATCGAAAGTGAAAATATTTTTAGAACCCGTTTTCAATTTAAACCGAGTATCCTTTGGTCAAGGTTCACCTTTGATATTAAATTAGGGACATACCATTCAATGATTGACATTTTAGAAATATAGTAAAAATAGTAGTTTCTAAACGTATCTTATCAAGTAACACACTGTACATTTTCACCCTCGTAGGGCGAGTTGAATCTAGAACGAGCAAGCCCCCCCCCCCTTATTTCTCTCTCAAAAAAAGCTAGTCTCAGGAGTTCTTCAATAGATTTCGTAGATTTCAATGTGTACATGTGTGCTAGATTTAAAACTGACATCAAAACAGAAAGAATATACAATCTATATCTAAAATCAGGTCTATATTGCATGAAAAATTCTTAGAAATGCTTGAAAATTTCATTTAAGTTTAAAAAAGAAAATCCGTTACATGTATGTGAGAGCACAACAGGTATGAGGAAATTTGGTTTAATCTTCATTGACATTGCTCGAAAAAGAGAATTGTAATTATGATTACCCAAAATATTTACAAAAATATCGCCATTAAACCAACAGTGAGAAAGAATGGAATATGAGAGGTTTTTTTTTTTTTTTAAATGTGTACGTAATGAATAGGCATATATACAAATAGTACACCCAGAGTTGTTTCAATATAAGAACTCCAGAATTAAATGGAAGGTATTGAATAACAGTAGCGTAATAAATATCGCTAACTTCTTTTATTTATCCCATCTCAATACACATAATAAACATGATTTTTATCATTCAAAGATTTAAATATCTATATTCGACTTTACATTTTCTTTATAAGTCTTTACGGAAACTAATTGCCTCTTTATTATTTTCGAACTTTATCAAAATGAATATAAATTTTGTTCTTCTCTTCATTTTAAAATTTTCAAGGGGGAAAGTTAAATGCTGTGATACTTTCTGTGAATGGAGTTCTTGGACTCAGCAAGGGGCTTGTGAAAACAAGAGAATGTTGCAGGAGAGGGCGTTATGCTGTCCATCGAAGGACGAGAATAACTGCTTTGAAGCTTGCAGGAGGGATGTAAAAGATTCTTTTCGATATGTTCAATGTGATCTAAGTAAGGATCTTAAATTAGTATACATAGAATTGGATAGTGGAAAGTTATAACGATAATATTTTATATAAAAAATAAAATTGTTTTTATAGTTTGCTAATTTAGATATTCTTTTAGCAAAAAAAATATCTTTAATGAAGATAGCCTTCAGTCAAAATTATACCGGTATATTTGTTATTTTATTCTCAAACGTCATTCATGATCAGCTTAAATAAAACCACAGCAAATGTTTCCTGAATCAAATCTACTTTAAAGATTTTAATCGTCAATAATGCACACGGTTTTATTCTTTATATGTGTTTTTCCATTTTCTACTAAATTATCATAAATAAGTTGTTAAAATCAAATTTTCTTAATTAAAAGATTTGTAACTTGCATGTCAATATAATTATTTTGTATGTAGACATAATTATCTTGATTGTTGACATACTTTTCTTGCATGTTGACATATTTTATCTTGCATGTAGGGGGCAGAAATATGCCACCATAATTTTCTTTTCTTTAACGCACAAAATTTTCCAAACCTCCATTGCCACTTTGCAAACGGCAATACAATATTTCCTAGCTACCTAGTAAATATAGAGTGCAATACAAACTTATTTTTTTCAACGGATTAAGCTCATAACTTTCTCGCCAAGTCTTTAAAGCAATATGAGCTGCATTTTTTGAAAATTTTATTTTTCAGTTAATTTTGCTTTTATGATAAATCTATGTGTAACTTAAACCCTTATGATCAATTATATGAAAATATATTATTTGTGTGTTTCAGAAGAAAGATTTCAGTACAATGGAATGTATATAGTATTATATATGTATATATATAGATGTATGTTAAAATCACGCATTAATAGATTGAGGGGCAATATGAGAACCATCTCTTCTTCTGTATTCAATAACCCAGAAGTGAAAAAAGAATTAGATAGATTACATGATCAGTAAGCACTGGTCCCTACTGACAAAGCTGGTAACAACATTGTCTTTGTTTAAAAGGCTCATTATATTAAATGTATTTTAGAGGAACTTGAATTTAATTCTACAAGTGGTAATCCAACTTATACTCGTAGTTCCCTATCTAAGGATTGATTGATTGATTGTATATTGTTTTACGTCCCATTCGAGAATTTTTCACTCATATAGAGACGTCACCATATACCGGTGAAGGGCTTCAAATTTTGACCTTTACTCGGCACTCAGGGCCATTGAGCAGTGAGGGATCTTTATCGTGCCAACGCCTGCCGTGACACGGGGCCTCGGTTTTTAAGGTCTCATCCGAAAGACCCGCAACTTTCACTCCAAAGTGCCGAGCGCATGGCGAAGGAACAGTTGCTACCTATTTTTTATCGACTTAGGTCTGTCGCGGCCGAGATTCGAACTCACGACCTCCCGATCACGGAGCGAGCGCTCTACCGACTGAGCTACCGTGAACGGTCCCTATCTAAGGAAGAAATTCTTCAAAATCATATGTCAGTTTTGAATATTTTTCATATTCCAAACAATCAAAATGAATTTGATTACCATATTTATATTGGATTCCGAAACTTCATAAAAATCCTTACAAACAAAGATACATAGCGGGTTCCAGTAAATGTTCAACCAAGCCTCTTTCTTTACTCCTCACTAAGATATTAACAGTGGTGAAGGAGAAACTTCAAGAGTACTGTGCAACAATATATTCGAGAAGTGGTGTAAATCAGATGTAGATACTTAAAAATTCCAAGGAACTTTTGGAAAATTTGAAATCACAAGATTTTACCAAAATCAACAGCTTAAAAACTTACGACTTTTCTACTTTATACACAACCATTCCCCACGATAAATTAGTCCAGGCTTTTTGATATAATTGACAGCTTCCTTTTCAATAAAAATGGAACTCGTAAATATACTTACTTTGTCATTGGTCATTTGCAAAATTATTTTGTTAAAAAACATTCTGATTGTACACACAAGTACTCTGAAATTGACATTAAAAAGATTCTTGAGTTTCTGATTGACAATATCTATGTGGTTTTTGGAGACCAGGTCTACCAACATTCTATTGGAATTCCCATGGGTACCAATTGCGCCCCGTTATTAGTAGACCTTTTTTTGTATTCATATGAAGCAGAATTTGTCCAAAATCTTCTACGTGAAAAGAAGAAAACACTTGCTGTGGCCTTCAACTCGACAATTAGATATATCGATGATGAATTGTCAATTAACAATGGCTATTTCCATTCTTATGTCGATACGATATATCCTGGTGAGCTTGAGATAAAAGATACCACAGAGTGTGACACATCTGATTCATATTTGGATATTTTACTTGAAAAAGACGTTCATGGTAATCTAACAACCAAGCTTTATGATAAACGTGATGACTTTAACTTTTCAATCGTCTACTTCCCTTACTTATGCAGCAATATACCTTCTTCACCTGCATACGGGGTATATATCTCTCAGTTGATTCGATACGCAAGAGCATGCTCTACGTATGTACAATTTCTAAAACGAGGTAAATTATTGACAAACAAGTTGATGAAACAAGAATATCAGCTGTCTCGTTTAAAGTCATCATTTCGTAAGTTCTATGGTCGATACAATGACCTTGTCAGCAAATACAATTTATCATGGAGTCAAATGCTGACTGACGTTTTTCATACTAATTGTTAGGCCATTATTTACACACTGAATTGTCGACGGATTTTCCGGTATTTCTCATGACAAGGAGCACACGGCGGGTGTGACCGGTTGGCAGGGGATGCTCACTCCTCCATGGCACCTGATCCCACCTCTGATGTTTAGAGGTCCGTGTTTGCTCTGCTCCTATTTTGTATTGTTTAATGGACTTTTGATCTTGAATACTCATCGTTATCTCCATATATTTCATAAGAAATCAAAATTGTACAGGACGACAAAAATATAATTTTGCTTCAATCAAAGCTTATAAATAATTTTCCCATCGTAAAGAGGGTAATGCAGTTCTTTTGTTATTTTCCCTAAAGTTGTAGCAGTTTATAAGAAAAATTTAAGTAACAGAAAACGGTCTTAATTTTTTTCAGATACAACGGTATATACAGCACAATGTAAAACAATATTTAGAAAATGCATAACGACTTCCAATTTGCCATTAAATGAAGTGTAAATTAGTCACATAGCAAAATAAGTCAATTTTTTTCTGTTTTTCAAATAGGAAATCCCCATTGTTCTGAAAAATTGCCTCCATGAAACAGAATGAATTTGATATTTGCATAAAGAGACAGGATTTTTCTTCAAAACTGCCATCTCCGATTTTTGTTTCAAAGAGGCATGTTTTCTTAAAAATCACAAAAATCGAATAAAAATTATTATCCATCCGAAATGCAAAATGTGCACATAAAATAGCACACAGTACTTCACTGTCAGAGTTGGTCTAGTGGTAAGGCGTGTGGACTCTATACATAGATTCTTTTACCAGAGAATGGGTTCGAATCCTTGAATGGCAGGTGTATATATATACAATTTTTTCTTATATAATGGAAGTACAATGGAACATTTCTCTTGAGGGAGAAAGAGAGAGGGAGATAATGTCAGAAAGTTAATGGTTTATATTTTAAATACATGCAGAATTGAATTGTTTTCCTTGATATTGTGATCTAAAACTAATAAGACATAATTATATTTAATGTTATTATTTAGTGGCGATGTCTTAAAAAATAAAATATTTTTATTTTAAATAATTTAATTTTTTCATTCGCATTTCGTTGCATTATTGTTCTGTTAATAAGTGGCTCAGATTTAACTTGAAACAACTAAATTGAAATGACTCAATGGAATTTCTTGGATATTGCATTAACAGCGTGATTATTGGACACATTTCTATATATTGAAAAATATTAATGCACGCTGTCTACAGTACATCTTTTAAAATTTTGTTTGAGGTGCACTTGCCATTAATTGTGCTTTTTATCGTCTCTAACTTATCTCGTGCAATATGGCGATAGTGACCATAGATGTGAAAATAAGTTTACCTACAGGTCGCCAGTCTATTTTAGGAAAAAAACTATGCATGAAATAAACGTAAAATGTAAAATGTTTTGTTATAACAAGCTGGACATACCCGTCGTAAAAATAAAGTCATCTACGTAGCATTATCTATATTTAGAGATAACTCTTCATGCGTTGTGGGTATTTAAATGTCATTCTCGATTTAGGGAATAATCGCGAGTTTTTGCAACACCCTCTTTGTACAAGAGAACTTTATAAACGTTCTTCTTTTCTATCATTGCAATAGTTAATTACAATTTTGCAACAAAAATTTCCGACATCAAATTTGCAGCTCATATTGCTTTAAATTAGATGCGGCAATAGTTTCATGCATCATTTATACATGTGTCGTGTTACAAACCTGACTGCAACAAAAAAATTGATCCTAATTATCTCCAAAAGCATATCAAGAAATTTCAATTCGATTCAAAGTTATATCTTTTTTTCTTAATCGTTGAAGGACTTTGGAACACGTTTTATAGTTAAATTGATTTAAAATACATTTTATTCAAATCAAAGAAATGGATTGAACAGCAGGCGTAAATGCCTATGATCGTTTTCTCCTATGATCGTATAGTTAACATTCTAGATAATTTAAAATTTTACATCGTTGTATCTGATATTTTATTTTTTGTCGATAATCCAAAGTGTTTTAATTGCATCAATGTGTTTTTTTTAATGTAGATACTCCTGCTATTCAAAAATATGAACTGGAGTCTTCGTCAGCAATGACATTCTTTAATTCTATTTATCGACATGAACGACATAAGAGAGGCCTTTATGAAGAATGTCGAGAAGGATGTACTTTTCATGAGGTTAATGAAAAATTATCCAGCTCATACGTTGTAAGTACGTGAACTGTTATGCAAAATGCAGGGGAGGGGGATCTCAATGATAAAAAAGCATATATAATAGAACTTTGTCATTTTTTTTATACTTGAGGTTATATCTACAAATTTAGTAGATATATATTTTACAATTAGCTAAATTAAGAAATAAAATGTATCCTGGTGAATATCAGAATTATTTTTTTTAAAAATAATAAAAACTGCAAAAATGATGTGAAGGAGCACGTCGAAATTTAGAAAAATGATAAAAATACATCAACAAAATAAATGTTATGATTATGTTTTGAATTTCGTAAAAATAGTATGACTACATTACCTACTTATTTACGTATTTTGAATGACCTTCGTCCATATATGTTGAAAATTTTCATGTTGCATGCATTTTTTTTTTTTTTTTTTGCCTTTAATAGGGTATTTTCTAAGTTTCTCCTTATCCTAGCTGTGGTAATATTTAAAATTTTTACTGCTGTTCAATCTACACTTATAATTAGTTGTTTTGAAAAAAATATATAATTTTATCATGATTTCTCTGATGGGACAACAACACAACGCCCTCAGATGTAACTGATTACTTTAAAACATGGATGTAATCAGCTTGTAATCAATTACTTTTAAAATCCAAAGTAATTGTAATTTAATCGATTACTTTTGAAAGTACTCGACCCCATGGGGAGTATTTTTTAGGAATATTTTTTTTTACTTTACAGTGTTGTCAAGTGTGCTCCATGGAGACAAAGCATGCTGATTTTAAATTGAATGAAGTATCAGATAGAATCAAATTGCACAATCAACAAAATAAATGTTATGATAATGTGTTGGTATTGAATTTCGTAAAAATAGTACGACTACATTATCTACGTATTTACGTATTTTGAATGACCTTCGTCCATGTTGAAAATTGTTCATATTGTACTATACTTATCAAATAAGGTTCTGAATGCATTCGTCATACCAAAATGAAGTGTAAAAAAATTAAATAAAATATGAATTATAAGTTTTGTTACTATTTCTGTAGTGTGCTTACATGGAGAATTTCAAGTGTGGCAGAAGGGCTTGTCCGGCAGGAACCATATGTGAGCGGAAAAATAAAGGGTATTGTTCACATTCCGACAATGTTATTGTAGAATGCAAAGGTATTTCTTCTGTTTCTGACCTACAATTTTTCTTTAAAATACTTCATATTCCTTAAGTTTAATCCAGTTTTAAATTCCATTGAATTTTAAATTTACTTCTCTTGGCGTTGTCCAATATGTTTAGTTTTTTTATACAGAGCTAGATATTACAATTTTCAATTGAATTTACTTTTTCACTTTTCATATTAGAAGATTTTTAATTTTACATTTATCACACACACTATAACTCTGTACGGTAAAATAAAAGAAAATTTCGGACATGCTCAACAACATTACAGACAAGTATACCTTCAAAAAATTCATTGTAAAAAGACAAATAATGCCTATTAGCCTTCCATTCTGATTGAAGATGGTAAATTAATTCAAAATTTGCTTTGACATGTAGATAGAGAAATGATGATTCATTATGATTGCAGTCATAGATATTCAAATAAGTCATAATAAATAACGATTTTAAAAGAACCAAGAATTGAAGAGCGATTATATTCTTGAAGTATATCTTTTACAAGACTAAAATAGGGTGCTGTACCAAGTCCTTATCTTTATTCCTCACAAAAATATTAACTGATGTAAAGAAAAACTTTCAGATGTACTCTGCTATAGCATATTCTATAAGTGGAGTACATTAGATGTGGATTCTCAAAACGCCAAATAATTTTTTGAAAATTTTAATCTCCAATTTTTTCAAAAGTCAGTAACACGAAAACGCATGACTTGTGTACACTTTAAACATCCTCATGTTGAATTAAAAACTTAGATTTTTATATCATAGACAATTACTTTTTCAACAAAAAGGAACTCGGAAATTTTCATATCTTGTGATTGGTCATCAGCAAAATTACTTTGTTAAAAATCACTCTGATTCTACACATAAGTACTCTGAAGATGATCTTTGTTCCTCGTTGACAACATTTATGGAGTTTTTGGAGATCAGGCTCTGGGACCATAAACTGAGAACAGACTTAAGTCAAAATTTCAAATCAATTTAATTTTTAAAATAATTTAGATAATGAAACAATTTTTTCTCCATGTGTATGGATTTTAGTAATATAAACACACCTGCAAAGTTTCATGCACGTAAGTTAATTAGAACTCAAGATATTTAAAATAAAAATTTTGTCTTAAGTCTGTTTTCAGTTTATGGTTTTGAGGCCAGGCCCCGGGATCATGAAGCATCTTAAGCTTAAGTCAAAATCTTTATATCATACTTTGATGTTGTAGAAGTCAAGCAGACCAAAATTAAAATATCTTTCAATATTGATTCACAAAAGTGTTGTTATTTGCAAATTTTGAGATTAATTCAATAATTAATAAAAATTTTACAGGGGCTTGAAAATTTGACTTAAGTTTAAGTCTGTTTCATGATCCTGGGGCCAGGTCTTCCAACCTAATGTTCGAATACAGCTGGGCCCTTATTGAACTCCTTTATTAACCGACTTGTTTTATTTCTATGAAGCAGAATTTATTTAAAAACTTCTATATAAGATGAAGAAAACACTTGACACTTGCTTTGGCCTTCAAATCTACATTTAGATATATCAACGACCATTTATCAATTAACAGTATTTACTTCCATTCAGATGTCGACTTGATCTATCGATCCAGTGAACTCGAAATAAAAGAAACCACAAAATCTGCCACATCTGTTTCATTTTTCGATGATGTTCTACTGCTACAGACGATAAGGGTCAACTAATAATTAAATTGAATGACAAACAAGATGACTCCAGTTTTTACATCTTCATCTTTCCATATTTGTGTAGTGATATTCCGCTATCAACAGCAGTTTGGTGTTTCTTGCTCTCATCTTAATTGATACTCAAGAACATGCTCTGAGTACGATCCCTTTTTAAAACCGAGGCAGGATATTGACTGATAAGTTGAAGTTACAAGTAGTAACGATGTATAAATCTACATAACAGCAACATACATGTTACAAATTTTCATGTAGAATATTTCATTCCTCAGATATCGATGAATGTGCCAGCAATCCATGCCAAAATTTAGGAACCTGTCACAACATGCTGAATTTCTTCCAATGCACGTGTCCGCCAAATTACTATGGAACGTTGTGTGAATGTAGTAAGTAAATTCAATTTATAGGAATGTCTGGGTTTTTTTTTTTAAAAAGTTGACGGTAACAGAATATCATTTTGGTATCCTTTCACACTGTAAAAGAATATCACTGTTATTCAATAAATAAATCACAGTATTTGACTATTGAAAATGTAATAAATATATTCAATGTGTTGATTATATAAATGTGATATCGAAATTTTCGGAACATAAATTACATCTGGATAATCACATCTATATGTAGGATCATTAAAACGGGGAAAGATTCAATAACCTAAAGCAACAAATACAGTAGAAAGCTTATTGAAAAATTTAAAGTTTTCTGAAGCTTTTTGTACAAATAAATATCAATAATTATACATTTTGTTTCTGCTTAAGTGAACCCACCCTTGCCCTCTTTTGACTGTAATTGTGAGAACTGTAAAGTTGGATCCATAACTGGACAAAGCAGTGAGTTAGTTCTATCTACTAGTTTACTAAAGAATGTTCTTCGAAAATTTACTGAAAAATAAAATTATTCCTGTAGTGTTATCTAATTACAGTGTTTGAAAAGATTTTCTTCGTAACTTACTGGAGGTTGACAATATAATCATTTTCATTTTTATCAATTAAAAAGAAACAAATGGAAAGTCTTTTCAATATATTTGTTTTTTGTAAACTTTAGAATACAAACTTATTATATCAGACTTCTAAAGGCTGCTTTCCATTTCCAGTGTGCCCTCTTATTGACATCTTGTTTCTGATTGACGATTCGGAAAGTATGTACTTAGAGGGTTTTCAATACGCTCAAAACGTTACAATAAAACTCATAGATTGCTTCAACATTGGAAAAAACGATGTACAAGTAGCGCTTATGACTCATAGTTCGTCCACCAGAATTGTTTTTGATTTCAACTCGTATTTAGCGAAAACAGATATCAAAGATGCAGTTTTGCGAACATCATATAGAGGTTATACAAATACTGATTATGGCTACACTCTAGATCAAGTTAGAACATTTATGACCTCTAACTCAAACAAAAGGCATCATGCAATGAATATAGTTGTAGCTATGACGGATGGAAGAACAACGGATAATTTTTTGACCAATGTACAAAATCTTCACAATTCTGGAACGTATGTATTTGCACTTGGAATTGGTGGTGCCTCTTCACAACTTCAACCAATCCTGGAAACTCTTGCGAGCAATCCAAACTCAGAATTTGTCGCCAATGGTTTTCTTGATTTACACAGAAAACTATCGGAATTTACAAATAGGTTATGCATAGGTGAGTTTTTTTTATTTCAGAAGAAATATCTTATGACAATTAGCTTTTTCAAAATATTAAGAGTTCAGAAACTGAGTGATTTTCTTTAGGGGAAGTACATCCAGATATCCTGACATGCGAATTAAGAATATCAGACAAATTTGGACAAATGAGTCAATCCCCATCGAAAGGTTCTTCCACTTGTTCCAATCAGCAAGACTTCTACGGAAAACATCAAGCTGATAGTGTGATTGGTCATCTAATGATAGACGCCAAACACAGTCAATACAAACATAACGTTACCGTTGATGATTTTGGATTCGGCATTGTTGAAGTATACATAGACTTCATTAAGCAGACATCAACAGGTACAGCTTTCATCTTTATGTAATCAATTGAAAATTTAACGGTTTCAGTCTAATATTAAAGACAAAAAAATTGCTTGTTTTTGTTTGTTTTATAGGAATTAAACAAATTCTAAAATCTACTACCTTGCAAAGTTTTTCTGTAAACAACACTACTCCTTTGTTCTCCAATGATGTAAATGAAACAAACAATGAACTACTCATCAACGGAAACAGGTAACAATTGTATCGCATCAAGTATCTATTAATGACATTTTCTTGTATCTTACAAGTGGATTTTAATTCAATTAATGTTATCATCGGAAAGCATTGAATTGAATAGGTGGAACAAATAATTTATCAGTAACAATAAAATACTTCAATTAGCTGCAGTAAGTTTCCGCAAGGAACCACAGCGAGAACTGTTTTGTTTATTTTGTTTGAAGATAATAGTGAGAATATTTACGGTAAAACGTCATGATTCAAGTTTTATATAAAGTGTTATTTACCATGATATGACCTTCTGAGATCACAAGGAGCAAAACACAACTGATTGATACTGAGGCATTGTAATTTTGCTTAAATTTCAAACCTCGTTGTAGTGTTATATTTCTTATGTGATTTACTATTTGAAAATACTTTAGTCTCTATGTTTCTTTCAGATTTTGTTTAAGTTATAGAGCTTACGCGGGAGGATATGTAGTGATCAGATCACATACATACATTTATGGTAAAACTGAAGCTGATAAAATGATTTGCTATTTCTTTGATGACGTCGCCCCAAAGCATTGTTCGGATCTCATGACATGCAATAGTACACCCCTGAATATTTCAAAGGAATTAACAAATTCCCAAGAACTTTCTGTTACATTCTTGGGGTGGAAAGATTATGATTCTGCAGGAGCCGAAACAATCTATGCATCAGGAATACAACATTTTGAAATATATTTACACGAAATGGAATACGATGGATTAAAGTTGAAAGCAAAACATTCATCTATTTTAGACAAAACACAATGCTCTAATTGTACTTCCTTCTTTATCCACATACCAGCAACTTCCAACCCAATGTTATATTCTGTGGTCTTGGAAGTTGTTGATATTGCTCTCAATTCTCGTCAAGCAAGATGTTTTGTTTTGCTTGATAATTCATCAAAAATATTATCTCATACAAACAAAGCTTTGCGTGTATCTTCAGCATCGATCGATACAGGATATGCCTGGCAAACAAATCATCGAACGCTTTGTTACGATTGGACTGCAAAGTACTATAATGATAAGTATGTTCATTACAATCCAATGAGTCCAATTGATCCGGGTGTACACAACACCTTTACAGGCATTTATGAGCAAACGTCAGGGCACTTTCATCCTACCGGAACTCCAAACATAAGAGGGATAACTCATTTTAGGTACAATGTAGCGAAAAGATCTGGTGGTCATTTCTCAGTCCTAGCAACTGACAAAATAATTACAAATATTTTAAACGAAGGTGTCTGTGTGAATATTTCTAATTTGGAAGATGGAGATGAAGTATATTTTGAACTTTCAATGAGAGATGTTGTACGAAATGAATTCTTGGATAATGTCACAGTCTTCATTGACGAATCTCCGCCTGTGATAAGAAATGTGTGGCTCATTCGAGATGAAGAGGAAATGCTTTATGTTCATAATCAGACAGATATATCAAAAATGAACTTAACCTTTCAAGCTTTTGACATCCATAGCGGACTGGATCATATTTCTTGGACAGCTGGGTGGACAGATAATCAAGAACATTTTGTACACGAAATTGTTGGGGTGAAAACAATTCAGGTAAAAGACATAAAGAATAGAGTTTTCTAGAGTAATGAAAGGTGAAAAGGAATATTGAAATGTACAGCCCAATGAAAGTTAGTTAAGAGGTTTTAAATTCTTAACCTTTTGAAACAGAGAAAGAAACGTAATTTTTCTGACACACGACCCCACCCCACATACCCCGTATAATAAAATTCAACTTTTGTAATTTAATGATAAGCAGCATCTCCACTTTCTTAAAAATGTATATACCGTATAGCAGGTATTTTTAGCGGGGTGCTAACTTTGGCTTATTTCAACGGTTTTGTAGGAAGCCGATAAATATTAAATCCCAGAGTTAAACTCTTCTTTATCACCACTGAATACAAGAAAAATCACTTAAATAGCTTTGATTAGTCTATTGTATAAGCAATATAACTTTCATCTGGTGTTTTATTTACTCAAATATTTGCCTAAATCGTTATTCAAACGTATATTAAACATACTGAAATTTGTCTAAAAACTGAATTTCCTCTCTTTTGCAATATCAAGAAACTCTTTATCCGCGAAAAAAGTTCCGCCAAAATTATTGGCATACCTTCGAGCAAGCAAAACGGCAAATTTTACAACCGTTAAAGAAACCCGCTATAAGGTATATTGTTTTTGTATTTTGTTCTGTCGGTAAAATACTTTGCGTTTTTGCATTTTATTTCTTTACAAAATCATAATATTATTTAACCTTATGGTTTGCTTAAAAATAAATTTTAGAAAATATTGAAATAAATTTGTCCTTAACATGTTTACTTCAGGTATGTGAAACCGGATTACATTGTTACTGCACACCGTTAGGATATTGTGCCGAATACAATTTTACTTTGGATTTGAACTCTCTTATTACCAATTATACACACGTAGGACAGCATCATCGAAATTACACCTTTGAAATCAGGGTAACAAATAAGGCAAAACTGCAATCAAAAAGATCAGTTATCATTTTGATTGATGAATCTGCACCTGAAGTTGGAGTTATTCAAGAAGGTGGATTTGATCAACCTGAATTGGATTTCACAGCAACAGAAAATATCACAATCAGTTGGAAAGGGTTCATTGATCATGAAAGTGGAATAAGATTCTACAGAATAGCAGTTTCTAATTCATGCGTTCCTAAATCGGTCATGCTTCAAAAAAACCTACAAATACCTTTCTTTGAAACATCTGAGACTTCTCTTCGAGTTACATTGCCGAATGTTGGAAAATATTTTGCATCTATTGTTGCATTTAATAATGCATTGGAATCATCTGAAGTTGTATGCAGTGATGGCATAGTTCTCGATGAAACACCACCAACAGTCAGAGCAATAACTGTAGAAAATCTTTCTATGTACCCAAAATATGCATGTGACAAAGATAATAATGTATGGCTAATAACAGAATCAGTCAAGAAGATCAAAACCAATTGCACTTGTTCAAAGTTTGCAAACAGCATTTTGGACATCATTCCAATAGATAAAAAAGCAAATTTTGCTATCGACTGTTCTGAAAATATCACAACAAATAAAACTTTATATTTTTATGTTAATAATGACCGCATTAATATAAATTGGAGCATTCTTGATCCTGAAAGTTTTGTACATGAAGTTTATATTGGGTTCGGGTCGTCCTTATTAAATAGTGAAACACCAGATCTAATAGGATACACGAAATCTACCCATAAAACTTTTTATCACAAAAGAAATCTAGGTCTTCACATAAACAGTTACTTTTATATATTTATAAAAGCTGAAAATAATGCTCTGATGCAGACTCTTGTGCATATTGGACCTATTTTAATTGATGAAACTCCACCTACCTGCTTTAGGAAACCAGAAATTTTCATGTCTGATGCACTGGTAACAGTGTACTGGAATTCAAGCTTTTTCTATGATGTAGACCAAACAGAAAAAATCCAGAAAATCTTCTACAGAATAGGTAATTTACAGTCCTTTGAAGTTTACATGTACATGTTCTAGTATTTAATTTTAAAAAGTTGAAAAATAATATATTGTTCGATTTTATTCTAGGTACAAAGAGTCAAATGGATTCGACATTTTCAAAATGGGAAGAACAACTTTCGATTTCATGTCCAAAGAATTATGAATGTGTAAGTTTAAAGGTAGAGGACATACAAACACAGTATTCAGACACCCATGAAGATTTTCATTTTGAATTCCACGTCTACAGTGCTGTAGGATTGTTTTGTGAGATAGAGTCTATGTATTTCAATGTTCCATTTAAATCTCGAACATTTTACGGAAAACTGTATGATTTAAACCCTTTATTGGCAAGCAATTTAACGCTTGGAAATATGCAAGACATCAATTTTACATTTTCAAACAATTCTTTCTGTGTAGGATATCATGGCACTTTTCCAACATCTGATGCAGTTTACGAATTTGCAGTCATTTCAAATACATCTCAAAAGGTGTATGAAAAAGGAAATATTACTGTAATAGAAAGTTCTCTTTTCACTTATTGTAATTTTCATAAAAAGCTAGACTTTTTTACACAATATACTATTACGATGAAAATGACCTCTTCATATGGAATTTTTGAGACAAAATCTAATGGATTTATTACCATTGACCAAAATGATTCCTCATTAAACCTGAAAGTTCAGGATGGAAAAGGCTGTGATGAAACAACCGTCATAACACGGATCTCAAGTAGGAGATTTAAAAACAGCACAGTTTATATTCATCCCACATTAGTAATTGGACAACATTATACAATATTCATTATTACCGAAGGCTTCAATATTAGCATGTCAAGCAAGGGTGTAATAATGTCTCCCGATACGTCATTCAGTGATTTTATATCGTTTATTCCAATAGAGGAGCATCCTTCTTTCGTCATCGAAGGACTCTCAGAAAATGTTAAGCTGCCAGAGCTTATACTCCATAAATGTATGAAAGATCTCCAATTCCTACAAAGCATGGATAAGATATCAGCTAATTGGGAAGTGCATGGACCAAGTTCTAGTTTTATCACAAGTTATAGAATGGCTGTTCATCATAACTCTTGTTCGGTACAGCAAGCCTGCAATGAAACAATTTTACTAAGTAAAGACATTGAAAAAACATTTTCTTCTTCAATACTTACTGGCCCTTTGAGAGATGGCCTTTATAGAGTATCGATAAAACCATGTTTTGGACATATCTGTTCCAAATCATGGATGTCCAATGGATTTCATCTAGAAAAGCTTGGCATAAATATGGGACACCTGTCTGCAGCATTCGACTTATCGGATAATAAATGTTATGTAGTAAACATCACCTTTCAGAAGTTCATTTGCAGTGCAAAATTAAAGAAACATGCAATTTTTTATAAATGGGCTTTCTTTGGGGACAACAAAGGAGAAAAACAACTTACCACATATAATTCTGTAAAATCCGCACCTAATGATACCATATTCGTAAGTATTGTTTTACAAAATTGATATTCTAATTGAGTAGGGTTTTCCAATTAAGGTTAGCTAGTATAAATTTTCTTTTCCTCCTAAGGTATCGACTTGTGTAAATTTACCGGTTTATCCCCACGGAAATCTTTACCTCTGTGTAAAAGGATTTTGTGATTCTGGATTTTCGTCTCTGCAATGTTCACGAGTATGGATAAAACAGCACCCGAACGAGTTCCCCAAATCTGTTGTTTACGATTTAAATTTGGAATCTTTACCAATAGAAAACTTAGATGATTATAGATTTACTTCTACTTTGGGATCGGATATGATAAAATCACTTCATGAAAATGAAATGGACTTTACAAACAAAAGAAGGTTACAACTTGGAGGATTTACCATCGGGACGGGACAAAATCATGTACAATGGACTGTAATGACGGGAAAAAGGTTTCCTACTGATTGTCTGACAGATGTTTCTTGTATTTATCATGAAACCACCTTAGGGGGATTCGTGCGGTTTCCCACATACTTAGGTCTACGAACGGGGAAAATTTATTACTTGTGTGTGAATGTTACTGATGGTTGTAGCGACGGATTTGTGATAGATAATGTTCCACCATCATCGGGAAATGTAAAGGTCTACAATCATCACAATGGTTACATTCATTCGAATTCTACAATCACTGTACTATGGCATGGCTTTGCAGATGGATCACATTTTCAAAAGTTTCTTTATCCATCTGCTATTGATAGATACGATATAGCAATAGGTAAAGCTTATCGGTTTGTCTAGAAACAATTGAGCTGGTATGATATTTTCTCGTTAGATAATATAAATCTTACAAAGCCTTTTTTTCTTCTGTAAAAAATACAATATATCTCTTTCTCTTTATTATTTGAGGCACTCATCTTGACAGTCAAGATATTATGTCCTTTGCGCATTGTGGTTTATCGGAATCCTCAGTTCTAAGAAATGTGTCCTTTACAAACGGATTGACCTATTATTTTTTCATCAGAGGTATGAAGAAGTGTCTTTGAATGCAGTAAATATCATAAATTTACTCAGTAACTTTATTTTGTTACATGCGTATGCTTTTAAATAAACTAGCAGATTTGTTTCTTGTGATATTGCAGCTTTTGATCATGCTGGAAACAACGTAACATCATCGTCCGATCCATATATCTTTGATTCTACCCCTCCAACGACAGGAATGATAACCGTGGGGAGTTACATCAAAAGCTTAACAATGGTCATTCCTGGTAATCTGATTGCTCATTGGACAGGTATTGAAGATAGGGAAAGTGGAATCGACAAATATGAGATTGGAATTCGGTCTTTTAACGAACAGGTGTCATCATACTTTTCCGTGAACAAAAACACATTTGCTGACCTCGAAGACTATTTTTCATTTGTTGATGGTCATCAATATCGTTTAGATCTAAAGGTACTTAGCATATTATAACATTATTAAAATGTTTGTGCCGTGAAATTCAGCACTGACAAGCATTGAATTTAAATGTTAATATTTTGATGTGGGTTTTTTTCCCTCACTCAATTTTTTTTACATCAGTAAAGCCTATTTTTCTGTAGACTGTTATCGAGATACTGATTGTGTGTTCATTTAGGCATGGAATTATGCTGGATTGTACTCCACTGTGTCATCAGCTCCATTTATTGTTGATACCTCACCACCTTTGGTTGGTGTAGTTCCTGATGGTCCGTTAGAAACTGGGGTAATTGATAATCCTAGTATATTTAAATTATTTTCCTTATTAGAATTATATATTTCTTAAAAGTTTTAAAAGTAAAAAAAAAATATCTTTTCATCTTTCTACGTCAATGATCCAACTGACATTTTAAAATAATAATTTTTTGTCGGTTATTTTTACTCTTTTTTACGTTGCTCTCCATGTCTGTTAAAGTTATCCCAATGTATCGTTGTGAGTTGACTGTCGTTTACGAGGTGAGTGGATGTAATTAGCTTCTCATTTTTGCCAATTGATTTGCATATTATTTCCTTCAGGTCGATTTGATGTTCAGTAATAATGCCTCCAGCCTATCTTTTCATTGGACAAATTTTCATGACCCTCACTCCATGATTTCAAACTACCGTGTTGGCCTTGGAACTGACCTTAAGAGGAAAACTGACGTAATACGAATGACTGATGTTGGTTTACGAAAGGGTTAGCTTAAATCATCTGTAACTGGTTTTTTTTCATTAATGATGTTTTATGTTTTTAAACAAGCTATTTGTATTATTTTTCCTTTTTGATCTAGAATGGACCTGGTATAAAGATTTCAGAAAAGGCGTGAAATATTTTGTAACTGTTGAATCATGTAATAAAGCTGGTCTCTGCAGTGTTGCATCTTCTAATGGAATAATACTTGATGATTCACCTCCGATACCTGGAAGGGTTTTAATAGGGGAAAACAACGAAAGATATGTACCTGACAGGTATGTGCTTTATGTTTATCACACAGATATAATAATCATGTTTACTACTAAAACAAATGCTACTCTGCTTGAAACTATAGGAGGAAAAGTAATCAATTAGGAAAAGATTTTAATACTGATTTTCTCTAATTTTTCAGCAAAAATTTACGAGTGTCATGGGTAGATTTTATAGATGCAGAATCAGGAATTTTACAATACTTTGTGTGTTTAGGCTCAAAAAAGTTTCTCTGTGATGTGAAAGCTTGGAAAAAATGCAGAAATGAAACTTCAGTTTTACTCTTTGATTTAAACATGCCACAAAATCAGCGCCTATATGCAATAGTAAAGGCAGAAAATAAAGCCGGATTAACGTCAGCTGCATCTTCTGGTGAATTCTTTGTTGATGTAACACCACCTATTGTTGTATTTTCACCGAACGTCATAAAATCAAACTCTCTTGTTGAACTGTATGATTCATCTTTATTAAGAATCCAGTGGAAATTCAAAGATAATGAGAGTCCTTTATCTAAAGGCTTAATTTCCCTTCAAACAATCCATAACAGTAACACATATCTTGATGACATTGTTTTTTACGGTGATGAAACGAAGACAATCTCCCTAGATACTTCAAAATGGTTAAGCTCTGGAGACAAATATAAAATAGTTGTGACGTCATGCAATGCAGCGAGGCTATGTACTTCGAGTGAGAGTGATGAGATAATCATTGATTCTACACCACCATTCGTTGGACATATTTTAGATAATGCTGTATGGTCCAATGATGATTTAAGTTTAATACTTAACTGGAAAGATTTCGTAGATCCAGAAACACAGGTGGTGGCATATTATATGCATCTAAGCGAAACTCTCTATGGACGTGAAATCAGTGGGCAGACAATCAAAGTGCCTCATTATGGTGATGTCTATGAAGCACAAAAAGTAACCTTAAATATTACTCGAAAATTAGTGCAAAATGAGAAAATTTTGCTAAGTCTGTCTGCCCAGAACAATGTTGGTCTCAACAGCACAGCAAGACATGTAACGTTTTTAGTTCTTCCTACAAACAATAATATGTCTCACGGTAGACTGCTGCTCGAAAAACATTCATGTGATTTACTGACTTGTACAAATGACTGTACATGTTCAGCTATTGACAAAAAATGCTCAAACAATATTGTAGGAATGCAATGCAAAGAATTCAATTCTACTACGAAACCTTTTCCCCACATTATTTCAGACGGCTTATTGTTACACCATACATATAGTCCGTCAACACGTTGCCTATCTGCCTACTGGGACTCAACAAGCAATACGATTCTAAGGTATGAATGGAGTGTAGGCTTAGAAGGAATTTCAATCGGATATGATGTATTTGATCTTCACAAAGAATATCCTTGGAAAAACATTGGCCTCGATACTCAGTTTGTCTATTGTTTGCCTCCTGGAAAGCAGTTTAAACATATGCATTCATATGTTATATTTTTGAGGTCATGGATGACGGGCACTGACTATGTAATATCTGAATCAGAACCTGTTACCATCGATACTTCTCCCCCACAGATAAATAGGGGTAAAGCCTTGAAAGACTCGCTTGATAACTGTGCCACACATTCCCATTCGGGGAAATCATTCAAAGATTTAACGACTTGCTGGGACGGAGTGTTTTCAGATCGGCAGAGTGGAATAAAGAACTACAAAATATTTGTAGGAACAGTGCCGGGAGGTAATTAGATACGTCTTTAATTGTCAAAATTTAGACTTATTCTATATTATTGATAATCTATCCCTATATCTTTAACCCTAGCATACGCTTCTTGTTATTCAGCAGTAATGTTCATGTGTCACTGTTTTCATTATTGTTAATTTCGTAATTTTAATTTATGTTCTCGGAATTAAATATTTACATTTATTATTCTATAGGGCATGATGTTTCGGGCATACTCAATGTTGGCTTAAAATTGAATTTCACTTGGCACTTTTCCAACTTGCACCCCGGAGTCAAGTATTTTTCGACTGTTCAAGCAGTTAACAATGTTGGTCTTCAAACAACATTATTCTCTTCCGGCATTCTTATTGATGATACTTCTCCATCAGTCGGTATTGTGTATAATACGGCTTTCTTCCAAAATAGTCCTTGGCAAACAGTTTTGACTTCATTAACAGCATCTTGGGAAGGTTTTACAGATCACGAGTCCTTCATAAGTAGCTACTTTGTGGCTTTGGTAGATTCTGATGGTAATATTATCAAAAACTTCGAGAATGTAGGAATCCGGAATAAACACACCTTTTCAAATCTCACTCTAAATATGCATAAACAATACACCTTTCTTGTGAAAGCACAAAATTCTGTTGGTCTTAGAAGCAACGCAGCTCGATCTCAACACATATCATTCGATGGGTCAAAGCCAAAAGGAATGAAATGCCAACACTACAGTCAAATTATATACAATTCAACAGTTTCGTCGATTGCCAAAGAAAACTTTGTATCAGGACAACTTAATGTCACAAAGGGCCACTACAGATTTAACGTTCAGGTACATACGCTTCACAAATTTCGTCATGATTCAATACACATTTTTATTGAAGACACTAGCCATGAAATTCCAACGGATGATTTAGAAAATGGATTCCATTATCTGTCTTCAACTGAAAAAACCGTCAATGTATATGTAGATATCACAACACTAAGAATGATGAACGATAATTTTACGATTCGTGTGACTGGACAGAAATGTTTGAGACTTGAAGAAGCAAATGACAAAGTCATTTCCTTTCGCCAAATTTCCCCAAATCACGTGTTAATTTCTGCTTTTATTGTGGACGAAGAAAGTGATATAACATCTGTGGATGTGTTAGTTGGAACCATTAAAAATGCCCAGCAGATAGCACACTTTTCCATGAATACTGGAACATTTGTCAGGACAATCCACATTTTACAACAACAAACAACACCAATAATTGTTTCCGTTTACGCCAAAAATGGTGCTGGTTTGCTAGAAAACTTTTATGCTTTACCCATTGCATTAGATCACACAGCACCCATGATAGTTATTACAGACGTTTTTGTTTCATATGAAACAGATGATACTGAAGTAAAATCCATTTTTACAATACGATGGAATGTAGAGGAGGAACAAAGTGACATACGGGAATGCTCTTGTGCTTTGGGTAAGTTTCTCTTTCTTTTTTACAATCAAACTTTATCTTTAAAAGTTAGAGATTTCTTGACTATCACTTTTTCAAGTTCTAATAAAAATGTTTTTAACTCAGCTAGTTGAAATATTTTGTTTCCAGGCAACATTATGGGTTCAGACACAATTTTATCATGGTTCAAATCAGAAAATACAACAGAATGCACAACAAGCAAGAGACTTAGACATGGCACAAAAGTGTTCGCTTCCGTGAAATGCGTCAATACGATTGGATTAATTTCTGAGGTCAATAATAAAAATGTCACTATTGTGGCATACGAAGCGCCAATCACCACTCAGTCGGAAGTGAATTTTGCTGTTAACAGCTTTAAGATGAAGACACTGGAACATATCCAACATTCCACTAGTTCACTTCATTTTAACTGGTTGAGCTTTCAGGATATTACAGGGTTCATTAATTATAACTTTTGCATAAAATCTGATGAAAATATAGTGTTAAATTCTACAAATATTGGAAAGCATAATTATGTTTCAATTGATGATCTTGATCTTCAGTATAACGGTACCTATACAGCTAACGTGTACGCAGTCAATTCTGGTGGGAAAATGAGTGACTCAATAAATGGAAGTATAAAAGTACTTGATATTGCTCCAATCCAAACAGGTAAGATCACTGTCATTGTTAGAAATGCAAAAATTGAAAGAATTCATCTTAATAAAAAAAACAGATAATTATACATTACCCCTTTTTATCTATATTACTAATATTGAAGGAAAGAGATGCAAAATTTCGATGGGCAAGGGAAAGTTGAATGTTACGTGGAATGGAGTGTTCCAATTAGACTCCAGGATAGACTATAGTTATACAGTGTTCATTGGATCTCAAGTTGGTTATGCAGATATTGTGAGAAATATGAATACAAAAGATGACTCTGTTATTGTTCAAACAAACATGGACATACGAGATGTATTTATTGTCATTACAGCTGAATATGCCACGCATTTTCAGTCGACTTACAGGGAGCACATGCAGGTCCCATAGACAGTTTTATTGTTCTTAGAAGAGAAAGCGTAAGCATCAATTTATCATGAGATTTCAGCATCTTTTCAAAAATGCTGCAAAAAATTTATCTGGATGAATTGATGCAGTATATCGCTTTCAAATAGTTTTCTAGGTAACTAGTTTTGCTTAACATTAATATGATTTGGTATGTCTTCGAATTGTTTGAAAATATATATATATATATATATATATATATATATATATATATATATATATATATATATATATATATATATATATATATATATATATATAATGCATGTAATTGATAATAGAATATTGTATTTTATTATTATTTGTGTTAAGTAATTTGTGTACTGCATATACATACATCCATCCTGATTGATGGTGAATACTGTATTATATTTTTAATTTTTGTAATGTGTGGATCATGATTGATAAATTATTATTTTCAGTAATAGTTTGTGTAATGCATATATCGTGATTAATATCGATTATTGTATTGTTTTGTGTAATGTGTAGCTCATGATTAATATCGACTATTGTTATCATTTATAGTTTGTGCAATGCACATTTTAAGATTGATATAAAAAAAAAACAAATAATGGTTTCTGTAATGCATATATGATATCGAATAATGTATTTCACATAAAAGTTTTCGTAATGCATTGATTATGATTGATATAGGATACAATAAAATAAACATGAAATAATCATTAAAAACAAACGTACGGCGATAGTGAATAAGCTTTGGGTTTCTAGTCCTAAGTGATCGTTATATCCTTTCTCTAATGAACTCAAATAATAGCAGAGTATTTTAATGTTATGATTCCTCTGTTTTAAAATTTGTACACAGAAAAAAAAATTCAGCATACGTTGAACATAATAAATCAGCAGCATGTATCTCTCTCAAAGTGTTCACATTCACTTTTACATTTTCTAAGGAAAAAAAGCATACAATTCAAATCAAACCACCTCCATCATAAACTTCTTTTATACTAGCAATGCCTCAATGAAGCTCTAAACTATTTCTAGTGTCAACATAAAAGTGCAAACTTTTCTATACTGCTGTTTATGAAAATCATATTTTTTTTCCTTTGGGAGTATAGAGATTTTTAACAACTTCTGAAAAATTTTGTTTTTTTTTTTTGCTCGATTAAATATCTGCCATGTTCAACAAACATTATACTACACCTGTCACACTTCTGTAGTTGGGTGGGGAAGGTACATTTTTTCCTTTTTCTGTGCTTCCACCCTTTCTTATCTCTTAACTATATCCTGATTTTGCCTCCCTTCTACCTTTCGCTTGTCCATATCTTTTCCAAACTCCTCCTGTCTCCGAGTCCCTGAATCTCTCCAATCTTTAATTTAACTTGTCTACATTTCTGAGTTGTAAACAGATCTTCATAACAATAAGAATATGTAAAATAAAACAAAAAATGCTTAAATAAAGTAAAGATACATCCGCATCACGTAAAGGTGTCGAAAAAATTCCCTTTTACTCTACATTTTTTCTGATGATGATTCTGTACATTCTATTCAGCCTAATTTATTGGAACTGTTTTGTTCCTGTTACGATTAACTAAATTGTGTGGTCTTGGTCTTGGCTGGGTTGATTGATGTCGCTAATACCAGAACTTAAGGCTTCCTGGATTTCAACAGAGCATTCAGATATGTTGGATTCGTTCAAACCCTGTTTAGCATTACACATATTCTGCCTCTTGAATAAAAAACTTCTCTTGAACTGGTTTAGTGGTTGGTTGGATATGCCCCCAGAAATGTTTCTTTCTCTTCTTCGGCCTTCAAATAAGGTATGTGCTTCTGTTGAAGGGTTGGTCTCCCGCTATTTGGCATCTTGGGAGATGTTTGAAAATTTTTTGGAGCACCTTAAAAAAATCATGTATTTATTTATTTATTTTTAAAACTTTATGCTTGATTATTCTGGTCGCAATTTCGTGATGGGCTTAATTCTGAGGTAAATATCTCGATCACTATCAAATTCATTGCAATATATATATATATATATATATATATATATATATATATATATATATATATATATATATATATATATATATATATATCATATCTTCAAATTGTTCTTACAGGTTATATTAAGAAAAAATTACCAAACACTCACCGTATGTTTTCCTCAAATTTTTAATCAGTTAAGTATTATGTATATATAAGAACAAATGCATGCCTCCACCACCAAAGTATCACAACAAAGCTGAGACTATGTAATCCACAGAGGGCGTAAAATAATGTGGTTATAGTTGTACAGAGCAGGCTGAGTGTCATCTTTGTCATAACTGGAATTGTTGCTTATCTTAACACGATCTGAAGTGAAGAAAATTATTAATTTTTAAGCTTTATATTCTAAAATATTCTCTTTTTTATGAAAATGGAGTTTTAACTGCCATGTATCTAATTTCTATTTTTTTCTTAAATGTATGGTTTTCATTTTAAAATATCTATTTCTCAACTGATATGTGAATCAGAGTAACACATATGTTCAACTTCTTTGAAAATATTTTTACAAAATATAACCTGTTAAAACTATTTATTGTCTTCTGCGATAACTTATCTACACAACCATACATGGCATGTTTGTCTTTATTATAAAGAATAGCTGTCACGTATTTTTGCCTCCATAATCGAAGATTCGGGGTATAAAGTTTTTGCCCTGTCCGTCCGTCTGTCTGTCTGTCTGTCTGTTTAGCTTTTTGTGCACAAAAACTTTAACATTGCCCATAACTTTTGATTAATTTGAGCTATGGCTTTCATATTTCACATGTGTATACCGTGTGCCAAGATTTCCTTTGGGTACCAACATAATTGACCTCTTGACCTTGGAGTTTGACCCACTTTTGCAAAAATTTAACAAACCTTCACCTAGGCCATAATTTTGAACAGTTGGTGCTGGGGCTTTCATATTTCACATGTCTATTCATCGTGATAAGTCATTTCCATGGGTGTAAATATTTTTTACCTTTTGACCTTGACCTTAGAGTTTGACCCACTTACTTAAACCTTGCCCATAACTTTTAAACAATTAGTACTAGAGCTTTCAAATTTCACAAGTGTATTTCCTGTGACAAGACCTTTCTTTCGGTACCAACAATTTTGACATTTTAATCTTGACCTTGGAGTTTGACCTACTTTTGAAAAACTTAATTTAACCTTGACCATAACTTTTGAACAGTTAGTATTAGGGCATACATATTTAACATGAGTATTCCTGTGACAAAACATTCCCTTGGATACCAATTATTTCGATCCTTTGACCTCGACTTTGGGGTTTGAACCCACTTCTGGAGAAAACTATAACCTTGGCCAGAACTTTTGATCAGTCAGTGCTAGGGTTTTCATATTTCACATGTGTACTTCTTGTGACAAGACCTTCCCTTGGGTACCAATAATTTGACCCTATGACCTTGACCTTGAAGTTTGACCTACTTTTGAAAAACTTTAACCTTGTCTATAACTTTTGAACAGTTAGTGTTTTTACTGCTTTTGAACAGTTAGGGCTTTCATATTTCATAGGTATATTCCTTGAGCAAGGCCTTTCTATAGGTATTCTATAGGTACATTTTTTATCTGGACCTTGATCTTGGAGTTTGACTTGCATTTGAAAAACTTTCACTTTTGCATTAAGATGTAATACGGGGGCATCAGTGTTACACAAACACATCTTGTTTTTTTTTATGATGTGATCAAGCAACTGGCTTGTGTGATAATTTTGCATAATTAGCAAACAGCGTCAAAACTCTGCTCCTCGACGGGAGAAATTCGACTCACACCATGAAGTGGAATGTACTGATCCAAATTTAGAAAGTAGGCGCCATATCTTTTTAGTCCCCTACCGGTGAAACCGAAGGGGACTATAGGTTTCCTCCTAGTCTGTCCTTCCGTCTGTCTGTCCTTCTGTCTGTCAGTCTGCCCCACTTGGTTTTCCGCAATTTTTTTTTCTAAAAGCTTGCAGATATTGAGCTGATTTTTGGTATGTGAGTGTATCTTAATGAGTTACAGCTCAAGTTTGCATTTCGTTCCACTTCAATGATTTTTGACGGAATTACGACCTTTTCAATTTTCAGGGTTTTCCGCAATTTTTTTCTAAACGCTTGTAGATATTGAGCTGATTTTTGATATGTGACTTTACCTTGATGAGTTATAGATCAAGTTTGCATTTCGTTCCGCTTCAATGATTTTTGACGGAATTATGGCATTTTCAATTTTTAACGGGAGCCAGATTACACTTGCCGGTACGGGACTAGTATTGCTAATGCAATACTCTCAGAATGCTTGTTTTCTTCGAATTTTTTTTAAACAGTCTGAGTTAGAAATGATCATTCTTTCAGGTTTGAAAAACTTGAGCTTTCCTCAGACACGTTTATCAGTCATTCTACAAAAACATGTCCAATTAAGAATTTTTATGTCGCTTGCAAATTTACAGTTGTTATATCTTAACTATAAATTTAAAGATCGATTTCAACTCTAAGACTTCACATACACACATGGTTTTGCAAATATTTACCGATATATATGCAACTGAGGTTTTGATATGAACATGTAATGTTGAAAAACGTAGTCCACTGCAAATCTTAATGTCGCTTCATTTATTTACAAATTTCAAGATGAAATTTTCAGCCGTAAAAGCGTTCCGAATAGATTGCTATGAATGTTGCAAAAAGTTTTTTTATCCTGTATAAAAAGAAATGAAACCACTTTTCGCAAAGAAATACATGGATCTTCTTTCATGCAAAATCATAGCATGTCGCTAAAAATCGATTAATTTCCGTAACGATTTTGTTTAAATTTCACGCACAGAATACAGATTTCAAAAAGAACTGTTCAATTTATCTGAAAGTGACCAAGGTACCTTATATCATCGATTCTAGTTGCGAGTCAGCTATTTTAGACGATTACATTTTCGATATAACAAAATGAATTAGACAAAAAACAGTTGTTTCTCTTAAAAATTTAACTTCCGTAACGGTAATTCAGGAAAGTGCTTGCATTAAAGGTATAAAAAGATAATTATATATATATATATATATATATATATATATATATATATATATATATATATATATATATATATATATATATATATATATATATATATTACTTTGGGAGCAAAATGCGTCATACTTTTGTTTAATATCCTAAAACAAACTTTGATTTTAACTATTGCCGAGAAATTTAACTTTTATTGCTAGGAATTAACTTCAGTAACGATTAACTTCCGAAACGATATTTTTCCCGAAATTTTAAATTAATTACGATTCATGCAAGACTTCACGAATCATACTGAACATCAGAAACGACAAATTGGTCAAATTTAGCTTTATTCAAAAAATAATAAGACATGATGGTCAAGCATTAACTTCCGTAACATTACCTTAAAATCAATGGTATATTGAAATTGTTTTAAAAAGTTAACGATACCAGATTTGTGGACAATTCTTTTTTTTTAAGTTCACTGAGATGTCCTTTAGAGAATTATGATGTTCATTTTGCTATTTGAATCAATTATTTTTTTCGTGTTTTATACTGACCCTGAATTGGTCCATTTATCGTAGAATGACTGTTAAATGCTTACTTTTGTTTGCGACCGAATTGATGTTGTGCATCAATCTTGCTTATATACATGTATCTATAATGATAAACTACCTTGGGGGATTGCTCTGTATCATAATTCAAGAATAGATTGATCGAAGATCATACATTGTGTCCACTGAAAAGACAAATCATCACAGAAACAAAAAGACAAGCCGAAGGAAAAGAAGAAGATCAGGCACATTATCCTCACAATGAACCCGAACTGAGTGATCATGAAGATGAAAATGTGCAAATGTCCTGTACTTCGGGATTTCAAAATAAACGTCCTAGGAGAAAAAGTGTTTTGTTGTTCACGTTTGCTTTCGCTAATGAATATAGGAAAAGCACATGGTGTTTTCCTCAAAGTCATTACGTCGTTACCTACACAGGGGCGGTAACATTCTATGTTTGTTTTTGTTTTTTACGCGATCACTATATATACAAAAAGGTTAACATAGTTATCACGCAAAATCACTTGGCCCATAAATACATCGGGTTCGAACTTATCATAATTATTAAACCTCCTTTCGGTTTGACTGACGAATGTTGTCTGTCGAGTTTCTATACATATCAGGATATCTTTGTTACTATAACTATAGTGTTAAACACGTTAGATGTTGAAATGGACTTGGAACATATACGATGTTATCAAGGTTTGTATGTTAAGTTTTTAAAGATTTTATTCAATGAAATTTGTGTATCGTTTTTCTTTTTTTTTTTAAAGAAAGTTTGACTCACCAATAACCCGTTTTAACTAATTTGAAGGAGTCGTACAAGTACCTGAAAATTTATGCAAAATGCAAAAAACTGCTGAGAAAGAACGTTCCAATTGATACAGCTTTATCAAAACCGAAGGATGGAGGAGTTCCTTTCAAAACACCGGGTATTTATACGTTTAAACAGAAAAGAAAAGTGATTTACCTAGGCATGTCATCAAAGGATATCCGAACCCGACTTCAGGTATAATGTATAATGAATCATTGGTCAATCATTGGTGTCATTAAAAGGAGTCTCTGAACCATTAATGAAATTTTATTTCACATCAAGAAATTCTACATATTTAATAAATCTATAATATGTTTTACGGTGTGACCGTTGGGGCGAGCGCAGTTATACCATCAAAAAGCTATAGCAGCTTACACTTGTAACATTGATCCGCCTCTTCAAACGTCAAACCGCACAAGACACAGGCTAGACTGTGACGTCACATGACGTCGGAATTTACGGAGACAGCCGAGCGTCTGGTTGAACGAGACTAAAGATCTTGTGCAATAATAAATGAAATACCCTGTAGAGTAGATGTAATTATTTTTTGTTTCTTTTAAGCTCTCTGCAAAGAAAGAAAAGTAAACGTATCTCTCTGTAATGAATAATTATCCTTGGTCTTTTGTATGTTTTGTAAGAATTTCGCATGGAACCCTGGTAGCGAAGGAATTCTGGGAATGTTGCACCAGAAAATTTGCCTGACGTATGTACAGATTTCATTCCGAATTTCCTCTGTTCTTACACGTTAGTCTATTGAGCTCGCTTCGCGAGCAGCGCTTCGCGCTGCTCGCTGCGCTCGCTATAAAGTTTTAATCAACATTTGCTAAAATATTGAAAGATATATTTTTCCTGGTGTGGATTTTTTTCAGGTTGTTGCAAGTCTTTTGATACTGCAATAAACGTTTACAGTATTCATGGTATTATCAAATTTAAACTATCAGAACTTTCTTATTTTACAGTAATGATCAGGATTTTAGCAATCAGTCACTTTACATGCTTTAAGGATTTTCTATTTGAACAGGCACACCTGAGTAACAATGATTACCAAGAAGTGGGTTTATATCTCCAGAAGTGGCACTTCAATGCCATCACTGTGTCCTGGGTGAAAGAGACAAATGCTGATATAAAGGAGAAGCAATACCTAGAGATTATCACTAACCTACAGGACAACGTTCCACATCTCAATAAGACATCAGGGAATTCAAAGAAAGCCACAAAAAAGTGTTCTTCTTGGAGAATTCTTAGATGATCTGTTTCCACAGTGTGCATTAAAAAGGGTATACTGTCCTGAATCCATGGTCACATGCCATTAATTAATTTAATCTGAGCCCTATCTTACAAATTTCAGAGAAATGGTGTCCTAAACCATATTACAACATGCTTGATCATGTAGATTTAGAGTCCTGCTCTGCAGCTGCCCTTATTGGTCAGTTTGTCTTTCTGCCTATTTGTTTTCTGTCCGCTCAGCTCAGCCTGGTTCATACTTCAGCATCAGAGTGCCTATAAGTAAAGGTTGTATATTGACCTTGATTCAAGTTTCCAGGTCAAAGGTAAAAGCTCAAAACCCTCATCCCAAGCATTTTTCCCTTTGCTCCAATTTGTCACGTACTTTTCCTAAAGAATGCCCTTGGGTAAAAGGGATGATAATCTTCTACCAAATTTTAGGTCAAAGGTCAGAGTCAAAGTAGATCTTTGTGTAAAATCCTCATCTGTGGTATTTATTTTCTGCAGCTGAATTATTTTGGCTCATACATGACTTTGAAACAAGTTTCTAGGTCTTAGGCAAGGTCAAAACAGACTCTGTGTAAACACTTTACTCCTTGGTTCTATCTCCTTAAAACATTTAAATACTTCCCTTAAGTGGCTTTGATGCAAGGTAAGGTTAAATCAGATCTTATTGAAAATTCTTTGTTTGGAGTATAAATTTTCTACTCTTTGGCCTGTTTGGCAAATTTCAAACTCTTTTACAAGTCCTTTTGCATTCCTTTTCATTCAATATTGGGGCACTTTAGATGGTGACCATCTCAATATTTTTGTCAAAAGTGCAAACAAATGAAAATCAATTAGTAAACATGAAAATGTATTGAAGATTGATCATCCCCTTTCTGCATTGTTATTCCATTCTTATGACAACATTAGTCTAAAGAAGTGTAATTAGTAACATGGCCTTGCTTATTTCAGCATTTCCAATTTTATATGTACATGGTTGTTGTAGAAGGCAAATGCAAAACCTATGAATAACCTGGCTTCCGGGCCACCAATGCTGAGATTTTCTCAAATCTAAGATTTCTCAGAAAATTTGAGTTTTTCTCACCGAACTGTGCCACCAAATAAATATTTTCTCAAACTCAGACTTGTCTTTTGAGTTTGTTTTTTTTTTTTTCTCAAATCTGAGATTTCTCTGAAACGTGCGTGCCACCAACGTTTTTTCCGACTCAGCTGAGAAAAAATCTCAGAGAGTTATTTTTAAGTAAAATGGTCGTAAATGTTATGACAGTGCACACTTTAATCCATGAATACACAAAGTAAAACGTGTAAACACAGAAAGCATGAGATTTTTATAATTTGGTGGCCCCGAAGCCTGGTCACTGCATAACTAATTTACATTAATTGTGTAATGTATGCTTATACATGATAAAAGAACAAAGTTTGCATTAATTTGAAATGTGAAGTTGGTTTTGATATAAAACTGAGATAAGAATAATATGCATGCGATGACAGAGATAACTTGGAACTTATATCAAATAAAAATTATGTGAAGCAGATGAGCTTACTTTATCTTGATTTTCATATTATATCTACCCAGCAAAACTACTATGTAACAATTTGATATCATTTCTTGGTTTTGTTCAGACAACCTATAAGTTTTTGAATGCAGCTTTTGCGCTGGGATCCCCTCATCTTTCTATCATTTTCTCTGAACGTCTTCACAATCTCGGAATTTTACAATTTTGGATATTTTAAAATCTACTAAAAAATTATTTTATAAAGGTCTCTCCTTAGAGTCAAAGATTAAAAGTGTAAGAAAATTGTACCGAGCACAGGCGTTGATTTGCAGTTTAGGAACATTTTTCCCTTTTTCTACATAATATTGTTCCACTTTCCGCTGGAGGTTTATCGATGGCTTGGACAAAAACACACCTCAGGAAATACCAGAGGTTTGATCAGATACCTGAAAGTAAACGGGGCAAAAAAACCCCAGACCTATGGAAATACCAGATGTTTGATTAGATACCTGAAAGTAAACGGGGCAAAAAACCAGACCTCTGGAAATACCAGAGGTTTGATCATATACCTGAAAGTAAACAGGGCAAAAACACAGACCTCTGCAAATACTAGATGTTTGATCATATACCTGAAAGTAAACAAGGCAAAAACACAGACCTCTGCAAATACCAGAGGTTTGATCAGATACCTGAAAGTAAACAGGGCAAAAACACAGACCTCTGCAAATACCAGAGGTTTGGTCTGAAGTAGGGATGTCAACGAATATTCATTCGATGAGTTGATATTCGAATATAAATTTAAGATTCGAATATTCGGTGTTTTACAGATTTCGTAAAAAGAAATAGTGTTTAGTAAATTTTGATTAAATGAAAACCTTCTTAGAATGTCTAAAAGACGTGAAGAGTATACTGATCAAAATAAATTTAATTGATCATTGAATGAGTGTCTGATAGAATTAGTCTGTAAGTGATATTGTAAAGGGCTCGATTTCTGAATAAATGTGTAAAATACTTGATTATCTCGGGTTGTACATAATCCTGAATTTTATATTCATTATCGGTAAATTAATTAATTACCTAGGAAAATTGTCTATGGAAATATTTGTTTATATTTTAAAAATATTTTATCCAATATTTAATCATATCTCTTATTAGACTGATAACTGTAATTAATTACATGTATTGAAATCTAAACAGTATACGACTATCCTGCCTTTGGTAAGACGATTGGTTCCTCAGTTGGAGCTACTTTTAATTCATTAAATTTGTTAAAATCATATTTTTCTACATTTAAATCAATTATTTATTTCACAGATTGACAAATATCAAATGGAATTTCTTATTGTACATCTACAAAAGCCTTCACACAGTTTTACTCCAATATTAGAATACCTACGCTAAACCTTTCATGAGAGTAGGATCATGCATATTTAAAATAAACCAGATTTCATTTATTTTATCGAATATTCGAATATATTCGAATACTTTCATTGAATATTCGAATATGAATCATTGACAAAATTGACATCCCTAGTCTGAAGGGAGTAAGTACCCCGTATCGACCGATCGAACTCGCCACGAGCCTTCTGTATAGACTAATAGAGCAGTAACGAGTAGTCCACAGCCATCCCAAGCAATGGCTAAACAACTAGCTATGAAACGAGTCATTTAAAACTACAACCAACGATAGGTTGTGCATGTTTTAAATTTTGCAAACAAGGTCATTACTAGCATAATAACATAGAATTGCTAAATGTTGATTTTAAACGAGAGTGTGTAAAGGCCAGTAACATCAACTTATTTGTCAGTGGTCTGTCTTGGCTTTGAAAATGATTATACTCGGAACATGTTCTTGCGTACCGAATCAGTTGGAAGACATAATTAAGCGCGATAATTTATGCAGGTGATATATATAGTGGAGTCACAGACACGTGTTTCTGTAATAAAATTTTACCCTATACAATGATAATTTACTTCTGGGTAAAACTTTATACAGAACAAGTGCCTGTGTGTGGAGTTAAAAGGGGAAGCCGATGATAGAAAAGCTGAATTAAGTCGGTCCTTTGATTGTCATGTAGTTTGTTGTTTGTTAGTAAGAAAAAATTCTGCCATCTTGCAAAAAAAAAAAAATAAAATAAAATTACTCATTTCCGTCGAATAAGTATTTTTCAATGTAATCAGTTGAAAACTGGTCATTTCAAATGTAATCGGCAGCTGAAAATTGGTCATGCAATCTGTAAAGAAAGAACTTATCGGGCCCTGCATCAGTCTCTCACCGGAAAAGATGCAATTTTTGCCGCTTCGAATTTTCGTCAGGCATTTGGCTGCATGTGGATAGTATCAGGGAATTTTGTCACCCTTCCTTATTTATTCCTTTTCTGTAATGATTTAGGAATGGACATCCTAAAAGAGTATTTAATTAGAAATAAATTATTTGCTAGTAAGTTCTAGATAATTTTGAGCAAGAAAAGTTTCATTGGAGAAAGGTTTATTATTTTTTTTTTAAGAGAGAATAAGTTCAAGTATTCTTAATATTAAAAAGATTCATTAAACTTTGATGTACAGACTGATAAACGTGTGCCCGATTGTAACATTGTCCAAAAAAGTCAGGATGAATTAAGATATATATTGAAAATTGACACAACTCAATATAACTGACACTGGCGAATTTTCCTGCCCCCCCCCTTCTTTTGTGACCAAAAAATACATATTAAGAATTACAGTGTAACAAGATGTGTCGTAATGCCACAAATGCCCCCGCAGACAGCCAAAATTTCAAATGCCATATTTAGTTTTAAAGTTGTTTGCATTGAAATTTGAACCTCCATTCAGGAAGTTTTCTTCCAAATATCTGGGGCAAAATGCAAGTTGATCTGAACTCGCAGTTATGCACAAAATATGCATTTATAACTAAGATAATAAATAGAAATTGCAAAAGAGGGATACCTCTGACAAAAATCATCGAACCACGACCAAATTCAAACTTGACCTGTATTTTCTGGTAAAATACCTGGCTGCATATGCAATTTCTTCCTTATACATACATCTTTACAAAAGTTAGAGAGCGGACACTGAAAAATTCTTATTTTTTCTAAGTTCAAGAGGGATAACTCTGACAAAAATCATCGGACCATGACCAAATTCGAACTTGACCTGCATGCATATTCCAAACTTCCGCCAGAGTTCCTTTGTACCAAACCGAATCCATTACCAAATCTCTGTGTGCGGAGACGCAGAGGACTATTGGTAGTTTGCTGCTTATTCGTATGACGTATCCATATGTTGTTAGACATCGCATTTAATATATATATTTCTTGGACCCTTTAAAAAACCTGTTGTCCCTCCCCTTTTTTCAAGAATTCTGGAGATCACTGATTAACATACATGTATTTAGCTTTTAAAAAGTTTTTTTTATACTTCGTGGCAAATGTTAAAATAACAAATTAATATTTTTTTTTAAATGACCTACAAGGTTAATTCTATGTTCCAACTGATTACAGAAAATAGGTGAATTATCGAGACTCGGGAGCACAATCCAAATATTTTAAAATATCGGGTTCGAAAATCATATAAATATTCTGTCTCATCCGGTGTAAACAACAAAACAAAACCGTAAATGAAAACCAGCTAAGTTTGGAGGATAAAGAATGCTTTTGTTTCTTGCAGATGTTTAAGTCATGGATTTGTTGGCTTATGATTGGGGACTTTGGAAAAATCTAGTCAGAGAGATTTCATGCAATCAGAATGATCAGGATGCATCCTGCTTAAACACCGCAGTTCAGTGGTATGAAAATGAAACAATGTCTAAATATGGTTGTCAACCACAATGGTCAGAATTCCTCATGTGCCTGCAGCAGGAGGAGCCTATCATTCAAGATAGAGAGCTTAAATGGTACCCTGTTTTCCATCACCTTTCCTATGGTTTACAATCAGTCTTCCTTCAGCTTTTGCTTCACTTCAGACACAAAATACCTACATCAGAATTGGTCAACTTTACCAAAGTCATTGCTAGTTATGTCCATGGTGAAACTTGGGTTGATGCATACATACGAATGCTTGTAGCTCATTGTCAGTTGTTTAATACGGACATATCAGACGACTGTAAGCAAGTCAAAGGATATGTTTTCACCTCAGACAATGAGAAGATGGCAAACTCGGTATTACAGCAGCTAACATCAGGTCGGGGTCATGTGGCTCATTCATCACAGTTATCCCAACAAGGAAAGGAGGAGAGCAGCATACATTTAGATCCTACATTGCATGATGTATATGCCTCTCCTTCAGATGACTGTAAAAATAAAAGTACCACCAAGTCAGTAGAATTGACTGATTTAATAGAAGATAATGACACTGAAGAACCAACTGTAAAGAAAGCCAAAGTATCCAAAGAGGAGGCACTAGAACCAAACAAAATTTTAGAATCCCTAGATGCAGCAACACAGGCTGATTTGATGAAGCTGAGAGAACACTGGCAAAATGAATACAAAGATTTTCCAGAAGAATTTAAGTTATTTTACACTTCAACTCCAAACCAGGTGGGCGAGTACTGCAGATTTATGGACCTTGATAGTTTATCAGAAAATTCTGTGGCAAGTGCTTGTCAGAATCTACTGATAGTTAGTGAAAGCATTAGTCATGACAACAGTGTACAGTTTCTTCAGTCAGCTCTACTGCCCAAACTTTCTGCTGGTGCCTCCAGACCTATACTAGGTCTTTTGAAAGCTATTGGAGAAAAACTTCCAAATTCCCTTGTTGATGGAATATTTATGCACCTTGTTCTGTCAGAGAAATCAAGTTCCTCACATTATGATGTCATGTGCAAGATAATGAAAGATTCCATGCCAGTTCCAGTTCTTGTTCACTTTATCAAGAAACTTAACTCAACATTAGAAGACATAACAGAGGCTCAATTTCCAGTTTACCAAATGCTTTTTGATCTTAAGATTCCCTTGGGAAAAAAAGACATATCACTTATACTAGAAATTTTGCGAAAATCTGCACCAGCCTTTCCTAAGAACTTGAAATTTGGAAAGCTCGTCCTTGCCACCCTCAATGTGTATGGAAAACTGATGGAGAGAGAACATGTAACAACTGTTCAACAGATACTACAGTTCCATACATCTTTCCTGAAAAAATCTATTGAGTCTGCTATTAATAAGCTTGGAACCAATTAATGAAAAAATCCAGTCAGCCTTTGACAAGCTTAGAATCAATATAAACATCTGTGAAATGAACTATTTTCATTTTTGTTTTCTTAATGTTAAATCCAAATGGACTTGGAAATGTAGTGCCTTAAATGTATGTCATTAAAATTTAACACCTCATTTGATATAAAATTGATGTTAAATTCTCAGTCTCCATTGTGTCTTTCTAAATCCATTAATTTTCTTTTTTTTTTGGGGGGGGGGGGGGGGGCAAGTGCCTATCAGAATGTTTAGGCAGTGTTAACCTACTTGGAATAACTTACCTACATTCAAGTGCTGCTTATGCATGAAATACCACTCTTAGTGTTGTTTACCACCTGTGCAAATGTGCAGCCAGACAATAATCGTAAGCCACAACACTGGCCTGAGTCAACTTGGTCATGCTGTTCTGCAGAAGAATGTTTTTAAAGATTTTTTCCCATTCCATATACTCATGAAAAATTGGACCCTATATTCATATTGTAGCTCAACCAAAGAGGTTCTGACCAAACTTGAATCCAAACAACGTACTGATCCTTCAATATCAATGTGACCAACATGGCCTTGCTTTTCATGAGAAGATTTCTCAAAAAAAATTTCCTATGTAATATGCATTATGTCAAATTGTAAAAGGAGGTCAAACTTCCAGGTCAAGGTCATAGGGTCAAAAATCATACATATCTGGAAAGTTCTCGCAGGTTATGCTGCTAATGCACAAGCCAAGTATGAATGCCCTTAGGCTATCTATTCATTCAAAAGTTGTCACTATTGATGTTAAAATTTTTAAAAAGTAGGTCAAACTTCAAGGTCACTGGGTCAGAAATCATAGTACATTTGGAAAGGTCTTTCACAGGTAATGTACATGTGGAACATGAAAGCCCTGTACTTTCTCATTCAGAAGTTATAACCAAAATGAACTTATGTGACAGACAGGCAAAAAATGAGGTCTGGTGTGTCCCTCTGCAAAACTGGGGATAAATAATCATTAATACCAAGCTTCAAGACAATGTTCCAAGTTCCATTCTCCATAAAACATCTAGTAACTCAAAGAAGATTACCATGCAAGATATCTACCTCAGTCTGTTCCTGCAAAGTGTAATATGTGACTAATAAGAATTCTGACATCTGATACAATTACCTTGACATTCTATAGGAAGTGCTGTGAAATTAGAACTATGACTAGTCTTGTAAAAGTAGAGATACATGTATAGCTGTTTCGTTTGTATTAAGATGCTTGTTGCTTACCTTTCAAGCAAATAAAGAAAGTGATCTCATACCTTCCAAACCCTTTTTAGCTCACCTGAGCTGAAAGCTCAAGTGAGCTTTTCTGATCACCCATTGTCCGTCGTCCGTCCGTCCGTCTGTAAACTTTTCACATTTTCGACTTCTTCTCAAGAACCACTGGGCCAATTTTAACCAAACTTGATACAAAGCATCCTTGGGTGAAGGGGAGTGTAATTTGTTAAAATGAAGGGCCAAGTCCCCTTCAAAGGGGAGATAATCAAGAAAATACAAAAATTGGGTGGGCTCATTAAAAAATCTTCTTCTCAAGAACCACTGGGCCAGAAAAGCTGAAACTTATGTGGAAGCATCCTGGGGTAGTGTAGATTCTAAATTGTTCAAGTCATGACCCCCGGGGGTAGGGCGGGGCCACAATAGGGAATCCAAGTTTTACATTGAAATATATAAGAAAAATCTTTAAAAATCTTCTTCTCAAGAACCACTGGGCCAGAAAAGCTGAAACTTATGTGGAAGCATCCTGGGGTAGTGTAGATTCTAAATTGTTCAAATCATGACCCCCGGGGATAGGGCGGGGCCACAATAGGGAATCCAAGTTTTACATTGAAATATATAGGAAAAATCTTTAAAAATCTTCTCAAGAACCACTGGGCCAGAAAAGCTGAAACTTATATGGAAGCATCCTGGGGTAATGTAGATTCTAAATTGTTCAAATCATGACCCCTGGGGGTAGGGCGGGGCCACAATAGGGAATCCAAGTTTTACATTGAAATATATAGGAAAAATCTTTAAAAATCTTCTTCTCAAGAACCACTGGGCCAGAGAAGCTGAAACATGTGGAAGCATCCTGGGGTGGTGTAGATTCTAAATTGTTCAAATCATGACCCCCGGGGATAGGGCGGGGCCACAATAGGGAATCCAAGTTTTACATTGAAATATATAGGAAAAATCTTTAAAAATCTTCTTCTCAAGAACCACTGGGCCAGAAAAGCTGAAACTTATATGGAAGCATCCTGGGGTAATGTAGATTCTAAATTGTTCAAATCATGACCCCTGGGGGTAGGGCGGGGCCACAATAGGGAATCCAAGTTTTACATTGAAATATATAGGAAAAATCTTTAAAAATCTTCTTCTCAAGAACCACTGGGCCAGAGAAGCTGAAACATGTGGAAGCATCCTGGGGTAGTGTAGATTCTAAATTGTTCAAATCATGACCCTGGGGGTAGGGCGGGGCCACAATAGGGAATCCAAGTTTTACATTGAAATATATAAGAAAAATCTTTTAAAATCTTCTTCTCAAGAACCACTGGGCTAGAAAAGCTGAAACTTATGTGGAAGCATCTTGGGGTAGTGTAGATTCTAATTGTTCAAATCATGACCCCTAGGGGTAGGGCTGGGCCACAATAAGAACTACAGTGGGGGAGGAATCAGGTGAAAAACAGCAAGGCCAAAGTTACTCAGGTGAGCGCTGTGGCCCATGGGCCTCTTGTTAAACCATTGTCAAGAGAAAAATAGCAACAACTAAAATTCCTATTTTATTTCCCAAATCCTTTGAAAGAACTTGATTATAATAATACATAAAATTCTTAACATTATTAATATACATGTAAGTAAATGTATATAAAATGTTTCATCCTTAATTTAATATGTTAACATGCACATGTACATAGAATGACATACACATTTCTTGACATTCATAAAAGGACCATATCACTGTGACCGTCGTAACATTTTTTTTTTTATAACTGTACCAGCAAATATGCCACTATCCTAACCACAGATTTCAGTATTCAAACAGAACCAGAGCCTATATTGCAGTATTGCCAAAAAAAGAATTAATTATAAATCTATTGTGTCTTTATGGAGTCAAGCGTTTGGGGTCTCGTGGGAAGAGGGATGTTTTCCTGATATTGTCAAGTCCCAGATATAACATGGTGACTCTTTCCAAACCTGTAAATAAATATTCATGAAACATTTGCATTAAAGTATGGAAATAATTCAATATGCAAGGATAACATTATTTATTAATATGTCAAGCAATTCTCAAATACATGTACAAATTCTAAATCAAAGTTGTCAAACACAAAAATACTTGCCTATACCCCCACCGGCATGGGGAGGTGCTCCATATTTAAATGAGTCAATGTATGCCTTAATACTCTCCAGACCTAGATAATGAAATTGTTTGTGATTGATATGTGACATAAACAAAACTCTTGACAAATGGGCACCAGCATGCTCTGATATTACTAGAAACTCCAAATAAGTATACACTTTAAAAATTTGATGATTGTAAGTGTGTTTATCTATCAGTATACAAGATTGTAGGGCAAGTATATGTATCGTGTATATATACTCACTGACACCATGTTCAGATGCCCGCTCTGTCAAGAAAGCTGGGTCGTGAATTCGCTGTGCACCAGATAAAATTTCCTCTCCTCTCATGAACATGTCATATGAATTTGAATATTTCTAAAATACACAATAAATTTTCTTGAAAATTGAATCTATGACAAACATTTGCAGAATTCACAGAAATGATTTCAATGTATTTTAAAGCCTCTATACACTTTCTTTATTATCTGTAATATATTTAAACATACTGGGTTATTGGGGTCAGGCATGGTGTAGAATGGTCGAACAGCCAATGGGAACTTGTCCAGAATGTAGAAGTCTGTATCATACTACAAAATAGAACTTGTCACTAGAATGACTTTGGCTTTACTCAGAAAGAGATATTGTCATACATCAGGATCTTTTAGAAGACACATTTAGTACACGTACATGTATTACAACTATCACATATCACATCTCTACAACATTTCCATAAAAGACAAGTATTCTCAATGTCAGATTTTTCAGTATATCTAGCATTCCTCTTTCATAAATATTCATATAACACATGGCAAATGCAAAACCAGTATAAACGGGTCACTAATTGCTGAACATATATGGAGCATATAACATCACAATATGTGATCACAGATCTTGCATTTCATTGTTTTAACCAGTATTCACAACTTTACTATAGCAAAGTGTACAGTATTTTTTTCATTCATTTGACCTATACTTTCTTTTTTAATGCCATTGTGGAAACACTCCAATGCATGTACACTTTCTAACAAGAGGCCCATGGGCCACATCACTTACCTGAGCACTTTGGCTAGTCGAAAGCAGATATCGTTATTGAAAAGTTTAAACATAAAAGTGGTTGGGAAGGGGGGGGAGGAGGGTATAATATGAACGCACTTGAATCTACACTACTTGAAGAATTAATTCTTAGAATTCTAATTCTAAGAATTACTCTGAATTAATATGACCAATTATGGCCTTCCTGTTATTGAGAAGAAATTTTTTATTGAAATATCCTTTATATTCCTTTGTATAACTTTGATACCCTGTTATGGCCCCTCTTTACTCCTGTGGGGTCATGATTTGATTAAATTTGAATCTACAATACATGCGGATGCTTCTTTATTAATATGACTAATCATGGCTTGCTGTTTTTGAGAAGATTTCTAAAGATTTTTTCCTGTATATTCCTATGTAAACTTGGATTGCCCATTGTGACCCCACCCTACCCCCAGGGACAGGGTTGCAAATAACATTTTAAACCTTAGGGGCCATGTGCCCCCCCCCCCCCCCCAACTTCACAAGTTTTACTAGCCCATATTGATATTTTGGGGCCCACAATTTTCTGTTCACTTAGTAAAAAAAATCTTTTCTTATCATAATCTCAGATAAAAATACTTTATTGTCCACAGTATTTCTTTTCAATTTTTCCTGCAGATTTCAACACCACTTGTATGAAATTCCACTTTCATTCACTTTGAGGCATGTATTTTAAATTAATATATGTTTCTCTCGTAAAATTACAAGCGTACTTTACCGACTTTCAAAAGATCAGAAAACATCTTCATCATTCTTATTTCAGGAGGAAAATTAATGAATATAAAGCTGCTAATTGTGAGTAATACACAGAATGCATCTTAATAGGATATGGACAAAAACCCACTATTGTTGATACATATAAGGAATTTTCATATATTTAGGGAAGCGTATCATCGACACGATTCTGGGTCTTGAAAATGTTCTAAAGGAAGAAAACAGTGAAAACAAAAGTGCATTTAATAGTAGAACCAAACCACAATATGGTTCTGGAAAAGGTCTGATAAAATTCTTACTCACCATGTGGGCGATAACATCCTCACAGGCAAAATTACTCGCATTTGTGAGTGGGTGAGTGGTTATTTGCAATTTTTTCCTAAGTAAAATTTTGATTGTCCATTATGGCCCCACCCTACCTCCCGGGGGTCATGATTTGAACAAATTTGATTCTACACTACCTGAGGATGCTACCATATAAATATGACCAATCATTGCTTTGCTGTTCATGAGAAGAAAATTTTTAAAGATTATTTTCTATGTATTCCTATGTAAAACTTTGATCACCCATTGTGGACCCACCCTACCCCCGGGAGTCATGATTTGAACAAACTTGAATCTACAACTACCTAAGGATAATTCCATGTATGTTTCATATTTTCTAACACAGTGGTTCTTGAGAAGATTTTCAAAAGATGCCATTAATTTTTCACTAATTCATAATTATCTCCCCTTGGAAGAAGGCGTGTCCCTTCTTTTGAACAAACTTTAATCCCTCCTACCCAAGGATACTTTCTGGAAAGTTTGGTTGAAATTGGCCCAGTGGTTCTTGAGAAGAAGTCAAAAATGTGAAAAGTTTACAGATAGACAGATGAACGCTGGACAAAATGTGATCAGAAAAGCTCAGGTGAGCTAAGAACCTGAATTATACCTTGGCTTTAACAAGTCGCCCCAGGAGTTTCTCGGCGGGTGTACTGAGATCATCTTCATCTCCCATTTCCACTCCATTTTCTCTCAGCATCTTCACAGCCTCAGGGTACTCCAGCACCAGACTAAAATGTCACGTATTATACATACAGATGTGTTTAAAAGAAATTTTTATTTTTATTTGAAAAAATTAGGGTTCTCAAATCAGTCAAATTTTAGTAACCAGTTATTTGCCTGCCCTCCCCATTAAGTACTTATTCATTCATTATTTAAGAAAAAATTCAAAATTTAAACTCATCTTCAGATCTTCATGAATAAATGATGTTCTTTATGGTTTTAAGCAAGTTCAGATTCTAAATACTGATGTTAAGTAAGTCATGAGTGAAAAGAAGAAGAAAAATTGAAACATTTTTAATAAAATATAATACAAATGATTATAATAAACATTCAATTCTTATTTAATGATTATCAATGACAAGTCAAATGTAAATACATTCACGAAAATTTGAACATAGGCATGTACATGTAAATTCAATTTCATCATGTCATATATATCATCAGATTGTCCGACAAATATTTGTTCCAAAGGAAATTTAAAAAGTTTAAAACTCGTTTCTCTGATGTTAACTTGATGTCACTAGGGTTGACAAGTAAATAATTTAATAGATTGTCTCTCTCGTGAAAGTAAATTCAGCTACTCAGGGTTGATATTTTATAGATTTGGAATTGCCTGTTTATTTGAAATATTTTTAGACATATAATGATAACAATGAATAAATATTGCACAGTTTTATATTTTTTTAAAATCCTTGAGTACTTATTTTATTTTAGTATTCCATACCCGGACCTTTTCGACCTGTACTCATTGACAACCCAAGAAAAAATCTCTTTGGTTTATAAATCAAGAAAAGCTTGAGTAGTTTTCCAAGGGGCAAAACGCTGTCGAAAATTGCTCGATCATAGCCAAAACAGAACTTAACCTAGATATTCTTATGTTAAATTTCAGTATGTGCAACCTCTGCAAAGCAAATGAACGGAAACTGCAAATAATTGGAATTTTTCTAAGTCCAAGGGGCATAACTCTGTCAAAAATTGCTCAATTGTACCCAAACAGAATCTGACCTAGATATTCTAATGATAAATCTGTTTACCAAATTTCATTTCAGTATGTGCAACCTCTGTGAAGAAAATGAACAGAAACTGCAAATAATTGGAATTTTTCCAAGTCCAAGGGGCATAACTCTGTCAAAAATTGCTTGATCATACCCAAAACAGAACTTGACTTAGATATTCTTATGATAAATCTGTATACCAAATTTCAAGAAAAGTTTGAAGTATTTCAGTATGTGCAACCTCTGCAAAGAAAATGAACAGAAACTGTTGGTGGACCGACAGACAGACCGACTGACCAACCGACAGACAGCAGCAAAGCAATATGTCCTCCCTTCTTCGAAGGGGGGCATAAATATTGCATAAAATGTTGGTTAATTAAGTGTCATCTACAATTCAAATTTTATTTGGCTCAAAGACCACCTAATAAAACTCACCTTGGTTCTAAAAATTTAAAAGATTCAGCCGGATACTGCTTATTGACAGTTTCTATTTCCTCTTTAAAACTGAAAAGAACATAAAGCAAGGATAAAACTTAAATAAAATATGAAAAAGTCTCATCAAGTTGGTGACTACTGCTCTTGAACTTCAAAGTATTGAAGTATCATGACATAATATTAATGCATATACATGTATCTAATAGATTACTTTACTGCATTAAATTCTATCAATGCAAAATTGTGCATCATTATATATACTTAATTTCGAAGTATATAATTAAACATAAATTAATAAATGTAACTTTATTCATAACGATACTTATGCAGGTATTGTATGCATTTGCACTTAAAGCCATATATGGCATATTTTTTATAAGTTCAGATAACCAAACTAAAAAAATCTTTCTATTTGATTTATTACTTTATAAAAAGACAGGACTTTCCTGTAAATTACACGTTTTAAATCAATCGCGTTTCAAAGATATCAAAAATTTAAAACAGTAACCAATTTATTTACCAACTCCACATTTAAATAGCAGACAAATTTAAAGTCAATTTAACTACAGAAACATGAGGTTATTCAAGTTCAAAATCAGTGAAAGTTTTAGTTTGAATGTAAATAGAATATATCTTGTATATCTACACTCAATCTCGTATTATTATTTTTTAAACTCAGATATGCCACATAGATCTTTAAAATTTTTAAATCAATACTGTTCAAATTGCTTTACAAATAATAATATACCGGTACATTAATGGAAGTTCAATGAATTAGAACTTCAGAAAAGAGATCTGAGAAAGCATGTATAGACCTACTTGTCTCTGAGACCTTTGAAAATGTTGATGAACATGTCTCCTATGACCTTCAAGACTTCATGGTAGTGAAATTTGAATGACATCTCCAGATCCAGTCCCACAAACTCTGTCAAATGTCGATGGGTATTAGAGTCTTCAGCTCTGAACACTATAAGAATACAATTACATGTACATATCAGAAAATATCAAAAGGCATGTCTTAAAATTCCAACCAAACAACAACCATTCTCAAAGTAAATCAGAAAATAAAAGAATTCACACTGGAAATGGGTAAATTCCTTTTCTCTATTTATAAATAAATTTCATTTCCTGTATTTCTACAATGGTGCTGGTATAACATTCTGAAATACAGAGACTGAAAAACCTCATTGCCTTAGTTATGCCTGTATGTATCTGATGACAAATGCCTAGGTACACTGACCTGCTCCTACGGTGTAGACTTTATCGAAGTCCGAGCATATACACATCTGCTTGTAGAGCTGTGGAGACTGAGCTAGAAAGGCCTTGGACTTAAAATAGGACACAGTGAACACATTGGCTCCACCCTCTGAAGCAGCTGTTTGTTCAAAATAAATACCACATTAAAATCTCTTACTTTTTATCTCACATAAATTCTGATTTCAAAGATTATAAATATGTACATAAAACAGATGAAATAGCCAGATAATACATGTATTCACATTTCTATCAACTGAAATCATGAGTTGTTATCAGTCAAAAATACCTGCTCATTCAATACAGCATTGTCACAGATAGAAGCCACAAATGATATACTGCACAAGTTCATAAATTAAGGCTTATGTTTACATACAACTTTATTCAAAATATTACAGCCCAATTTAAATTAATGAAATTTTAAGATAACAATTCTGATAAGTAAATCATTTACTACTTTCAAGGCCACTTGTAAGGCTTAGGTCAAATCCTATGGCAGTACTGAAAAATCTCCTCCATATTTACTACAGCTTAAAAATCAACCAGAAGTCTCTGACAGGACTAGAATTCTTTTGGTTTGTAATTATAATAAAGGAAGAGAAAAAGAGCACCTGGACTTCAAACTTTGTAGCTATGATAACACCTATAAAAAGTATTGTGATACTTTTTTTTCTTCTGCCAAGTTTTAATTGATGAAATCATACCAGAAACTGTAAAAGTAAAGTTTTGAAAGAATTCCACAATTTTTTTTTTTTTTTGTAACCACTGCTACACCACTCATCTAAAAACTGTAGATAAACATAAACAAATCAGATGCAGACAAAGATTGGATTAATACATTCAGTATCATGTATTTGCACATAAAGACAGTGCATAAAGACAGAGGAAATAATGTATCAAAATATACAGGTAATTATTTGAGTTTACCTGAGATGATCTTTGGAGAGTGAATTTCTATAAATCCTTGACTATCCAGGTGTTCTCGGAAGAATCGGCATACACCTGCTGTGATTCTAAATATAGCATGATTGGTTGTGGTACGCAGATCCAGAATTCTGTTGTCAAGTCTCGTGTCCTGATTTACCTTTGCTAAACTCTAAAATGTAAATATTTTAACTGAAAACAGGACGATCTCTCATCCATGAAATCTAATTTTATTTTTCATTGTAAGCATACAAAAATGCTTTCTTTTATTTTTAAAGACAATCCCAACCCCACCTCCACCTTTTACCTTTACTTTTTTTTTAGACAAAAAAATTGAAGTCCAAGGATTTCAGAAACTTTTTTTGCAAGTTTTAAAATGAACAATCAATAATATGAATTAGAACTAATTTTAACACTGATATGCTTAAAGATACATCCAACAAAGTGAATGGGATGAATTCTTAGATGCAGCTTGAAATAAATCTTGCAACATACATCCTTCATGCATAACCCAGGAAACTTGAGTACGAATCTCGTTTTTTACTGTTACAGTAACATGTGTTTGCAGCTGCTTTTTACATGTATATTGAAGTGCCAGTGGCATACTCCATAGCATTATCAATATCAAGATCTCCATCACAATAATGTGAAATATAAATTAACAATATTAATATTTAAGGATTGAATAAAATATCAAGTCTTTGATTAAATTACTGGTATTACTGGTAGTTTACTGGTTAAGACTCAAATACAAATGTGAAGCACATTGACAAATTCATTGTCATACTAACACAACAGGTATTGTAAAAACTCTCCCAATGGTAAAACAGAAACAAAAGTTCATCTTAAAACACCAGATCATTCTGCCTTATATGCTGTATAATTTTTTCATGCTCAAAATTTTGTGCCTTGATCATTCAAAGAATGAGTATGAATTTTCAATTTATTTGAATTAATCACAAAAATATGGGGGAAGTCAAGTATTTTGGGATATTTTCAGCAAGTTTGCTTGAACCACAGAAATTATCTTTCTGTATGCTATAAAAATATTGATAATGTACATAAGAATTACAGTTACAGTCAAACCTGTCTTAGGGAATATGATTCCCTGAATAAAGAGACGACCTGTCATATGTGACCATTTTAGGATTTCCCTTGACAGGTCACATAATACAGGTTTGACTATATTTATTTCATACTTACTGTTTCATCAGTTTCAGCACGAGAAGCATCCTCTATCAGTAAAGGTAGCTGTGGTTCTGCTGAACTGATCACCCACACCTACAAACAATAAGCCAAATGTATGTACCCAACCAATAAGGCCCCCCCCCAAAAAACTTCAGAGATACTGGAGTATTCAACTCGACCTCTTTCTGTGTATGTGGGGAATTAAATCACATCAACTCCAGAGATCCCTTTATGTTCAGTGTACCATGTGTACACGTAACTCACTTGGTAACAAGGTACAGTTGAACTTCGGTATCTTGAACATCGATATCTTGAATACCATGGATATGTCGAAGTGATTTGGAAGTCCCATCCACACATTCCTTAAGTATTTTACCCTTGATATCCTCGGATATCCTGAAGTTTTTTTCCTCGGTCCCATGGAGCTTGAGATAACGAGGTTCAACTGTAATTTCTGATTTTATTAAGTTCTCAGCAGACCATGATGACCATGTTTCACCCACCTGAAGGCAGTGTAATTCCACATCTCACCTGAAGGCAGTTTTATTCCACATCTCACCTGAAAGCAGTGTAATTCCACATCTCACCTGAAAGCAGTGTAATTCCACATCTTACCTGAAGGCAGTGTTATTCCACATCTCACCTGAAGGCAGTGTAATTCCACATCTCACCTGAAAGCAGTGTAATTCCACATCTCACCTGAGGGCAGTGTAATTCCACATCTCACCTGAAGGCAGTGTTATTCCACATCTCACCTGAAGGCAGTGTAATTCCACATCTCACCTGAAGGCAGTGTAATTCCACATCTCACCTGAAGGCAGTGTAATTCCGCATCTCACCTGAAGGCAGTGTTATTCCACATCTCACCTGAAGGCAGTGTAATTCCGCATCTTACCTGAAGGCAGTGTAATTTCACATCTCACCTGAAGGCAGTATTATTCCACATCTCACCTGAAGGCAGTATAATTCCACATCTCACCTGAAGGCAGTGTAATTCCACATCTTGCTGAGTACAGGACTCCACTCCCTGCTCCACTTTTCTTACAAAACCCTCAACATCCACAATAGACTCCTTGTGTATACTGAAAATACACTGTATATTCATCATTTTGGCTAATGACTCTTTTAAAAGATAACATTAGACAATGGTAAACTTATTCTGTATAGAGAGTTTTATTAATGACTAGATATGCACAAAGTGCCTAGCTGCCATGTGTTTTAAAGTACAGTTGAACTTTGATATCTCAAACACTGATATCTCAAATACTATGGCTATGCCAAAGTGATTTGGAAGTCCCAACCACTTCTTATTTCAGTATTTTACCCCTGATATCTCGAACCCTCGGATACCTTGAGGTTTTTTCTTGGTTCCATCGAGTTCGAGATAAAGAGGTTTGACTGTATACTGTAATAGAAATGAATACCTTGCAATGAATTTTATCATTTGTTTGCTGACTTTGTCTCCTACTGCAGCTAAAGCCTGCACTGTCCATTTCTGTTGTCGTAACACAATAAAACACTGTTTCCCTGTAATGACATAAAAGTTTCTCCATATAAATCAATGTATAAAATAGCTATAGTCCAGATGGTGTGAAACACTACAAAACCCGTAATTTTGTGACATTCATATGCTGAATATCACAAGCCTATGTTAAAAGTAGTGCAAGAGCACAATATACACCTATCAGCCATAATAGCAATAAAGCATTAAATATTTTTGTTAATTTAGCATCCACCCAGGTGAGCTAAAAACCAGTAAACTGACTCCTTACATCAAAATCTCAAAGTCACACATGGGTGACAATGGTAATTGAAAAATCGTCTATGATGATATATTCACAGGTCAAATGTCATTAGCCTAGGTTATATGACAGAATAAAGTTTTGGCACTGACATGGATGAATAGACATTGATGAATAAATTTGAGTCAAAATAGCAAATCTGTTGAAATCTGTTGAAAAGAGGGGGAGAGGGGCATTATTAGGTAGATTACAGGAAAAAAGACTAACCCAGATATTATTTTTCTTTTTGTATAAGACAAACGTCTGTTATTTGTTGCTTTAGGGTGAGTTCACCATGCACTGGACACCCTTGCACTTGAACAAGTTCTAGCGATATCCCTACCAACCGAAATTTATCAAAATGAAGCTTAACATGTATTATGTGATTAAAATATGAATTTGTGACATAATTTTATGCTATTTATTGAGAAAATATTATTAAAAAACAAACTTTTATAAGTTTCAACTCTTCTGGTCCAGTGTTTCTTAAGAGGAAGATTTTGAACAATTTTCCCTACATATTCCTATACGTAAAACTTTCAACAAAATATTGCACAAATGTTTCATCATGATCATCTTTTTCAGCCCCACCATACCTGATTTGAACAAATTTGAATCTACATTATGTAATGAAGCTTTCACATATGTTTCAACTTTTCTGGCTCAGTGGTTCTTGAAAAAGAAGATTTTTGGAAGATGTCACTAAATTTTCATCAATTCTTAATTATCTCCCCTAGAAAGAGGGTGTGGTGCTTCAGATGAGCTAAAAAAAAAACCAAGAAAGATAATCCAAGTGAGGCAACTTAAGGAAAATAACAGAGAGGAATACTTTAACAATCATCTGTTTTGTACTTGACAAGGTGAATTACAATGAATAACTCAAGAACATAACCACTGAAGATTTAATAGATGGATTGAAAGCAAAAGTCAAGTCTTTGGAGGAAAATCTAATTCTTCCTAAATATTTGAATCGTATTGAGTGCAACAAGCTCAATGGAATTACATATAAGAACAAAAGAATTTTTTGCTGGTCTGCACATTTATCAAGCAAATTTTGGTATGCAAGTTCCCATACGTTCCTGGTTACCACAATTCATTGTGAACATCAAGAACAGCAGACAAAACATGTAAATGACCAAGATTTAGCTTTTACAGAGAGCTCAAATAAAACAGAATTGCATAAAACAGAAAATATATCAAGGCCTTTCATTGAAAACTTGCACTTTTTAGACACCGGAAGTCTAGACTGACTGACTGACTTAGAGCATCTAACATTGACCTTTGTGGTATGGAGGCAGATCTAATGAAATATTAAAAGTAAGTTATAATGTTACGGTTTCTATGGAATCCAATAAAACAATGGTGCATGCACCATCAAATATACTGATTATGTTTTTTTTTTCATGCAATTTCCATAGCTGCAGTTACTGCCCTTGTCTCCCTGTCACTGATTTTTGGCACTCATATTCTACACAGTTCAAACAGAAAAGTAGTTTGAAAAATGGCCTTTACCAATAAGTTAATGAATCATTACATCATGACCGTTATCTCTTTGATAAACATTCAATGATGAATTTAATACTCATAAGCAAACCTTTAGCTCTGCTGGTCTGTAGACGAGCCCTAACCCACACTTTCTTATCAGCCTGAGCTGGGGTTAAATCCTTCACATCCAGATACTCTGTACCAGAGTCCAGCTTCTTTGCTGACCTTATCATAGGCAAGTTTCCATACAATCCCTTGGACACATCCTCTGTTTCTACAGCATCCTGGCAAAACATACAGAAAATTTTATATAGTCCAAAAGTTTCAATTAATTTAGAAATACGCTTATTGATTGAGTTTCGAAAAACAACCAACCATTTTACTATGGTCAATGGATAAGATATGTGGAGATACAGAAAGTATGTCTTATACATATATGAAATTTCTATGGATGATGAAACATTTGTGCAATATTTTGTTGAAACTTTCCTAACAATGTTAGCACCTTTAACCTCTTTATATTAACCCTGATATAAAATATGATATGGAAAATTCAATAGAATTTAAGAAAGCTAAACCAATACTGTATTTATTTCATCCAACACTTCTATCCCTTATCCACCTTCTGCTCCCCAGCCACCATTTATTGAATATGACTTGCAAAGCACATAAAATGAAAGCTTTTACCTTTCTTATTATTTGTTAACATTTCATAAACTATCAGTAACAAAACAATTGATGTCTAGGATTTTATTCTATAACAGTTCTGTGTGCTGCGTTTGGGAGAAAAAGGGGGAGGGGGTAAAATTCACAACCAAGATAAACACATGTATCTTAGTCAGCATGGAAATTCTTGTCCCCATTTAAATTCTTTTTTTTTTTTCGTCTTATTATAAAGTACCTTCTCTCACTATCTTACCATATGTCTGGGTGCTAATAACTGATTATAAACCCGCTTTACCTGCTGTACAGACTTATTGGCAGCCTTATATTCAGCTTTTTTGGCTGCCTTTTCTGCATCTTTCTGAAGTTTTTTCAGTGCCTTCTTTGACATAGGCTGTCCATCTGGACTGTAAGAGAGAATTGTTTATTCAATTTATTATACAACTGGCTTACGGAGCCAGCTTAAATAGAATTTACATAAATGTATGTAGTCGAGGAAATTCGAATATTCGTTGATGCAACATACAGGATGTTTTTGTTTGAAATTATTTAGAGTACAATAAAATACATGCCCTAAAACCGTATCTGTTTTCTCTTTATCCATTTGTATATTTTCTATTCATCAGACACCCCTGGCCCTGCCTTTTGTCTTGTGCCAGATCCACGTGTGTGAATCCGAAAATGGTCTACCTGTCAAAAACGCGTAACGTACACTGACGGTCGTGCAAGTTCCGGTTTCATACACGTGCCAGAGGTCAGTCCCAGCATGCATTAGATTAGAAGACTGAAGCGAGACGTAAAGGTGGAAGAGCCGTTCGTGCGTAAACTTTTGATTTCGACAGGCCACGGACCCACTTTCCAATGAAGTCAAGAAAATGCCGAAGATTTCGAAAAGGAAACAGCAAAAACCAAGCCATCTGAGTGGTAAGAAAGTGAATTTAAATTGTACAATTCATATTTACTTTACGCGTGCGCGTATGCCAGTGAATCGATTTTTTGTGCAGTCGATTTTTCAATTTACTTGGATTGTTGCAGGAATTTCGATATAGTAAAAGCAGAAATTGTCTACATTACCTATCAGAATTGCTTGACACTTCGCTTTCTTGTTTGTTATAAATATGTTTGTATATATTTCTGTATAGTGAATACTTTAGCAGACGAATTTTCTCATTTTGTAAACAGATCTCGTGCATGAAAATTTCTTAATTCTATTACATATGATCACATGTTGACAACCAAACTGGGTCAGGTCATATTTACCTGTGTAGAGTCTGCGATAGAGACAGTCACGTTCCTTCAATGGACGTGCATTTGATTGTCTAAATTGATAACATGAACCCTATAGATTCTGTAGCTATACAATGGGATTAATAGTGTACTTTCACTTTATTCTGCTAATGTAGCCCGAGGGGTACCATTTAGTTAACTCTATTTGTTTAACTTTTTCCTACTGAAAGACTATATTTTTTCCTGTAATTTTTTACAGTGATCTTAGGCTTTACAGCTTGAACACAGCTATGTATAAATTATAATGAAAATAAGAATTCATGTGTTCTCACAATTAAAGTACAAATAAATGACAATATGTCTCAGATCCAGATAACTTTCCTCCTTTATTGTCCAAATATTGACTATTAATTGAAAGATAATTTTGTGTATGATGTTATCGTAGATTGAAATAAATAAGAATGTAGTCATTAAAATTTATTTAAAGGTTAATCCTTAGTACAAATATAAAGTTCACTATAGTTTTTAATTCATCATTGCTGGGGAAGAGGTTTGATAGTGAAAACTAAGACAGCTAGTCCTCCCTAAAATGGAAATATTGAATGGATACATGTACCTGAGTGGTTTACAAATTTGTTTCTTATAAGTGATGCCGGGGGTTTCGAGACAGTTAACAGTAATAGGCTGGTTTATATAATGATCATACAGTGTGTGATTGATCGGATGTCAAGGTATAGGGAGCTCATGCTAAGTCAGCCCTCTCTCTGTAGTGAGGCTGTTAGTAAGAACTCTGTAACTGTTTTTATGTCTTTGTGTTAGCATGTATGTAGGAATATTATACATCCTGAGTTGTCCAAAATGTAGGCATGATTGTAGTAAAGCTGTAGTATCGATGTGGTAAAAATACTTTTGAATAGAAAGTTATTTCATTCTGTATATACATACCATTGGTTTTCTGATTTCAATTGAGAATTCAGTCATCATAAAGGTAAAACATTTTACTTCAAACTTTGTAAGACTGAACTTTTCAAGTACAATTTGAGTGGTCAGTTAACTAAATATTTAGATAGGAAACTCAGCTTTCAATCAACAAACAAGATCTGAGAACAAATTTGTCACATGAAATTGAATTAAGGTGCTCACTCATTTAAAATCTGTCCTTAATGCTTATGATTATCCAAAAGAAATCTAATTAATAATTAAAATGCACACAATTTTAGTATACCATGCAGGGCTAAATTTGATAGAAATGGTAGACTATTTTATAAAGGAATAATAATCATTCATAACAGTTCAGGGTTGTCCCTAAGAATTTAAATAGCAAGGGGACATTGAAAAAGTAGAAGGGGGTTGGGGTTCCTCCCTTAACAGGAGGTTGAAGGGGAATACCAGAGTATTTGGGGGATTATATCATTGTAGGTGGGGAAATTCACCAGCCCCCAGGTCTTAGGGGCAGCCCTGACAGAGTTATCACTTATCAGAGAGCCAAAGAAACTTTAAGCAACTTAATTGTTTAATATGCAAACTTGCTTTTTCCTTAAATTTTGGATGTGAATCACTGTTTGTAAAATTGTAATTATTATGCATGATTTGTAAACGGGTGGAAATAATGGTCTTAGACATAGTTCTATCCATTTTGTTAAATTGAAAGAGGATTGTAGAACTGTCACAATGTGATGAAATAAAAGTACATTTATTTATTATTTGTGGTATACGAAGTGTACAGTAAAATAGAAATTCACATGATTTAACCATGTTAACAATTACTAACTTTTTTTAACAAAATATTTGGATCTAAAAATCTTTTTTTTTTCTCTAGCTTTTATACATTCAGACTTGCCCAGTCTTGACAGAATACAGTGTAGAAACACATCTTTGTCAGACTAACGCCTCATGTATAGTCACATCCTAGCATGCACATACCCTAGAGCAAGCTAATTTCAATGGCAGGTCATGCATGATTAAGAATAAATACTTTGCCAAAAATGCATTACTGGGTGGTGACCTTCGGGTACGCCGAACTAGGAGGTTTTTACAGCGATTCATTATCCTGTTTGTTTTGCATGCAGGAATGCCCACAACTAAGTTTCACCATGCATGACAGGTCAAAATCAATGCACATTTTAAAACCATATATTATGTACATACATTCAGCTCAGCTAGCAGTATAACTTGATACCTAGTCATATGCATCAATTGCTTCAGATTCATTTACCATGCATATACATGTGTAATTTGGTGTACATAGAGTTTTACCAGTATTGAATTACAAACATTTTGCAAAGATATTTACAAAAATATTGATAATGTTGACACAGATCTTTATGCAGTGCTGACATCTGATAGATGATAATGTCATGAAATATTAATTTCTTTTTGGTTATTTGTGAAATAGTGTAAAATGAAAACAGAAATTATTATTTCGTTGAAAATTGATTAATGTAAAAAAGGCATTTAGGTTTTCCATCTTGGTGGTCATGAAAATGTCTGCTTAGACTAAAACATTTCCAAACACTTTTGTTTTGATTGCAATTATCATAATGATTATTATTACTTTTTTCCATCTATAGAGGTGAGAGGGAGGGGGTCTTATACTTTACATTAACATTCATTTGAAACACTACAAAACTAATATTACAGTATTTTGTACCTGTTTCATTTCTGTTTCGATCAATATGTTTTACAATCTGGCAAATGCATTTTCATTGCAGACCCCACTTAATGTCTGTATTTTTCACTTCTCTTTCTTCTAACTTTTTATCATAAGTTTTTTGATATTTAACAGATGTATCATACCTTAAAGAGATTTTTAAGTGATTTAGTTTTCCTCCTCCAGGAAAAATATCTGATTAACAAATGAATGGATGAAAAGCATTATTTAGACAATTCTTTGAACCCTCCCCCCTTTTTTTTTGGGGGGGGGGTAATTAAGACAGCATTTTCCTGTTATAACATTCATACTTTGTCTTCATTTTTTCACTGTATATAGACAATGAGATGCTCTATTTTTTTCAATTTTGATGAGTTCAACCCATTCACCAAAAAATTGATATAAGAAACCTGAAAGTGCCTTTGGAAAAAAAAAATATATATGGTTAACATCTCTAATGGTATATTTAATGACCTCTGAAAATTAAAATATAGAGTACAATTGTGTTGAAATACTAGTTACTATATCATCTCTTTGTTATCACCTGGAGGTTATGTAGGGTGTTTCTCAGATTACACAGGTATGGTTACCTGTGTCAACACATACCTGCTGGACACTTCAGTGGACATTGTATAATCTCTATTGTGTAGAAATTGAAGTGGACAGTTATGTAATTCTCAGTTAAAGGGAAAGAGCATAATCCTTTGGGTAGGTCACACATTGAGGTTCTGCAGAGGGTATTTCAGAAATTGCAATTGTTTATTATGAAAGACCACAAGAGAGAGAAGGGAAGAACGTGAGTACAAGATTTTTCGTCAGTGGAGAACATATTTAAAAAGTAAAATTTTATGTTATTGAAACAGCATATTTGGTCAAAAAGAATGATAATAAATAAAAGTGATTAAAATGTAAAGTAACAGTATCCCCCATCCCCACCCCACCTCCACCAAAAATTGTAAGATTTAAAGTTTTAATTGTTTCCTCTTTTTTTTTCTTTTGTTGATTTCATTAAATTAATTTGGATCCTGAAATACTCATTTGAATTTCATTGACAGTTGTAGGGGTTAAAGGAAAAGAATGTCTTAATTAGTCACCCCTTTGTTCACTCAGAGCATGAATGCTGTATAATTACAGGTATTTGTTGAAATGCCTAGCTAAATCACATGTTTTCATACCTGTCAATAGACCCGTGTATGTATATTCAGTCAATGTGTTTATGCATGCTGGATAGACCCTACAGGTGTTCTACATGGCTGCTCTTGAGACATGCATGACTGGACCCAATTAATTCCCCCCAATATGAGCATCTATAGAACTGTAACCTACAGCTAAAAAATATATATACATCTACCTGAGAATGGCCAATACTTTACCTAAATGCATTGATCTATTTCCATTTTCTTACAAGCAATATTCAGTGAGATTAATAGGTAGCCAGTGTGGGTATAAGCAGTTTTGTGTGGACATTGTGATATAATAAGGTGACACCTTAAATTTCAATTGTTAGTAAGTTGAAACCATTGTTTTTAGGTGTGACTGTGGAGCCTAGCGCAAATGTAGGCAAGATTATGTAAGCTTCTGGGGATTAATATGTTATGTCATTTTATCAAAGGTTTATGATATAATAGATATCAGGGAGACACTGAAGTTTCCAAATCAGGCCTTAACAGCTACAGTTTAAATACTAGAAATGTTTATACTGTAACATGCTGGTTAAGCCTTTGCACGCGAGCTTTTAAACTATGCATGCATGAAGGTATTTATTGAAGAGCAATTTTCTTGCTAAGATGTTTATCACTATGTTAAGGGTTAGCAGTATGCTTTGTAATACAACAAATTTTCCATCTAAAGTGTTGTTCTAGATGTGATGGTATAATTAAATGATTTTTTTTTCCTATGGTTGTAGACAATGGTGAGAGTCCTCTACCTAACAACACAAGAGGAAGAAAACTATCCAAAACAGCTGTAGCAGATGACAATGGGAACTTCATTGAAAAGGGCACAAGAAGAAGGCAAGTCCTAAAAAAACCAGAAACTTCAACATCCAAGAGTAAGGCTCCCTCAAAGAAAACAGACTCCAGAGAAAATGGAAACATGGTGGAGGGCTTGGGAAATGGCGAAAATGGACAGACCAATGGGAATGCTTCACTGAATGATCTTGATGACAGACATGTGAGCAAAGAAGAGGAAAATAAAAAGCACAAGAAATCCAGAAATCATACTGCAGCAATGGACAATGAAGTGGAAATTGCAATAAAAATGAAGTCTGAAAATTCTCATATACCAAATGGGAATGCTGCTAAAGAGGAAGTAGCAGAGGGGGATATCTCGGATGGAGCTAGCTATGATCCTGGTAGTGAGGAGGAGGATAGCAATACTGAGATGGAAGACATCCTTAATGAGTCTTCAAATACCAGCACAACATTAAGGATTGAAGACAGTGATGTAAATGAAGACCCTTTCCGAGAGGGATCTCACTTTGAGGTGGAAAATGGCATGTTTAAATGTGAATTTTGTGGTGTATTGAAGACAGATGTAACCGAATTAAAGACACATTTAAGGGGACACACTGGGGAACGCCCTTTTCTATGTTTGGTATGGTAAAAAGTGTTATGTTAATACATTCAGTTATTTAAAGTAGAATGATCATGATATTCTGGGAAAAAAAATGCAGCAAATTAAACTTCTTAATAAGAAGCCAAAGCTTAAAGTTTTCATACATATTTTGATCATTATCTTGGGTAATCCATGTTTCATTCCTAAAATATGAGAATATTCCTCAGTTTAAAATAAGTGAATCTTAATCCACTCTCCCTTCTCTTCCACTGCTATAAAGAATACTGTAGAATCCAGCCTGCAATTTAATGATTGTAATGACAATACAGACATTCCGTAAAGGGAGATAACTCTTACACAAACCATATTCTTTCAGGTGTGCAACAGAGCTTTCAATGCTAAAAGGACACTGCTTTATCACCAGTTTTCAGTGCATGGAATAGAACATAAAAGTGTTGCTGCCAGATACCCTGACATACGCAAGAGAAAGTTTGAAGCTGGAGAACTAGTGGATGAGTCTGTCATTCAGGAGGTGGACAAGAAACGAAGGAAGTTTGAGAATGAGCATGGTGTTGATCTTGTGACTGATCCCCTCGATAACAGCCTGCCATTCCTTGTGAATGGTGTAGTGGTAGAGAACAGTAAAAAGCGGGTCTGTGAAATTTGCAAAAAAGTGTGCATGAAACCCAGTGATTTAAAGAGACACATGATGTCGCATACAGGTGAAAGACCATTTAAATGTGAGGTTAGTGAATTTGTATAAATGCAAAAAGTAAAACCCAAAACAAAAAATTCTGCCATCACAAGCATATTGGCAAATGATTTGTTATCTGTAATTCTGATATTAAGAATCATGATTTCAAGTAAATAACTGTTTTAGACAAAGAATGAACAGAATCAAGATATATTTATTTCCCCCAATACATCGTTATATATATCATGCACTTGATTTTATTTATAGGTGTGTGGTAAACCATTTAGAGCTAAGAACAGCATGATGTATCACCTAAAATCAGCTCATGGCTATATGGTTGAGTTAAGTCCTGGACTTGAAGAGCGCTATCTAAAATTGAAAAAGCAGTCAAAGGTACCAACAGACAAAGGAAGATCTAATAATGCTGGTCCCTACCAAAATAATCAGACAACAGTCTCACCAAATCTGTCCCCAGAAGGAAACCCAGACCAAGCTGTGTTCCCTACAGCTTCTACAAATCACCCAGTGGCATATATGCCACTTTTCAAACCTCTACAAATGCATGGAAATGGAGAGACTCAGACTTTCTACAATTGTAGCAGTAACTCTTTCAAAGACCAGCCTGATGAATCATCAGGACATTTCAAGCAGAAGGATATGGAATTTGAATCTGTCAATCCCAAAATATTTGCTCCCAGACTATCACTGAATGTTCCTAAATTAGTAAAACCAGGTGGAAATCCAGTAGGAAAAGAAATCCATCAAATATTCAGCTCAGGATCCTGTGATATCAAGGTGGACAGTGAGACTGTCCTAGTGACACGACTGGATGGAACTCTATCCACTTCTGGTCAGAAGGTGTGCGCCTATAAATGTCATCTCTGTGGAAAACTGTTCAATTACCTCAGCAAAGTACAGTTCCATCTCTCTTTTCATTTTGAGAGGGAAATTAAAACATATCATTGTAAACATTGTTCTGCCTCATTTCCATTCCAGTTCCAGATGCACAGACATCTACGTAAATGCCATTCCAGAGTAATCAGTAAAGATTTATCTACCTCAGCTACTGATCCTTCCTCCACTTGTACAAACAGCACTGATTTAACTTCAGCAACTTCATTAGCAGAACATTTTAGTGTGTTGAGATTCAAAAGAAACGATAACGAATCATATGCTTGCATGATCTGCAAGAAGTCTTTTTGCAAGGAATCGTCACTACTGAAACATATCAAGATGCACAGCAACCATGATTTTTGTTACTGCCGAGACTGTGGACATGGGTTTTCTGATTACGAGTTTCTAAAGGAACACTTTGAACGGGAGCACAAGGGAAGAGATGAGAGTCATCATCATGTTAAAACAGAGGAGTCTTGTAATACACTGCTATCTCATCTACTAAAAAAGACATCTGGATGTGGAAAAGGTGAAAGTCAGACTGAAGTAGTCATTGATATAGAGAGTCAAGATGTGGAAGAAAGGAAAGCAAAAGAAATGTTGGAGAGGGCAGGAATTGGAGATGAAGTAACAGTGGTTTTACCATGTGATCCAGAGGATGAGGGAAAGGTCAAAGAAAAGAAATCTGATTTGAAAGATTGGCAAGAGGAAGAAGAGGAAAAATCTGATTTTGTAAGCAGTTCTGAAATACAAACAGCCCCTAAAATGTCACTGTTAGCTAAGGTGCCTGGTAAATCAAAGAGAAAGGCATCACAACCAGTCCGACTAAATCAGTTAAATGGAGCAAAGTTAGAATCTGATGCTGACCAGGAAGAGGAAATACAAAAAGGTCCAGAAGAATTAGAACCTGTAGCTAACATTAAAGTTGAGGAGGACAAAGAATCTATAGACAAAATAAATTACTCTTCACCCAGTTCCATTTCTAGATCATCCTCCCCAGCAAAGTCACCCACATCATCCGATGTTGATTATAAGCTGCCAACTGCTCTTCCTGCATCTGGTTTTTGGCCTCCTCACTTGATGCCAAATGCTCAATTTCCACATTCATTGCTGGCAACAGGACAGATGCTCCAGGCTATTGCTGCAACAGGTCACATAACTAGCCCTACGTCACTAGCACAGGCTTTGACTAATCCCGCTGCTCAAGCAATGTTAGCATCAGGACAGATGCCCACCATAGCTCAAGCTCTGGCCAGTAGTAGCCACATTCCAGCCACTCTTGCTAAAACCATGACCTCAGCATCCTCCCAGTTCATGCCTCCAGGCTTGGCATCCACTGCTGCATTCATGCATCCATCATTTCCATTTTCCCAAATTTATGCATTTCAAGCTGCTGCTGCCGCTGCTCTTCAACAATCAAAATTGAACAACAATGTCAATAAAGCAGGTATCAAAACAGAAATGATCGATAACCTGAAACTGGAATCTTCTGATCCAGCTGATGCCAACTGCTCATCTCCAGGTGCTCCTCTTGACCTGGCAACCACTTCCTCCCTTGATGCTAAAAATAGCAACAGTCCCTCTACTTCTTCTGCGGGAAATATGAGTGATGGTTCCATACGACTTCCTGATGACATGTCCCCTAACACGTCTACCCAGGGGGAGCCAGCAGAGGATTATAGGGATGGTCTGGTGGGGATGCCAAAGGTCCAGTGGTCTCCTGGTGACCCCAACTCACCATTCAGCTGGCACCACATGACCACTGATGGCAGGAAAGTTACCTCCCTCTCCAGAACTCACTCAAGGTATTTTTTTATTCCTTTGCATAAAACATTGAATAAAAGGGATGGGGGAAACCTTCCTCATATTAAAAGGCATGTAATATATGTGTCAGTTAATGCTTCTTAGCATTTGACTACAATCATTATTTTTAAACTTTACTATTCACAGTCAAAAAGTCCCTGATTACTTTATTAAATGATCACCTTAATATTGATGTCACTAAAATAATGTATGCTTAAATTTTGGATTTAATATAGACTTCCTATTGTGAATTCTCCTGTTAACCGAGACCAGATATGTAAACCAACAACGCTGGATGATGGTAGACAGGTGTTTAGTTGTCCGTTCTGTAGTAAGAACTTCTCATCATACTCGGATATCAACAGGCACATGGATTTTCATGAAGGTATTTTAAAAATACAGAAAAGATGGTTTTAGTATAATGTATAACCTGTAAACAGAGAGAACATAGGATGATAAGGCATTGGAGATATCTTTAACTTCATGTATTTAAAATACAAATTCAATTTGTGAAGTATGTAAGTATGAAAAACAAAACTTTCCTTTGGAAAAGTCTTTCAACAAAAATTATTCTTTAGTTTTAAAAATTGCAGTTTCTTGGGGGATTGAAGTAAAGTGATTTTTTTTTTTCCGAAGACACATTAACTATACAACCCTTAATAGATAAAGACATCTAAACCTTGTTTGTGGTAGGACCCTTGAATAACTGGATTTCAACAATTTCTTGGAGAGAAATTAATGTTATGACATAAAATTGTATTTTTAAGTTAAAGTGGGTTCTGGCTCCATGGTTTTGTCTACCAAAAATTCTATATTTTTACACACATTTTAAAGGTTAACTTTTAAGAAAAAAAATTACCAAAGATCTATTCATATATAGATATTGTTTTTTGTATGAAGAAATTATCATTTTTGCCATGTTGACCTCCCGTGTTTAATGCTTTTCAGATGAGTAGTTTCAATAAAAGTACTTTTGAGATAATAGAAAGATTTTACATGAAACATAAATTATTGTTAACTGAAATATCAAAGAAAATTTTGTTATGATCAAGATTTAATTAACCTTACTTGTCAAGCCATGTGCAATTTCCTTGGATTTCTGTTATGTTTTTTATGGACAAAGTCTAAATGCATTTATTTAAATATTAATTTTTATCAGTTCTAGAGTTAAACCAAATTGGGGAAAAGAAACTGATGCATACTCAAGATCCAATTCATTGAAATCTGGATACTAAGCTAAAATGAAAGGATTAAGCACAATATGATATAAAAGGTGAAAGATTACTTTGAAGATGTCTAATTTTTGTTTACAGATATACGCCCCTACAAGTGCAAATATTGTGAATATTATGCCAGGACAAACAGCCAGTTAAAAGTTCATATGATGAGACATCAAGGTTTGACACCATGCAATACATGTACTGTAATTGTAATTTATTATGTTTGTACAATATTTTGTGGAAATTGATTTCTCAACAAGATAGCTTTAGATTTGATTTAGTACATTTCTGATTGTGCTAGATACATGTATAAATGTATATATATAAAAGACATCCAGGAATGTGCTTGATTAAGTAGAAGCTGCTTTTGACCAAAGGTGCTTTAATAATAGAATACACAGCCAAATATGATATATTTACAGTTCATTGAAGTATAGAGAAATTTAGATTTTTAGTGAATTGGAAAACAGGTTCCATATTTATATACTATCCTGGCAATTTCTTCTGTTTTTCAGTTTGAACTCTTTAAAAACAGAAAGAGATATTGGATACAGTTTTTCATGTATCAGTATAAATATCCCAATGTTAATTCTTGTAGGTATCCGAGAGTTTTGCTGCAAAGTGTGCAACTACAAAGGTGTGACACAGTCAGACTTGAACCGCCACATGAAATCCCAGATCCACATGCTGAAGTCCAGAAATGAGTGCACTTATTGTGGGGAGGGTTTTGTAACAGCCAAGAACTTGGAGAAACATCTGGATGGGAACTGTATCGTAAAAGTTCAACAGGAAAAGGGGGAATACCTCTTCTGATCATATAAGTTTCAGGGTAGATAATTCATTGATATAAAGTTTATTGATGTATTTGATGATTGTCTTTTTTTTCTTCTTAAATGTTTTTAACTTCCTGAATTGGATTGGACAAAATACATGTATAATACTGCAAATTAGAAGGGAGAGAATTTTAACATTTATTCACAAGAAAGAGCTGTTATATAGATGTTTTTGTTAGTGCATGAGTGAGACACTTTGTCCTGATTTTACATTTCGAAATCCACGTTAAGTTTTCTTGCTCCTAATTGTTAGGTGATATGTTCATGTAATTTTTTTTGTGTCAGGATTATGCATTATTACCTCATATTGTCAATGATATTTCCATGTGTGTTGTAATATATTTGAATTATAGTATTTGCTACAAGCTGTTGAATGCTGATACTTATTTTTGATTTATACCTGTGTCACCCAGGAGCATATAATTTACTGTATACTCAGTTTTAGTTGTTAGAAATGTTAATAAATGTATATTTTATTATGTGTTACAATATTACAAGAATATGTTTTACATTTTAAGTTTTCCATAGTTTATTTGTCCCAGATATTAGAAAATCTCCCAATATGTACAAATACGTGTATATTTTAAACAGCTTGAAATAGCCTCTAGGTTGTGCAACATTATTTTTGTTACCATATATACAATCTTAAAAAAAAAGAAACATTCCGTTTTGTTTTTATGCCATTGTGATAATTTTTCAATCAAATTGTTTTATTAACATAGTATATCATTGGACAGAGAGAGTTTACTTATAATTTTTTGTGTTCTTTCTAACTTGTTACAAGTAGGATTTTTTTGCTGTTTGTACTACAAAAAGTTGTCTATGTAAGTCATCTGAATTTTTTAGGAATCAAATTTCTATACGACTCCAGATGTCATGAAATCCTAATTATTTCAAAAGACTGTATTTCTTTAATATTCATAACATTTCATTTCCACATGCTCTGACATGCTTTCAAGGTATTTGAATACCTTTAAATTTTCTTTCAAAAATGGAAATTTTGATTAAATGAAAAGTTTAAATGAAAATCATTTACATGTGCATCAAATTTCCTTTTGAAAATCCTTTAAGCTCAAAACTAGCATTTGCAGCATTCAAAACTTTTCAACGGATGGGAATTATCTAGGTACTAACTTTTTCTTATTTATAAATTAAAATTACTTCACCTTTCATGCCATGAAATTCAGTGTACATGTTTCTGTCAAGATCCTGACATAACGCATGTATTTACAGCAAAAATCAACAACATGTATTTTCAAAACCTTCAAATTTCCATATCCTTAATAGAAGTTTTCACTGGTTTATTAAGACATATATACACTGTATATATATTTTTCTTTTTATCATTCTAATCATGTTTTGAAAGTATTTAAGAGCCCCATTCCATGCACATGATATTTTTTACTATGTTGCTACATTGCATTATTTTTGGTAATATTAGTGCAATTGGACCAAGTTTGGCAGCCATGTTTTTTGTTCATGTAGAATTATTGTAGTGTGATTTCTACTGTTTGGATCTGATTTCTACTCCTCCCCCTGTTCACACCTAGTACATGTGATCCGTACATGTCAAGGCTTTCTTACAGAGTTTTTGTTTATTATTCATTGCCATTTAAGAGTCACAAACTTATGTAATTTATTTATAGAATATAATTAAACATTCCATAGTTGTAATTGATTTATAAAATGCATAAAGTTTAAGTGATGATAATGTACGAAATTTTATTTGATCATTCCGTCTACCTGTACAAGGAGGATTTATTTACTGTTATCTGTTTTGACACTGTCAGAGATAAAGTTTACTGGAGTTTTTTTTTTTACATTCAGGATCGAAATAGTAGTATTTGTAGTGCTGTCTTACTCATCATAGTAATTCCATAGGCACTAGTTTCTGTAATAAAAGATTACTCCTACAGTAGTATAGTACATGTAATTATGCCATGAGGGTAACAAATTTTTACAGGAACAAGTGCTGTAAGTAATTCCCTTATATACAATTGAAATCCAGATAATTTGTAAATATGTAATTATATTGTTTTATATCTATATATCTCAACCTACAAGGAAGATTTACTATCTATAATGTTAATTAATCAAAATCCTTTATCTTTTTTCATTCCTTTTGTTGATATGTGTACAATTTTATAGGGAAGACTGCTCTTTCCAAATGTTGTTCATTGATAAATACTGTGAGTTACTAGAAATAAAGAACATTTTAGTCTTAGTTATTCTTAATTTAATCATTACATTTGTCATATGGTTCGTTTTGTATATAAAATGTAAAGAGGATTGGACAAAAGTTCTAAAAACTGAGTACACCCTTTCGAAACTTTTTGTTTACTTTATCAAATATATTATATACATGTATGGGTCAAATGGTTAAACATGATTTAATTCAATGTAAAAAATAATCTACATTCAGGGAATCCATTACTTCAATGACATTTGATGCTAAAATTTTGTAAGAATCCATTATGTGTTTACTGAAACAACTGTTGACAAATGTTTATAGCATAGAAAAATAAATTATCAAATGCACAGACTAGGATATTTTGAAGGTGGTGCTTATTATACCCCTGCCTAAAAAATGCAGGGTGTATATGGGGGTGTACTTCTGTACATCCCTAACACTTGGGGGGTACCAATCTCTTACTTGCAACTATTTTTGTTGCGACAAAGTTTGAATTATTTATTTCATCATGGTGAGCATGCATGTATCTATACCTTTGAATAAATTTAATGGAACTTTCACAGAATATTTATTACATAATGCCTTTGCACACCTATTTTACATTTCAATCAGATATTTGGGGTTTCCAATAGCAAAACATGGATATTGCCATTCTTTCTATAATATTGGAGGTACCCTCCTATACCACTGAATCAAGGAGACTTTCTCAGAATCTTTATAACATAGTGCCATTGTGGACCTCCTATTTTACGTTTTGATCGGACAGATATTTGGGGTTTCCTGTGGCAAAACATGGACTTGGTCATTATACTCGCATGGGGGAAGTGGGGTATCGTTTTGTGAGCTCAGTGCTCACAGTACCTCTCGTTTTCTTTGTTTGAAGACACTTTATTCTTGGTATTGGTAAATGATACTTGTACATGCAGTAAATTTTATAAATTTGATTTTATATTTACTTGCAATATTCAACATAGGTTGTATTAATGTATTGAGTGTTCATTTTTTGCTATACTGAAAAAGGATCCTAGAGTTATTCCCCTTTTCACCCATACTTTTGAAGAAGCTAAGTGTACATAAGAAATGTGATATTTTATTAGTTATAACAATATTTCACTTTGTCATTAAACTTAAATAACATTATTTAAAGCTAATTAAGAAATCCTTAATTTTAGTATAAATGAGAACCCTTGGCCAAGAATACTCTGTGACAAATTTGACAAAAATTTGCCAAGGAGGTTTTGAGATATGGCCCATATTCCAAAAAATTGAGGCACACCAATCTAATGGCCATAGCTCAGAAGAGCTAAGAATGTGTCACTTTCAGCATCTTGCATGGCAGTTAGTTTCTAGCTGCAATCCATGCAAGTTGGTTAAGATGGGAAATAATGACCTGCTCCAAAAACTAACCTGATCATTAACCAACAATCCTAGTAGGTCAGATGCAGCCCCAAAACCAAATCTGGTCTTGTGCATCCCTAGACGCATCATCTGTGCAAGTATGATTCAAGTAGGTTTGCAGTTACTTAGGAATGGACCTGCCCCAAAAAGTGATCTAAATCTGGGGCTCTGAAGCCATGTCAAGGATACAAGCATAAGCTCATCTTAACTTCATTTAGGTGAGTTAAAGAGAATTCATAGTAAAAAGACTTATTAAATCATGTTTATTGCTGTAAAAAGTCATGTATAAAATGAGGAATGTTATGGTATGATAGAAATAATGGAATAATGGCACTTGTATATACATATGATACCTGTAAATCAATGTAAAATTTACAAAAGGATCATAAAAATGTATTAAAACCTAAAAATCCTCAATATAGACTAGAAGATGTTATCTTCATTGATATGTATTCAAATCACAACCATATTGATAATTAGGTTTCAGTATATAATGATTTCATGAAATAGATATGTTTATTATATGGAGAGACCTGATATACATGTACTTGGTAGATGTATTTTGCAGATTATGATGCACAACCACAAAAATATGTCCTCAAAGCTCTTTGAGTATAAAATCATGGATCCCATTCACACAGTCTCATTCTCTTCTTCAATCAAGGAATTCATACAATTCTCAAACACATATATACATGAAAAATTGGTTTAAATATACATGGAATGTATGCAAATTGTTCAAGTTAAATAGCCTAACTTACAAAATATACATCTAATATATATTTACATTAAACTGTATAATATCACATTTTATAGAAACTTCATCTAAACTCTTCTGCGTATGGGGGAAACATTATCTTGGAAAGCAAACACATTTTTTTTTAAATTCTTCCTTTACAACAGTATTTTTCCCCATCCATACTTTTCTTTTTCACCAAGAATAAATCTAGGGGAAAGTTGTAGAGATTTTCAGCAGAGATTACTAACACTTAAAACAGGCTGTATTTTGCCATTATTTGGATATACGAACATCACATGAAAAATTCTTGGCGTTTGGTAATGTCTGGTACTCCAGTTTGATTAAACACTACGGCAACATCAGCATTCTCCGCAATATCTGCTCCCTTTGCCTCTTTGGTCTCGTAATCACCCTTGTCTCGGCAATAGAATAACAATCCAACAATGACTATTAAAATAATGAAGCAAATAGCTCCAACCACACCTGAAAATTATGAAAAAAAATTGTGGGCGATTGATAAATAAACAAGAATAGAACACATGTTGCACTGAATCATTTTGATTGAGTTATCTTGTCATATTCATTTTTAGCCTCAGAAGAATTCTTACCTCCAATGATTTTCTTTTCTATCACAGGGTCAGGAGGAGTGGGGTAGGTGATGTCCACTAGATCCCCCTGGTTTATTGGACGGGACTCAATTGGGTCAGGAAGTACTGTAGTCTCCTCATAACCACACATATCCTCACGAAGCTTACCTACCAATTTAATAGTACTACTTGTTACACTCTTGGGAAAATTTCATTACATTACTATAACGTTATGTGTTCAAAATAGTAAATATATTGTTAAATACATGTGCAATGTATGTGTATATTTATGCATATTAGATTGAAGATACTTGACAAGAAGACCATCTTTTACCTTCAGGATAAAGTCTAACAAAGTCAGGCTTAGGGTCCTGGAATGCTCTTTTGAGTGGGTAGACATTGTCAATTTCCATTCTAAATATACAGCCTTCAAACCCACGGGTGGTTGACTCTGTACCTGAAATCAAATTCACAGACAGGTAATGTATATACTATGTTGCTGATAAAGGTTTACAAACTGTAACAAATTATGATATAGTGTGTCAGAATGTACATGTACTTAATATAAGCAAAACAATTTAAGATGAACTGTAGATTCCTAATTATACACAAGGAATTTATTATCACATAATTTTGCTAGAAGCACCACTTGCAAAATAAAATTATTCGCTTTTAATTATCTTTTACATGTTTATTACTGACTCTTGATTATCAGTCCACTTATGAATCCTCACAATTTGACAATGAGTCATTTTGAGATTTAAGTGCTCACATAAAATTAGGAATCTACAGTAGATGAAAATTGTAAAAAAAAAAAAACAAAAAAAACTTACTGTTGTTCCCAACATACAGGTACTTGGGGTCATCTAGGATATTGTCACTAAATTTGGTGCCATAAGATAGTGCTTCCTCAGGATAGTTGTCAACCTACAATAATAATCAACAGATAATTACTAAACAAAGATGCTCAAACTCCATACTCAAGATGATACAGTAAAACTCGGTTATAACGAAGTCACTGGGACCTGTGAAATTACTTCGCCATATCCATAATTCGTTATAATATCCTTATAAGGAATTCGTTAAATTTATATAGCTGGGGATCCAAGAAAACTTCGCTATATCCGTGAATTCGCAATATCGGTGTTCGTACTAAACGAGTCTTACTGTATTCATCAACCCCAAGTGTACTGTATATTGTTCATTGATAAACTTTTTGTGTGACCTAGAGACTTACTTTATGTTTATTATGTGATAAATATAAGGTCTTGTAAATTGTAAAATGGCCCATGGCAAACCATATCTGACTTTTTTAGACAGACCAAACTCCATGATCATCAGCAAATTTGAAGTCTGTGCTACAGTTTGACAAAAATGGGCAATTCAAAACAGCAGGCCCCACCTCCCCTCTCCCCAGAATAAAACTACACTGCCTGACCTTTCCTGTGCAAAATGTTCTGCCTGGAATAAGGGGGAAAAAAGGCATTTTTGAAGAAGGATTCCAAGCATAAGTACCACATACATGTATGTGATATGAAGGTTCTGAGCAAAAATCAAGAGGAAATGACCAGGAATTTGAGGCAAAAATACAAATTAGCCATGCACACAAGTTTTGTTCAACTTTCCTGGCATGTAACACCAGAAAAAATTGAACCTGCCAATCAATGCTCGGAAGGTAGAAATGATGCCTGGAAGACATCTCTTCTACTTGCAAGTAACTTTTCAAAATTCTGTCTCTGCCCCAAGACTCAAGTACACCCAGAATTTGCTAATTCCCGCCAGATTCCATCCATATTCCAGGTGGAATCCGCCTTAAAAATGATTGCTCTTGCTTCTTCTTTGATAATACTTCATAGTGAAAAATCAAAACTAGTCATTTTACAAGCACCTAGATATGCCTGGGATTCTGATAAAAATTACATGTGTACATGCATGTATTGTGTTTTAAAAACAATGAAGTGTCTAGTAGCAATACATTAGACCAAACAGACATGCAATTATTATGTGCTAATTTAGTGTGGAATATCCCAATGAAAATCAAATGCTCTGGAAACCGACTTAAAAAGTGACTTAGTATATAACCCTACTAAAAAGAAACAAAAAAAAAAAACTAGAAATATGTCCATAGGACATGAATGCCCCGCCGAGGGTATATTAGTAATGCAAAATGAAAATTTGTATCAGTGTATGAAATTTGATGAGAATATCTTGAATAGTTTCTTTAAAATTGAAATCTAAAAAGTTGCATATCGATGCTAAATTTTTACCAAATTATGTATTAGTGCATAAGCTTACAAAAATATATCTTAAATGGTTTCTTTAAAATTAAGCAAATTGCAAATTTAAATAAATTAAATTTAAATTTAAGTTGAATAGCTTACATCAGTATGCAACATGTGAAGTTTAATTACACTATCTTGCATGGTATCTTTTAAACAGAGCTAAACACTAATTTAAGAAAAGTGAGGTCAAGGTCAAAGGAAAGGACAAGGTCAAAAAATGTTGATGCAGTTGCATAGCCCTCATCAATATCTATCAGCATATGAAGTTTGATAAAAATATCTTGGATAGTTTCTTTGAAACTGAGCTTTGAACAGAGCTAAACGCAAAGTGTGACGGAAGGACAGACAGAAGGACTGAGGGACAGAAGGACGGAAGACGGACATGACAAACACTATATGCCCCGGCCATATTCATGGCAGGGCATAATAAAACTAAGGCCCTGAAAGATTTAAATAGAGCACTCTTACCTGTAAGTGGACTAGATTTAGCTAAAGCAATCTTACCTGTAAGTGGACTAGATTTAGCTAAAACAATCTTACCTGTAAGTGGACTAGATTTAGCTAAAGCAATCTTCCCTGTAAGTGGACTAGATTTAGCTAAAGCAATCTTACCTGTAAGTGGACTAGATTTAGCTAAAACAATCTTACCTGTAAGTGGACTAGATTTCCATTTTCGCCAGTTCTCCACATTCTGACTTCGTGTTGTTGTCCATTGGTGTAGTCGATACCATGGTTAGGGGTATTCACCTCAAATCTTTCTGATCCCACATCCAGGGCAAACTTTATACCACCTTGAAAATTAATTATACTCAGTTTGAAAAAAAAATTCAGATCTTAATACTGGCATAAAAAATTAAATTCTAAAATGAATCAATCCAAACCATATATTAACTTTTGAATATGACCAGTCACCAGTTTGTGTCCCTTGGTCACTGAACTGTACGATCTATTATACGTACCAGCATTGTTCACCTCCAGGGAGATGTACTCTGTATTTGTGGCATCCTGAAGCTGCAGCAAGATACCCTGTTTCTTTTTAGTGGTGAATCCCACTCTTACATGCATGAAGTCTGTGGCAGAGAGACCCTGCTGATTGCTAAACTCATACTGAATCATGTACTCCTTCAGCAAATTCACACCCACCTCTATAAAAAACAATTTAATTATGATTATAACAAAATAAATGCTGTATGCCCAATGGCTCGTGGGCAGTAAAATTCATCATATAAAACAAAAACTTAAAAAGTATTTTTTTACTTACATATATTTACTATTAATAATTTCTTATCTATTCATCGATCATCTATGAAGAAATCTGTTCACTGGGAATTGTCATTTTTCTACCTTGTTTTTTTTATTTCTTAACATACTGTAGGTCACCAAATTTTCGCAAAACCTTATTTACATGAGATAGGTACTTTGTTTTTATAAGCGGGACAAAATTTTTACGAATGCTGGTTATTATATGTAATCTACACTCAAGTTCTTGTAAACAAAAAGCAATTTACAGTACATTTACAGTACATACAAGTAAAATGGTCTTTTAATAGATCAGAGTGTATGAATTGTTTGATTACAAAATGTATACATTTACAGATATCAACATTAAATGAAGGTATCTTTGAATACTTCTTTTAAGTACACTAATTAATACACATGAGCATGTACATGTATACTTAAAAACTTCCTTATGTAAACATGAGGAACTAAATCCCCGGGTCCCTAGACATTCCCCTAAAAGTAAATCTTACAGTAATAGTTCAATTTCCGGGTTTTCTTTACCTCGACCACAGTTCCAGCCTCTAAATGGTGTGTAAGCACAGTCACATGTGTATCCAGAGTAGCCCTCAATGCAGGTGCCCCCATTGAAGCACATCTGGTTGGCACATTTTCCAACACAGCCCTCAGACACCCCATAGGTGACCTCCTCTCTATGTACAAGTCCCCTCAGGTCCTGGAGGACACCATTGATCCTCAGGCCCCTCATGCACCCCACATAACCATTTCTGTCCTCAACACTGGCACCTGGAAAGTAAAAAACATGCTGTAATGTCACAACTGATAATGCAAAATCTTATGTACCAATATCAAACTACTACTCCCAAATTCTTTCTAATACATCACACTTTTCTGAAGGTGGCTTATGAGTAAAATTTTCAAATTGAAAACTGTACATGAGTCTTTTGAAATACACTGTACAATGTACCTCATTGTATATAGCTGATAATAAATTATGATTTATTCATGAAAACAGGTGAACCTCTTATAAAGTCACAAGTAAAAAGAATGAAAACAGATAAACTTCATTTTAACTGTAAGGCCTACTTACCAATGAAGAGGTAGCCAGTTAGATCTAGAGTCCTGGTCTTCTCTCCTATTCCCTCCTGTGATGTCTGCGCTGGAAAGTTATCCACACGCAGCCAAGCTTCCTTTCTGTTCTTCTCTACGTGGACTGTGTGCCACTGGTCATCATTTAGAGCATTTGTGGATCGGTACTCAATGACCTGGGCACCATTTCCAACATCGTAGCTAAACTGGATAGTGTTGCCATCTGAGAGGAAATAAATTCATGATTATTCTTTTTTTTATTGTTACAAAATAATAAGATCATTAATGAAAACATGTACTCTGAATTCATTCAGCACTATTTAAACAGGAAAAATCAAGATGCATAACTGTCAAAGCAAAAAGAAACCAGTAGGAATTCATTGCCTTAAGATCTATGCTGCACCAAAAAAGAAAATTGAACCAGAGGCTCATGGGCCTAAATGCTCACCAAAAATACTAAGAAGAATTTAAAAATGTAAAAAGTTTACAAAAACAATGAAGCGCTGATGACAATAGACAATCGACATAAGGAACGTTGCAATTATTTAATGCTTAATACAAACTAAAACAAAATACTCACTTGCAATAGCTATTTTGATAAAATCTGGCTTTCCAGACTGATGCACCATTATTCCATCAAAAGCTGTAGTTTTAAACTGTAACCAGATATCACCAGAGGGTTCAGCCTCAAAAGTTGACAGATGTATAGAGGCATCGGCCTTTCTAAATGTAATGACATTGTCCAGCAAGTCTATAAAAAAGCAACCATTTACATTAATTCATTTTCATTTTAGTTCATTACACAGTTAAAGTTTTATCAGCAAAACAAGCATAAAATTCCTTAGAAATATATATATGCAACAATGGGGGGGGGGGGGATTAAGGGACTCACTAGACAAATGCTCAACAGCTTCAATAGGTTTTGACTTTTTGAATTTAACACAGATACCTGTACATATATTTTCTTAAGAGATGTAGTAGTTCCAAAACTTTGGTGCAAGGGTTAACTGATGTTTATCTGATTCTAACTGTCTGTTACTTACTGTCGCCTCGACATTCTAACTGTCTGTTACTTACTGTCACCTCGACATTCTGTCTGTTACTTACTGTCGCCTCGACATTCTAACTTTCTGTTACTTACTGTCGCCTCGACATTCTAACTGTCTGATACTTACTGTCGCCTCGACATTCCAATTGTCTGTTACTTACTGTCGCCTCGACATTCTAACTGTCTGTTACTTACTGTCGCCTCGACATTCTAACTGTCTGTTACTTACTGTCGCCTCGACATTCCAATTTGTCCACTTTATGATATCCAATCTTATTATCCACAGCTGTTCCCGTATCTCCAAAGTGAAGCTCAAGAATCGGCAGGTAGTCCTTGTGTTGGATCTGTCCTTCATCAGTCTCATTGAGTTGTGAATCACAGTTACACAATTTCTGCCCTCCCGCACAGCCAACCTCTGTCAGACCACACTCACATTTTCCTGACCCTGGGGCTGCTCCTCCCCAGTAGTACATGGGTTGGTAAGTCCTGCCAACCCACCAACCCCAGTGTGGATACTCTGGTGCTTCACCTAAAGAGTTCATAGCACATTGTACAAAAGTGTTCATTGCATAAAATACTCATATCACACATACATGTATTACAAACTAACCATATCACTGTTTTTCTCAAATTAGTGTTGCTTTTTTTTTCTTTGCTTTGCATTGTGAAACCCTTTTTATTATGTGTTTATTTCCTAAATAGAGTTATAGGTCAGATCTTTTTACAATTAATTAAATACGCATGAATTAAGATACTTATTTAATTGTTCAATGTCTGAATCAAGTGAAAGTATGCTTATTACAAAATATTACATATTTACTGAAAAGATAATAAGAAATGAACACAGCCCACTTACTTCCTGGACTTATGAGAAGTCGAGAATTGCGACACTTGTAGGAGAGACCCTGAGTACATGTGGCAGCTCGCTCAATCAAAGCCGTTAATTCTGGAAGGTCAGCGTCATACTCAATTTGTCGAACATAAAAGTTTGGTGCCTGGTAACCATTAACTGTGATTAGATCCTCACTATTGTGGCCAATTTTCGTCACCACTTCTTTTCCAAGCTCAACTAAATTGAAAGATTTTTTTGTCAAGTACTATTCTTAGCATATATTATCTGTATAGCATAATTATAAATGCAATTTTATTGTGATGTCTAAAACTGACTCAGTGTGCTACAAACTTTTCTGATACACTGCAATTACAGGATGAGATAAGTATAAACTTTTTTAAGGTACCTTTTCCTGAACAGAGCACCTGAAAAGGTTTCAAAGGCCCTGATCCATCTGGGTCTAGGTAGGTTTTTTCCTCGTTCTCGTCAGATGTATACATTTTGTGCATATCACAGGACAGATAGTAAGAGGCTATAAATAGATATTACGTCATATTAAACTTCTAACACATTAACATACGCATGCATGTACTCATTTACACTGTTTTCGGGTCTTTTACCTGAAAACTTTCTAAATTCACATCGTGAAATTAGTGTGATTTGTTTACCACTACCGATTCATTTACCAAAACAGTTTTACAAAAAAAGAGAAAAATGTCATAAAAAAGAATTTGATCAAACCAACACTGAGTTTTACTGCATGCATTAAACTCCCCTTCAAGTCATAAATTTTACCTCTCATTTTTTTGATCACAGATGTAATAAGGGTAATGGTTAAAATGATAAAAATAACAATTAAATCACCTTTTTCTCCTGAATTTATCAAATTTAATTAATTTGTCTGTGGACTTACATCGATGACACACTGCGCCCTCATAGCCAGAAGTTCCACAGTCACAGGTAAAAGTATTCCAATCCTGATCACACACTCCCCCATTTTCACATGGATTTGGTGTACACCTTAAAAAACATATGTATTCAATGAAAAGGATTTCAAAGTGGACAAATCATCATTAAGCCAACTAAAGTAATTAAATTTTACAGAGTGAAATCTTTATTAAAACAAAAAATAAAGTTTGTTCTGTCCATAGAAAACAATAAATTTGTTTCAGGAGAGTGTTAAATTATCTTTAAGAATCGTTGAGGGGAATCGGAAAAAAATAAGTTTTATCTAGAATTCTGTTTTTCCACAGAGGTTGTGCTAAACCAGTGGTGCTTTCTGTAGGATTAAATTATTTCCCATGTTTTCACAAACCTGTCAATTAACCCGCATGTTCCCACTTGAATGTCTTTACTAGTGAAGTCAGTTCCCTTTAAATCCAGGGGTTTGTAGTCTCGGACAATGTTTCTTATGCACCCACGGAAGCTTATTCCAATAGTATAGCCACCTACAATGATTTATAAACAAAACTTCAGTCTATCTCAGAATAGCAGTCTCTCAGTCAGTTATAATATCTCAGTCAATCTCAGAGCAGGAGCTCTAAATTATAACACAGTCAATCTCAAAACCATTTAAAACAATTTAAGGCTCATCAACCCTCTGAGATGAGAGACAACTCTCACTGGAATTGATGACTTTTATTCCTTTATAAAATTGTAAAATTTAACTGTGAATTATATTTCTTTTGAAAAATCATTAGTGTTTAAGCAAAATTTTATAAGAGTGGATGAAGGAATGAACCATAATTCATTTAAATGCATGATATGTATGGCTTGAGATAACTTACCTATGTAGTAATCAGAACCAGACGCCAGAGTCAGTTTCCTACTGGATACCTTAGAGTTCTGGTCAACAGTGACATTTAACATTTCCTGGTTAGCCACCACTGAGAAAGAATGCCATAAACCATCTGAAAAACTACTGGTGTACTCCAGGGCCGCTGTTAAAGGAAATTAACAATGATGTCAGGTTACAGTTTAAAAATTATGCTGCTGTTCTGCAAGCATGAGTGTCAGTAAAATAAATCTACTTTAAAGTCTTTCCACTAATTATTCCAAATTCATTATCACTGCTGAAACTTGTAAATTCTTTAGAAAAAGAATTTCACATCTATGTTTGTTATATCCCTAGTATATAACCTATCTAACTCTATACAAAGAAAGTCAATATATGGTTTCGATATGATATGGATTACCAAAATTATTCAAAAAATATGTTTACATAATAAATGGTGCACATTTAGGACAGCAAATGACATTTTCTTTAAGAACTACAGTGGTACAAATAAAAAATTCCTGATTTAATACTTATTACAATGCTGATTTAAAGTTTTAATTATATGGGTATAACAAAACAGCTGTTGACACAGGTTCTGGGCAACAGTTAGTCTGCTGGACAGGTGAGCACGCAAACTGTTGCCCCTGGTTTTCGGCCTTGTTCAACAGTTTGCACATCGGTCTAATAAATCAATTGTTGCCCTCAACCCCAGTCCAAAACTGTATAATGTACAAGCCAGCAACCTGACCTTTATAGTTGTGACCTATTTGTATATGCACAACTTAGAGTAAATGACCACAGTACCTGGAACTGCTGTGCTGCAGTATGACATTAAATGAAGTTATCTGACACTTAATGCCAAGAAAAAAACTACAATAGAGAACCATATTTTGGAATAATTTTAAGCAATCCAAGCCTGATATCAATATTTTAACTTTTTTCGAAGAAAAAATTGGCTATTTCACATGATCTTTTTTCTAAAGACTTTTAGGTATTCAGGAAAACAGTTTATGCCTTATTGTGAGAAAAATATGCAGTTTTGGGTATTCATACATGTACATGTAGAGTTGCAATTTAATTTTTTCTAAAAAAAAAAAGAAGACATTTTTCTCCAGCTGGGGCTGGCCAAACATTTTATTCTATTTATATAAGACTACTGTAACAAATAAAAATTTGCAAGTACATGTATAACTTTCATCACTTGACAATGAAATTAAAGTCATCAGCTCTAAATCTGATTTTTCCCACTCAGACTTACTGTTTCTAACTTTGTCCTCTATTTTTTGCCCATTTGCATCTTGAAGCTCATAGTTTACGTATCCATCTTTATCCAAAGAAGCCTTCAAATACATAAATATGTTCTAAATTATATAGTAATGCAACATGAAAACAACAGTCAGAAAACATAACTGATATATCAAAAAATCTCCACAATATATTTTAAGAATGTTCAGTGCCTGAATTGTGACAAAATCCAAAATGACCCAAATATTTTTGTAAAAAATTACTTTTCCCAAGCCTCTTACCCTGAAAATGCCCCCTGTTTGGAATTCGTGATACAAGAGAATTCCATCTTCATCATGGGTTCGGAAGTCAAAACGGACTCTGAAGGCATTGCCCCCTGCATCACTTGTGGTAAGGATATAGGAATCCAGAGAAAAGAAAGTTGCTGGCATTGGGGCTATCATCTACAAGAATCAGGTTTTTATTTCAAAAGTTATTATAATTTACGAATGATGAGCTTCTAAATCTTTTCATGTTAAAAACTTGGTCAGTTTACAGGCTTTGAGAGTCTTTGAAAAAACATACTGTTACTCTCCCCTTTGTAAAGAACATTATAGAGCAACAGTTAAAGATGCTCAACAGGTATTAAACTTATTATATTTGAGTTGCCCAATTTACAAAATTTACATTCACTTAGTCATTTTCACATATTTAGTTCTCAAAGTTCAGCAGAAATCCACAAAAAACCATATCCTACGAGAGGTCCAAGGGCCTAAACACACTCTTCAGAGAAAGTGTACACCATCATCACTTTGACCTACTTTTGGGTCAACTTATCCTGGGGCTTAAAGGTATATCAACTGACAGGTTTTGAGGATTCTAAGTATCTTAGTCTCCAAGCCAAAAAAAAAGTCAATAATGATAAAATTCAAAATTTAAAACTGTGACCTACTTTTGGATTGACACATCCCTGTGTTCCAAGGTGCACTACCTTTACAGATTTGTGAGCCTACTGGTACTCATCAGTATGTTCAAAATATATACATGTGCATAAAAAGATTTCAAAATGTCAAGCCATAAGATTCAGAAAATAAAGTAGGTCACTTTAACCTACTTCAAGGTCAACATATCTGAATGCCACAAATTAAAACACGACATCAACTGACAAAGATGAGTCTAAACATCTGTGTAACAAAGATATTAAGAGATCTGCCCTAAAGTGATGCCTTGAATAATTTTTAATTTTTGATAAATCCTCTCGTGTGGTGATAATCCACCCAGTGGTTCAAGAAAAGATTTTTTAGCAACCACTACTTTTTTTTAAAATTATCTCCCCTTGTTTAAGGATTATATCCCTATTATTAGTATTATCTGAAAGCCCTTGGCTTGACGATACTCCATGGCAAATTTGATAGAAATAAATTGCCAAGGGGTTCTTGAGATATGGACCACATTCCAAAAAGTTTACAAACACCATACACCAGGCCTAGCATTAGCTCTTTGTTCGTTCAGAAGAGCTAAATATTTGGACCATAAATGATAAATGCAACATGTTCAAAAAATGACCATCAATATTATTTTATAACTGCATACAGGAATGTTGTAACTGTGGTGTTAGTTATTTTCTCATGCAATTTCAGACACTTAAAATAAGTGGTCATTCAACCAATTGCAGTAATTTTGATAGAGAGCAATAACAATATGTCCATATTACAATCAGGGAAAGGTCATTACTGTCCGGGAAAGGTCATTACAGTCAAGGAAAGGTCATATAGCTGATTAAATTTACATCAATGCCAGTATTATTTCTTAATATTCAAATACATACATTAAGGACATACGATACAAACTTTTGTCAAAAATCATGAAAATAACAATTAAAGTCATATTTATAGAAGTTAAATGAAGAAGATTAACCAAACTGATTTTAATTTTTCATTCAAAGTTTCACAATAATGTCCTTTAAAGTAATAAAAAGTTGTATAGATTTAATCATTTATTAGGGCGATTTCAGAAATACAAAATTTTGAAAATAATAGAAAGTTTACAATTTCTTAATATTTTAGAAATTTGAATTTGTATCATTTACAAACAATTTTTTGGTTTGTATCACAGTCTATGCTAAAGACATCGGACCGTCAGACCTGACCGATGTGCAGTGCCTTCCCTTTGACCTTATAATTCAAAATATTGTTATCGTAAAGGTCAGAAAATTATGACACAGTTGAACAGCTCTCACCAAATTGTAAAGTGTATGAAGTTTGATGAAAATATCTTGAATACTGTGGAATCATTTTAATTTGTTGTGGCCAATGTTCGTGGGCAAGCAAAATTGTACTTGTTCGTGGGGACATGATTTTGTGGGTAACTCATTTAAACGGTAGATTCAATGACTTAATATGCTGACAAAATTAACGTTTGTGGGGATGTAATTTTGTGGGTAAGGGTAAACCACAAAATCCATGAACATTGGTCCCCCATGAACAATGATGATTCCACAGTAGTTTCTTTCAAACTAAGTTTTTCAAAACAATAAATAATGTGTAAAAACTTTGGACACAGTTGAATAGTTTTCACCAAAATGTGTCAGTGTATGTGTTACGATATCAATATTTTGAATTATAAGGTCAAAGGGAAGGCAAAGGTCAAATTTTTTTAATGGAGTTGAATAGCACTCAATAAAATGTATCAGCATACAAGTTTGACAAAAATATCTTGATAGTTTCTTAGAAACTGAGCTTAATGCAAAGTTAAGAAAAGTGATGTCAAGGTCAAAGGGAAGGTCAAAGTCAAAAATATTTGGATGCAGTTGAATAGCTCTAACTAATATGTATCTACTTATGAAGTTTGATAAAGATATATTGAGCAGTTTTTTTTTAAAACTGAGCTTAACACATAGTGTGAAGGACAGGCAAGCGGAAGGATGGAAAGAAGGAAGACATGACAAATACTATAAGCTCCAGCCAAATTCAGGGTGGGACATAAAAAATACAAATGGGTTTCAAAATCTGTACTTCTGGGTAAAAACTCCCAAATTTCAAATTCTCTCCAGGGGAGAAGTGAACTCTCTCTAAATATTTGGTTCCCTATTCATTACAAATGTACATTTGTATCAATTATTGCTTGGTACCTGGATTCAGGTAGAATTCTAGTTACCTTGCAGTTCCAGGGGTCAGGCATCACCCCAACCATAGAGAACCCCTGAAATCCATTCTTTGTGTCCCTGATCATACGGATTCCATTAAACACAACATTATCCAAACAACCATCAAAGTTGTATTTTACAGTAATACCATTCATGTTAAAAGTCAGCAATCCTCCCAAATATATCTACAAGAGAATAATTAAAATATACTTAAGATATTAAACATTACAGTGCTTTTCATCCATATTATACAATCATCCATTTTTCATCAATTTTGGGAAGAATTTTACATTGAAATCTTAAAATAATTGGCAAAATATAATCAATTTTGGTGGGAAATGACCACATTTCCCAGGGGAAACTGCCTCTGTTCAACTGATTTGGTTCTTGAAAACCTGCATTAAAAGGTCACTGCATATTTTACATGTTTAACTGCATGTTATCATTTATTACTTGCCAGAGCTTAGAAAAATCTTTCAGTTATACATCTAATATTTATCATAAATGAGAGCGATAAATAAAATTAAACATATTACATCACAGCACTATCAGGATTTTGTATGACAAAAATGCTAAATGATGCCAATATTCAATGGTGAATAATTGTACTAGTATAAAAATTTATTTTCTAAGCAAAAATTAAACTAAACATTTTAATAAAATATACATGTACTTTACACATTTGATATTTTACAAAAATGCATTTGCCCAATATCTTACCAAAATTACCTATCACAAAATAAATATTTCTCTTACTGGTCTTCATACAATGTTAAATATTTTCATGTTCAGACATTGTTCAAATATAAAGCTCTCTCTGACCTTTTTATCCAAGTTAAGTCTATAGAAGAGGCCATTGGTCTCGAAATGTGTCTCCAGCCTATCTACGACTAAGGTGATCTTCGTGTGATTACGTCTGATGATGACGTCATGCCACTGACTGTCGTCTAATAAACTGCCCCCCGTTTGCTGAGTCAATCCACGCTGCAGTTGGGTGGATCCTAAATTAAGAATAGACATGTAGATTCTATACAATCCAGATTTCCTTGTAACATGACAATAATCAATCAATGCTAAAACAGTAGTGTGCAACAGAGAACTCTGCAAATTATTCAAAGAATTATAAATTAAAGACAATTTTTCCAGAATTTATAATCAAGTAACAATCTGACATTACATTATATATTGATTTGGACAATATTGTATATTAGCATTACTTACAGACAGAGAAAATGGCTGACATACCTAGATCAATACTGAAAAGCAAATTTCCTCTGTGAAGCTGCAAAGCAATGAAATCTCCTTGGTTACCATCAGCATACAGAAGGACTCCATTTTGGTTGCTGGTTTTAAAGCGCAGTTTTATCTGATCGGATGTGGTACTGGGAGGGGGGTTTAATGTTGACAGATCATAATGGATATAACCCTCCCCACTGAACCGGGCCACTTCCGGGGCTAGAAAGTGAAAAATAATTTTTCTTCAAACTCAAGAAAGGATTCAATCTATATTCACAAATAATGTAAAAATGAATATACATCTATATCCACAGACTTAGTCCAATTTTCGTCTTACTACCTAAAGTATAAGATTTGGGAATTTTACCTTTGTTAATTTGAAAAAAAAATTGTGACATATTGACTTACTGTACGGACAGCCATAGATTTCGAGCCGAAGAGAAATAATTTCTACCCAGCGCTGAGGATGGAATCTGACATATCTACCCATTACAGGGTATTTAAGAACTCGTGTAACCGTGTCTTGAGAATTAATATTTCCAACAAACATCTATGAAAAAAAAAACGCACATATGAATTATTAAAAAAATATAACAGCCATGACTACAGAAAAATTTTTCACATCAAATGTATTAGTTATTACTATGCCTTCTTCAAATATTATAAAAGATCCTGTGTTCTTGTTTGAAAAATCATTCCATTTTTTGACATCTGAATAAACAGCAAATCAATATCAAACTTTTTGACAATTTTCCTAAATTAAATCCTTAGATATTACAAGAAATTTTTAAAATTTCAATAAAAATGAATTTTAAATATACTACAGTATACATACCTCTCTAATTCCAAATTCATTGGTATAATATCGCCACGTAATTGCGTCATTGGAGAAAGCAAACATATATTCACTGACATATTCCCCAGACCCTTGTCGACCTTGTGTCTGAAGTTTTGTGATTACATATTCACGTCCTAAATCCACTGCAAGCCACTGACTGGCATCCTGCACCTTTGCTGTCCAAGCACCTGATAATGGTTTTAATACTTAAGTTATCTGACAAGTTCATGTACAAAAACTGCCCAAAACTACTTTAAAAAATTTCATATCAGTAAATCAAAGAACAATTGGAAATGGACACTTAACAGCCCTCAACCCCCAACACATTTAATAATTAATTTTCCTTTTATTATTTTTTAAAAATCTGTTTTTCATATCAAATTCATCAGATAATTCATACCAGCTTGTTCATCTAGTCGTCCCTTGGCTGGATCTCTGTTAGTATGAGAAGATGAGGCAGTAAAGGCACTGTCTGGAACTCTACGACCATTGTTTACACCTAGTCCTACAGGGGTGCCCTCGGGGCAGTCAGAATCTCTGTATGGTGTCGCTACAAAAACAAGTGTGGTAAGTAAAGTTGTTCAATGTTGCCTTTTTAAATGCAGTTATGACTCAGAAAAGGACAACTTCTTGAACTACACTGAATGTCTTGTAATATTTTCTCAGTTACCGGGATTATTATTTTTTTACAACTACATTTGTGTGTATAAAGCTTTGAATTATCATTATGATCATAAGATTGGTGTACTTTCATGCAAAATTCTTATATATTGCAGTAAATTACAGTACTAGCACATTGTAAATTATAATGCTACATATTTGTGTACTGAATTTCATATACATGTAGTAAGTCAAAGCTGCATCTAACAGGTCCAGTACAAAGACTATTTCTACCTACGTAGCAATTTATGCTATGTAGGTATTTAAACCTACCCAAAGTAGCTATTTTTACCTACTTTTTGCATTACTTGCATTTTGTTGCCAAACGGCTGAACGGCGCAACATGGTGAGTATCAGATTTCTTGATACAGTCACACTGATGATGAATACAACAAAATTTTGGACAAAAAATGATTATGTCGTAAATTAACAATTTTGCATTGATTACTATGCAAAATTGTTAATTTATGAATTAATCATTTTTTGGTAAAAAATTTTGTTGTATTCATCATCAGTGTGACTGTATCAAGAAATTTGGTACTCACCATGTTGCACCTTTCGGCTGTTTGGCCACAAAATGCAAGTAATGCATAAAGTAGGTAAAAATAGCTACTTTGGGTAGGTTTAAATACCTACGTAGCTATTAATAGCCACATAGGTAGAAAAAGTCTTTGGACTGGACCTGTCTAAAATGTGCCTTATGTAATTTGCCTACTCAACAGATGCACATGTGCACACTAATTAGAAACTGAAATGTATGCATGAATTTAATTTGAAATTAGGTAAAATCTCATTGATGTCAGTTTTTAACTCACGGCTTGAGCTGTAATAGTAAAATATGCACATGTAGGACCCCCCCCCCCTTTTTCCTAACACGGACCTGATGTTCTGAACGTATGGGTTTCCAGGTACAGGTTATATCTCAACCAATTACAGTAATTTTCGATGATCAAAGAAACATTTAAGAAACAATTATAGAAAATATAAAGTAAAATGGAATTTTAAAAAATTTATTTCCGGATTTTTTTCCCCCAAATTATGACGCCATTTTTCAAACCTAACCTGCACAGGTGAAACTACTTACCTGTAATTAGCATATCGACTAACAATAATTTTAAAAGAATCTTTATGTATTTAAATTCAATATATATATACTTACGATCTCTTTGAAAACAATTAACTATAGAACATACTGACAGCATAAAAACAAAAGTACTATCCAGTCGCCCCATCGCGACTTATTCCTTGTTTTGAACAATTTCTCTTCCTGTCACGTGACCTATGATTCACAGGTAGAGCATAGACAAAATAATTCGGTCCAGGATTACGATTTGCCTCAGTCATTGATGAACATTTTGACAAACATGTGCACTGATATAAACATATACAGTTTTTTTCCCAATATAACATTACCTGTGACTTTTCAAAAATGAGAAAATGATTACATTCACCTGAGACTGTAAGCATAAGCCAGGCCCGTAGGAAGCAATTTCAGTTGGGGGGGGGGGGGCACAGCCATACATTTTCAGCTGAGGGGGCACTATCAACAACCAAAAATTCATTGACAAGCAAAAAAAGGTCAAAAGGTCATCAGACGTTTTTATTGAGGGGACACAAGCATATATAGTATCTATATTTTCTATAGTACTCTATATATATCGGCAAAATTATTGGGGGGGGGGGGGGGACGGCTCCTACGGCCATGTAAGCAAAATAATGTCCAAAGTTCAGAAAGCTGATTGCAAATAAAACCATTTTTTAAATTATGATTTCCGTCGAGGAGTAGCCAGACGATAAAGGATTTATTATTAGCAAATCAGGGTCAAAATGGGCATAAAGGTATAACATATATACATGTAAAGTAACAGACAATGGACAATATAGATTGAGGGGCTTAATTAATATGAAAGGAAAGTCCTCGATATTTGTCAGAATGGATTATTCAAGAGTTTTAGCAAATATATTATATATATCGTATATAACTGATAAAGTAAGACATCTCTTCACTAATTATACAACTATTATTCCTCACGATAAATTAAAGACCTAGCCTTTTAACATTATTCAATTGCTTTTTCTATAAATAATGAACACGGAATTATCTTGATTGGTCATTAACAATCACTTTGTTAAAATCATTCTAATTCTACATACAAGTACTCTGAATTTGAAATTAAAAAGACGCTGAAATTCCTCGTTGACTTTATCAATGTAGTCATTGTTTTATTGACTGTAGGAAGATTAGTATTTTGATAGTAAGGTTCCGGGACCCTCCTCACATTTTATTATTGCAAAAATAAATGCAGAGGGGTCTTAGGAAACTGAACAGTCATTATATATACATGAAAAAATTACACCTAATAACACCTAATATTATAACACCTAATAACACCGAACAATGTCACTTTTTATTGATAATCGCAATGCAATACTTTGTTTCAATTAACGGTTGCAATTATTGCAGAAAAATTCATAAAAATACATTGTAAAATGTCATTCTTCCCTGAAATGGTTGCAACTGCGATAATTCTGCATTGTTATACGTTTAAAAATTTTTTTTTTATATAAATCTATATAAAACAAGAGGTACATGGGCTCACCCGAGTCACACTCGCCCTTCCGTTTTTCATCAGCATTTCATCAGCAGATTCCCCCCCCCTCTCTCTCTATATATATATATTCATTCCTAAGTAAAACTTTGAACGCCCATTGTAGCCCCATCCTAAACCCGGAGGTCATGACTTGAACAAACTTGAATCTACACTACCTAAGGATGCTTCAATATGACTAATCATGGCTTTTTTATTCTTGAAAAGATTTTTAACGATTTTTACTATAATATATTCCTATGTAAAACTTTGATCCCCCATTGTGGCCCCTTCCTTCCCCAGGGGGTCATGATTTGAACAAATTTGAATCTAAACTATACCTGAAGATGCTTCCATATAAATATGACTAATCATGCCTTTGCTGTCCCTGGAAAGAAGATTTTTTTTTTTTACCCTATGTATTCTTTTTACCCTATGTAATTCTTTGATCCTTACCCTGGGGTCATGATTTGAACAAACTTCTATCTACACTACCTTAAGATGCTTCCCTATCAATATGACTAATCATGGCATTGCTGCATTAAACTTTGACCCCCACTTTGTCCTCATCCTACCTCTGGGGGTCATGATTTGAACAATTTGAATCTACACCACCTGAGAATGCTCCCATATCAATATGACTCATCATGGGTTTGCTGTTCTTGAGAAGATTGTTTGATTGTATGTTGTTTTACACCCCATTCGAGAATTTTTCACTCATATAGAGACGTCACCATATATCGGTGAAGGGCTTCAAATTTCGACCTTTACTCGGCACTCAGGGCCATTGAGCAGTGAGGGTTCTTTATTGTGCCAACGCCTGCCGTGACACGGGACCTCGGTTTTTAAGGTCTCATCCGAAGGACCCGCAACTTTTACTTCAAAGTGCCAAGCATATGGCGAAGGAACAGTTGCTACCCATTTTTTATCGACTTAGGTCAGTCGCGGCCGAGATTCGAGCTCACGACCTCCCGATCACGGAGCAAGCGCTCTACCGACTGAGCTACCGTGAACGGTCGTTCTTGAGAAGAATATATTTAAAAAATCATATACATTCCTTTGTAAAACTTTGATCCCCCATTGTGGCCCCTCCTTACCTCCGGGATTCATGATTTGAACAAATTTGAATCTACACTATCTGGAAGCTTTCATATAATTTGTCATATAATTTTTAATTTTTTATATTTCTTTTTTTCTGGCCCAGTAGTTTTTTGAGAAGAAGATTTTTGAATGACTCCACCCAATTTTCATTATTTCCTAATTATCTCCCCTCTGGAGAGGGTGTAGCCATCCATTTAAACATTGAATTGCCTTTACCCAAGGATACACTGTGCCAAGTTTGGTTGAATCGGTCCAGTGGTTCTAGGGAAGAAAAGTTCACTTGAGCCTTCGGCTCAGGTGAGCTAAAAAGTGCCAATGTTTTACTGAGCCCCTCCCCCTCCCAATCGATCTTGGACAGCTGAGCGAGATATTGGACCTGTCGATGAGATATTGGACTGCTATGACGTTTTTACATCACAATTTAGGCGGGATCAACTATATCTTATTCCGTTGGTGTTCGATAGTTACGGAAATGACCGAGTGAAATCCACAGAGCGTAAACAAAATTTACATCACAAACATGGAAGTCAGCGCAAGATATTTAAAAAAAAGTAAAAGGTATTAAAAAAGGGGGTCATTGACTGTTTCTAGAACAAAATGCTTTGTTTAGACCCCTCGAACCAAACTGCTTGCCTTCGCCTCACGGCCTCAGGCAAACAGTTTAGTTCTTGGTTCCAACAAAATGCATATTGCCCTCGACTACAGTCAATAAATGTATACCAACAAACAAAGAATTATCATATATATTTATGTCGGTATAATTTACCGTGCAAAGTAGGTATAAGTTCGTAAAATATTGTTTTATTGATCTGTACACCATCTATGTTTCGTTGATGAAATAGCCCACTTTTTAAACGAAAAAAAATGTTAGTTTAGACTTTAGAAGCGTTACCGGAGTAAGAAAATGAAGACAGTGCTTTTTATAAGAAATAAAGGAGAATATTATTCAGTAGTCGTAAATATATTTCAAATGTTATTTGATTCATTCGAGATCGTCTCCGATTTCAAAACTGAGGGCATATGTACATAAACAAGGTATACATGTATGTTGAGATCGTCAAATGTCGGAACATTCATCAGTACTCACTGCTTATTTAGATCATTAATTTAAACACTTTGAAATTTAGTGTGATTATTTCTAAACGGGGGTTATAATGAGGAAAAATAATTCACAATTTACATGACCTTTTGAAATGATTATTCTGGGTTTAATTTCAATAATTTTCAAACTCAATTTACACAAGTATTTCCAAATCCAGCCATAAAAGTATAAAAACGTTTTAGAAGAGCATTAGTTGACTAGTATTTCGCAACATAAAATCTGTGTTGAAAATGTTCGCAAAACGACTTCTTGTGTGTCTGTTGATTGCTGTTGTAAGCGAGAAGGTGACGTCGGCGCCAGATGGTTTGTATTTTTATTTTTTTTTTTTAAAGTTTTCTGCCTTTAATATCTGATACCGCTAACTATCGCCATTAGAAAATATATCAGACAAAAAAAATGCAATATTCCGCGGTAACAAAGAATAAAGCTTCGACAATTTTTTTTCTAATTTTGGTGACGAAAATGAAATGTGATATAGACCAACTCGCCCTTCACCAATAAAAAAAATAAATAAAAAATAAACAGACCCATGGACCACAACACTCACCGATTCAATATGACACTGTTGTTCTGAAAGCGACACCGTCAAGCAAAAACAGAAACATCGACAAAAAAAGAATTGTGAAACGACCTTTCAAATTTCTTTCAATTCCTGAAAGTACAAGGTTTCAGAAAATTACAGGTTTTGGGATAAAAAGAAATCTACTTTTATGGAGAAAAAAAATAATTTTGTCTGCCCCAAGACGAAAATTTTGCTTCATATCTTCCTACTTATTGTATATATGCGCAGGAAAGTTGAAGTTACTATTGTCTGTACAACCTATGTTTTTGCGGCACTTATAATATGCAGTCTATTCTTGCATCATAGTGCAGTCGTGTTTGCCAAAACTTCGCTAACATATTTTTCATAAATCTTTCGCTTTATGATACAAATATCTTAAAAGAAACGCATGATTTTAACTCATTAAGTAACTTAAATCAGCAAATTTTTTTCTATTATATGTTGTGTAAAACTTTAATCCTGTTGTAATCCGAACTTACCCGAAGGTGTCATGATTTGAACAAATATACACATTCTGAGGATGCTTCCATATTCATGTGACTAATCATGGCTTGCTGTTCTTGGGAAGAAGATTTTTAAAGAAATCACCCCACCCTACCCCCGGGGGTCATGATTTGTTAAAACTTAAATTGAATCTACGCTTTCAATAAAGGTTTCACATACGTATAAACTTTTTTGGCCCAGTGAATTCCCTTGACCCAAGGAATCTTTGTGGCAAGTTTGGTTGAAATTGGCCCAGTGGTTCTTGGGAAGAAGTCGAAAATGTGAAAAGTTTACAGAGTTGATGAAATTGATTTTTTTATGCAATTAAACTATTGTAAGTGTAAAGAGGCAATGTTTGAAGAAAACAGGTGGTAACAAAAGGGACAGTTTTCCGTGTTCAGACTGTAGCACTATCTTTAACATACGTCTGTAAATATTTCTAAATAGATCAAAAAGTCCATGTTGTTTATATACAATATATACATGTAGATTGAGATGTCGAATAATCTCTATCACATACAATGTAAATCAGAAATCTGTTTGATTTCTTTGAAATGTCCTCAATTACAACTGCAGTTTTTGTTGTTGTTTTTTTTTCATTTTTTCATCTTTCTGGGAGTAGCATTTTCCCTCCGATGTTAAAAGCCTTTCCATTGCTGTTGAAGAAGCAAGCTTGTGTTTGTATTTTAAGTTTCTCAACTATAGTTTTATAAGATGAAGATTATCAATTTTCTAACTCTAAAGGATAAATATCTACATCTTTTAACATTTGACAAAAGTAAACATTTTCGTTTACTTGGGGATTAGCTGTTGAATTCAAGAAATAAAACAAATCCATATTTGCCTTTTTTTCTTTTGGGTTAGTGATAAATACATGTATTTCTTGATCATAAAATTTATCCTCTAAGTTGATGCCTTGTGCTTTGGTTAGTTGCATTACTGTACTGTAACTCTCCTGGAAATAAAATTCTGAGAGAGTACCAGAGAATGTTTTGATATAAAATAGGATTTTTATGTAATTTGTTTTTATGAGGTAAGAAATATTGTGTATGATATATATGTCATAACTAGCGATATTAACCAACGGGTATCGGCGAACTTTTCAATTAAATACTTAATAAAATTTATTTCCAGAACTAGGTAATTGTTCTAAAAATTGTAGACTTAATACAGTCAGGATGTTGTAACTATTGGATCTACAGACATCATTAGCCAGGTCCACCCTTCGTCGGTTGTTTCGACTCCTAACCTGGAACATCCCCCGGGTGGGGAGTCAGTCGTGATTGGCTAAATCACCGCCTGACTGTAGATGGCTTCCAGTTCTTCTCCTTTCCACAAGCAGCAAGATTACTTCTCTGCTGTGTTTGATAGTTTTTGTATTCCAGATCTTCTGTTCTTCCCTGAATTTCCAGGACTGATATGCCTCTCCAAATGGATTGTGCTGGAAATCATCTATATTCAATTTCTACAAAACCCCAAGGCATGCGCTCCACCTCACCTTCCAGATCCTTGTATTTTTGTTTTCTTCTCTGGTAGGCCTCCTTACACCTCTCTTCCCAGGATACAGTTAGTTCAAACAATTATGACGGATCTTTCTGCTGTTATAGGACCACAATAAAATGTATAACAATACCAGTTGTAACTCATGGTCTACCTGCATCTCCCTGCTGAGTTTATGATAAATTTCAAGGTTTATTGATTGATAATGTTGCACCTTCTTTAGCATATTTCTTTGTTCTGTGGCCTCTTCTTCATTTGTTTCTTTTCTACGATATTAGCTCGGTCATGTGTTCACCTGTACCTGTCTTGTGTAAGAGCAATATTGCAGCATGACAAAATGTGCTCTAAGTTCCATCTTTTGCACAAAGCTCCTATAATTCAGGTTTTCCATAAGACTCCATTTGTACAGGTTTGTTGGTGATAGTAGCAGATCATAGACAGATCTTAGCAGTATATCTGTGAGTTAATAATCCGAAAATCCATCTCAGTCTAACGATATTCAATAAGTATTCATCTGTTCTTGCGCACAGTTTTTCTCTCAAGTATAGAAACAGAATATATATATATATATATATATATATATATATATATATATATATATATATATATATATATATATATATATATATATATATATATATATATACGTTTTTAGAGTATATGTAAACCGCGGTTTAAAAGAAATGGCTGTTACTGCTTCAGTTGCTACAAGGCTTAATTGTTCATTGTAGGTTGCACTCTACAGTTGTATCCCTGTGCTTTAATAGCATTGGAACTTCAGCCATTTCAATCACGAATCGCATCTGGCGACTTTACCGTAATGCCCAAGATATGCGGGTAAAGTATACATTTGTATTCTACAGAAATGCCATGTAAAGCATCTCAGGACTTATAACAAGACAGATATCGTACATAATTATTCTCAGATATTGGACCCTCAGTGCAATATAACTGCGTACTTATCTTCTTCTTAGAAAGAATTGTCCATACCCACCATTTTTTTTCATTGTAAGTAAACTTGAGCAGTTTCGTGATTCAAGACAAGGTCCATAGTAAATAGCTCTGTTTATTTGCCATAATTGACAGGATCACTAAAAGGGGACAGACTTGCTTGAGGTCCATACCCTCCTCGTGTTCCTCCAATAGCAGTTTCAGACAGCTATCCCAAGCTCTTCAAACGCTCTCAACACAGTGCCTTCTGCTAGGCCTAAAAAAATAAGGTAAAGCAATGAAATACATTTTGCCACATTTGCTGCATGAAATAATAAATAGGTATTTTTAGTGCGTATATAAACTAATTTCTTTTTCTATTTTTTTTTCCAGATGAAGCAGATTTAAGACCCTTCTCAAAGATCGCATGGGTTGTACTGTCAAATAAAAAAAATAAGCGAATAAATGTTGTTCAGATAACAATTCATTTTTTAATATTTAATTTTTAAGTGCAGAAAAAAGCAAGACTATATATAGTCTAGGACTCAAGTATCCTTTATGTGACGATCTCAAGGACCTTTCAAAGCAAAATTAAGTAGAAGTTGTTTAAAAAATATGTGAATATGGAAAAAAAACGGAAAATAAAATAACCAACACTTTAGAAATACTGCATGCAATTTGAGAGCAGATTTATATAATCGGCCCATCATGTAGAAATTGTGGAAATTTCATATACTTCATGTTTCAATAAATAATTAGGTCTTTCCACCTTTCTATGGAAAGACCTATTGAAATCGTTCTGTTTATTATTCTATTGGTATTATTGTTCTGTTTATTATTTTTCTTCCGAGAATTATTTGTTTTGAGGTTTATCAAAAAGATTTTTTGTTCGTCCTAAAGGTCATTAAAAATCATGAAGAGTTTTGACGCATTTACTATGAACTATGACCCCTTTCAGCGTTTTTGCCCCTTGCACGAGAAACTTTATTATCGCTACTCCTCCGTACCATAAACCGTAGAGGTACGGAACCTTCACCAGTGTCTTCAACTAATTAAGGAGATTCTTCATTGCGGAAGGATTCGTCGAGTGAGCTATTGCCCCTGAAAGTTTTTGATGTTTACGAATAATGAAAAATTTTCAAAACACAAATCGTAGAGACATGAAACCAACTGCATTAATTTTTTTGACCTCTGACCTTGAAATATGTGTCAAGGTCAAAGGCCAAGATTATTCAAAATATCAAAAAAAATTAGCTCTTTTTTAAAATCTCTTTTCAATTATCTTTCAATGTATATAATATATCTTTGCATCTTTAATATATCCTTTTAAATCTATTTTAAAAATTTCATTGTTTTCCCCTAAGATTGACCCCTTTAAAAGTTATTGCCCCTTTCTCTATATACCTTGTTATTGCTACTCCGGCGAAACCGTAAACTGTAGAGATACAAATCATTCACTAAGGTCTTCAGAGTTTTTAGACAAAATTTCAATCTATCAGTGCGAAAGGATCTGATGACCCCTTATATGAGTGATTGCCCCTTTACGTCTCTGCGCTTAATGTTAACCCTATAACTTTAAAATTAAAGTCGTAGAAACATGGGACCAATTGCAATGTGACCCTTGACCTTTTAATCTTGAATATTTGTTCAAGGTCATTTCATTTTTTTTTTAATGAATTTTAATTTTTTTTATCTTTCAATCGTTTTCTGGTTTCTTTTTCATGGAATTTAATCGTTAAGATTTAAATATAGAAAAAATTGAAATCTAAAGAAGGTGGAAAGACCTCTAATTGTTCGAGAACAATTAGTCTACTAGTTATCAAAGAACAATGAGTCTACTAGTTATCAAAGAACTTTACTTTGTGCACTCAAGTTTCAAGTTTATTCATTTCCTTTAGCAAACTGGCTCATCAGAATAATAATACAAGCTATCAAGAAAAAGAAAACAAAATCATACAGAGAGAGTGAACGTAAAAAATACATACATGAAAATAGTCTTATACATGTACATCGATATTATTTTTTCTTAACAATGTGGCAGCATTCAAAAATTTGCCCAAATTTAAGAGATCTTTAGTATTATCAGAACTTAACAGTTGAATTAATTTAAAGACACTAGGCTTGTTATAATAATACTTTTTCAAAAATTTCTCTCTTAGATTACCAATATTCTAAAGACAAAACCTTAGTATTTGTTACATTAACAGAAAGACTCCATTCTTCAGTATTACTGCATAGTGTGTTTAACATTTTTTGTATTCCTTCTGAAGATTCAGCAAAAATAACCATGTCGTCTGCATACATGAGTATGGATAAGTTTAGCATCGGCAGATCAATATAGGGACAGTTATCTGATATAAAACCAACCTCGAAATCATTTACGTATAGTGAAAATAATATTGGTGATAATGTTTCTCCTTGCATTAGACCAATGTCGTTGTGGTAGTAATCGCTGAGATAACCGTTGTATTTAACACAACTTTTAACACTATTGTATAGAGATTAAATTATCTTTAAAAATTTACCTGGATGCATAAATGAAACAATTTCTGCCATAATTTTATTCTATCAATAGAATCAAAGGCTATTTGAAAGTCTACAAAACAGCAATATAATCTTTTCTTAGCAGAAAGGTACTTATTTATAAGCGATTGCAGAACAAAAATAGCATCAGTAGTTGACAATCCCTTACGAAACCCGAACTGTGCATCAGTCAATATATCATAGGAATGTTCCCATTCTAATATCCAATTATTAAGCAAATTTACCAAAACAACTAAGATATACCACGATAGTTATTGACGGCGTATTTGTCCCCCTTTTTGGCAATGGAGTAATGAAACATTTTGACCATGATTCAGGGCAAAAGCCGAGTTAAAAATATTGTTAAAAAGTTTATGTAAGAGTGGGAGCAATTCATCGCGGTATTTCATGAACAATTCGTTAACAATACAATCTTCACCAAAACCTTTATTTGTTTTTAACTTTTTAATTGCTGTACATATTTCTTCGAAACTGATCTCTGAATCTAACTCATCGTACACAGCATCCAAATAACATTCTTTTCTCAGGCTATCGCCTGTGTTAGAACCAAGATTTTTAAAATGGGTAAAGAAATCTAAAGTTAAATTACAGCCAACATGGTTTGTCTTTTTTGTTTTGAAAATTTCAAAGAATTGTTTTGGATTTTGTTTCTTCAAAAATGTTAGCATATCTCCTTCATGACGTTTGTACTGTCGTTTAAATTTATTTTCAAATTTTTTATTGGTTAATTTCTCTATTTTCTGGTGTTAAATACTATAAATGTGCTTTTTCCGATAGACGCATTTATTTTGATGTTGTTAGAAAAACATATGATTCAAAACGAAATTAATTCATACATAAAAAGTATATTCTAAATTTATGGCCTGTCTGTTGTACGTTATATTTAGAGTACGAGTTTCCTACTGTATCGGAGATACAGGGCGGGGCTTAGGCGAGAGCGATAGCTCGAGACAGGCCCCGCCCTGTATCTCCGATACAGTAGGAAACGAGTATTCTAAATGACTTGTGACATGACCTTTCTTATGACCTCGCTAATTTACATGTGTATATGGGTATATATCTCTCAACCAATCAGATGATTTTGCAGAAAGTTGATTTAGTACCCAGTTTTAGCAATCGCAACTGAAATGCCGAGTGAGGTGAACGTGCAGGTATCTATCTATTTAAATAATTATAATTATGAGATGTATTATATAATGTGTTTTCCCAAAATTTAACCTATATTTGATTGCTTAGGTTTTTTCCTTTCTATTTAGCTCTTGCTGAATTTTTTTAAAATCTAAGCTACGAATTTAGTGCAAAACATTTTTATACATAAGAATCCTATATGGGAATGTAATTGAAGCAAAAATGTTTCGGGGAGGTCGTATTTTGAGAGAAATGTCCGACAATGTCATCGACCGGTCGTCATACATGTGTATACAAAATTCTTTGCTCCAATTTGAAATAAACAGATGTAAGAAAGGGGGCATATTACCTTCATGTTTGAAATAAAATGTAGAGGAACCAAAGGCAGGCAGATCCAGCACTCACTCGCGCGCGTCGGTATCCCTCCCTTTTCGATTTTCTTTTCTTTTTTGGCTTTCGTAAATTATGTTTGCTAAACTTGTATATACTTTTAATTTATCAACACGAAACGATAACGCACATATAGTGTCAGGCCTAATTATGACTCTACCCCCACGAAACTCCCGATTTTCCAGTTTGGACATTTTTTTTTTTTCGAAGAAAACCATTTGTATACTGCCCCACTCCCTCCTTTCTAAAATTTTTGAATCCGCCACTGGTAACTTTACGTTGTAAAATTCTATTCTCAATTTATCTCAAATTTTGAATAAATACTAACAGCGCTATATCATGCGACTTGATTGATTCTTATGTCTATATCATTTAAGATACGGATTCAGTTTTCCTTCATCGCTAAGAATAAACCGTACTGTATTGTTGATATTTTTCAGATACAGTACAGTTTCTGCTCATTTGCATACCCACTAAAAGTGTTCTGTATCGCAGTTACTGTACGGCCGGGCCATGTCACAATGTTTAATTGCTGGTTATTCATTTTGTACTTTATACTTTGAATCACGAGAAGACTCAGGTAAGTAGCTATTGTCTGCTGGCCAATCCATTTCTATTTTGAAATAAATATTATGTCAATTTTTTTTTTTTTTTAAATTCAAGTACATGAGTACATACACATGTATACATATTTATTAGACACTGGAATATTTTTTGGTTAATATATAAATAATTTTTCTAAAGTATGATACCATACACACGTGTATCAGTTGGAAATGTTGCCTCTATGTATGTTCATAGCTTTTTCCATCCAAGTTGCTGTTCAACATTTTATGGTTGCACAGGATGTGTACAGGTAAGAAAAAACTTATCTCTGTCAGGTAAGGAAATCCACACACCTTTCTTCCACTTCCTGCTAGAAAAAATGTCCTCTATAAAAAAGTCTGTGTTGGTGTCCGTTATTTTTGCTCTAATTAAAGGTTGGTATGCATGTATTGTAATGCTGGGTATGCATATATACATTGTTGGCTTGCCACTTAGATTTTTTCTTTGGAGAACGTTTTGTGCTCAAGACATTACCATGTTACTATGTTACATTAACTTGCTAATGATATAAATCATTTTATGAGCTCATTGCAGATGAAATCTGTGCTAATACATGTAGAACAAATTTAATGCTGCTTGTATGAAAAATAAAAAGCATTTTGGCCTAATTATGCTCAACAACAAGAAAATAAATTAATGAATTTCAAAATGAATCTTATTGAAATTTGCTAATAAATACGAAACACTCATTTTCAGAAATAACCCCATCTTAGCAAAACAAATAGCTCTCAATATTTTTCGCAATTTTCTGGGAGTTCAAATCAGTGGCCCTTTTCACAAAATATCTTACGATTAAGATAAAAAATTGACAACTCTGTATTTTTTCTGTAATAAATAAATATTTATATTTTCTTGAATATTTTCTATAATGTAATTAAATATAATAGATATATAAGATTTTTTGTGTCCTACAAAAACTTGGATACCTCTTGAGGAATGGGAATATTTTTGTATTAATCGTAAGATTTTTTGTAAAAGGGGGCACAGTCTCATAATTTTTTGAAAAATAAATTTGAAACTTACTGTAAGTTAATTAAAATTTACAATGTATTTCGTATTGATAGTTCCCTGCAAAAGAATCGTGAAAACACTTTCAGAGAATACTCAATCTTAGCAAAAATAAAATCTTGTTTGCAATTTTGTGGAATTTATTGCCTGACGCCACGTGCGTCAGGCAGTATAAGGATTAATATTTCAGGGATCCGAAACTAAGTGATCATTCTTAATGAACTAGATTTTCTGCGAGCTGATTTACATCGGAATTTGTTACCTGCATTAAAACAAATACAGTTTGCAGAAGAAAGAATCATATAACTGATGCAAAATAATGATGTGTTTAATTCCTTCAATTTTTTTGCATGCACATATTTATTCTTTGCGATTCTTTGTACGAACATGTCCGTGTAACATTTTTTCTGCGTTTCTAAACTACTGGATCAGTCCATTTGCCTTCTACGAAAGGGGTGACACAATCATTTCGCGCCAAGTGTCACATGTAAATTATCTTCGCGCCTTTTTCTTGGGTTGTTCTATTGAATGGGTGTGATAACTTCTATGGAAATAAATAAGGTTTATTCCTTTAACATGATTCTTAAGCTCCAGATTTTTATTAACAGTAAATTTTATCTCATTTTTTTAAGAGAACACATTGTATATGGACAGGCAACACTAAAGCAATGGATTTGCTGATAATTCTTACTATTTATTCCATAAGTGGACTAGTCTAATCATAAACAAACTCCCTCCACCCAGTAAATGGGACATCCCTTCTTGATTCTGTTTTCCACCTAGCCTTTCTTTCAACATTACATTTATTAATAATGTACGTTACAAGGTAAGGTTTTTTAAAAAAAATCTTTAAAAGTCAACGAGTAGCATATTATTTCAAGCTTTGTTATGAACAAGGGTTTCCTTTTAATACAGTGACAAGAGTGTAGGTCAGTACCCGTAAAGTAAAGAATCGGCAAAATGAAGAAGACATCATGATCTGTCCTGGTTTTCATTTCATAAAAAAGCAAGTTATTTTAATTATGAGAAAGGTCCTGAAATCGATTGAAAAGAAAAACTTACAATTTCAAAACTGTATATAAAGATGTATAAGCTCATTTATAATACATGTACTTGTATATGGTAAGACCATCATCGCGTGAGTTTTGTCCGGGTGGGGGTGGGGGGGGGGTATTAGTATCTTGTTTTGCGCTAGCTATAAAGTGTACAGGTTATTTACTTTGATTTCTAGAGTAGCATTGAAGCATTTTTGTCTCAAACACTTCAAGACAAGTTTCCCAGTTAAAACTGTTCATAATTTTCTTCGTCGTCGAGAACGACGGAAAACAGACCAGTCTATAAATAGAGGCCGTCTCATCAATCTATCACTGACCATGAAGAAGTGCGCCATCTAGTAAGAGAGTACATGTAATATGAATTTCTTTAAAACCTAACTATTTTCCCAGAATTATCAGTGGCGGATCCAGGAATTTCATAACGGGAGGGCGCAGTAGACGGCAGGGTTTCTGGGGGCTGTATTGAAACCCCAGTGGGTCCAGAGCAAAGCTCTGATGGGGGTTCGGGGGCGAAGCTCCCGGAAGCTGACGAATTCTTACAAATAAGAGGTGTTGTTTCCTTGATTTTAGGATAATGAACATATAAGTTCTACATACAAAAAATTCAAACGGGGGGGGGGGGGGACGCCCGGCGCGCCTGTGATGGATCCGCCTTTGATTATAATCTACGCTAACGCACTTCAGTTTCATCCCAACGTAACTAGTCAGCCCGTGGGCTAACTAATAAATGCCCAAATAGTGGCATGTCTTAGATATTCGTTAATCTGTAGTATTTGGTTATGAAATTTGAGAAAGTCAACTGTACATCTTGTATAATGAAGTATCGCAACTATGTCGCTCCTTGATAACGGAAACGTTTAGCACCTCTCCTGCATATACTTTCCATAGATATTGATTGATTAGTCAGGCAAGCTTTTTGAAAAGCTATTACTTGTTTATTTATTTAAAGTTAATTTGTTTATATTGTTTGCTTTCTTCTTCCATAATATCTATTGGTGAATAATACGTAGAAAAGGATAAGACAGACTACTGATCAAACTTTGTCCAAATCAAAAACACCGTTCAGATAGTCATCATTTGTACACTATCGTAAGAACCTTAGGTGACACCTACACAGTTTGATCAATACCATACTCAAAAGTCACAAAAACGTGAAAATTAGAACTTTTCCCCTACAGAACTTCCTCACTAAACGTGTGGTTGAAGAATTTTCATGAAATTTAAGATACATTTGATTTGAAATACATAGTTTCACTTTGCAAGCTCTCCACAAACGAGCGCTTTATACCACAGGCACTTGTTTCGTATACGGGGCATCCTAGCTGCAATAATGTAGCCCTCTCCAATTTTTTTTTTTTTTTTTTTTTTTTTTTTTTTTTTTTTGGGGAGAGGGCTACAACTCCTTAGGATCTCTGTAATGGTGCAAGTGCGGGAGTGATTCACTACCGCACAGATTTCGGCTCAAATTATCAGTAAGTGGGTATTTTATTAACATATCTTACCTGAACTCGTGTCTGAAAGGATTTATTTGACAAGAAAAAAGTCTCTCGAAGCGAACGATATAATTTTAAAGTAGGTTTATGATTGATATATGAACAAAATACGAGCTTGAAGCGGGGGTGCCTGAAATTGAGTTAGGTACCTTGTGGTAAAAATAAGTAGGGGTGCCCCGTATACGAAACAAATGCCTGTGCTATATACATGTAATGCCAAAATATGCAAATGTGGCAGACAGACTTGCTTGTAAGCAAGATGTGCCTTAAATTTAATGAAAAATAAATAGCATGAAGAAAATTTTATTATCTCAAAATTTTGATGACCAAATCCTATTTGGCCTAACAAAACACCTCTAAGGTTTTAAATTTATCGAAAGAAACTCGTTGAAATGATGGAAATTTCATAGGCAAGCATATACACCATTTCAACTAGTTATCAAGCAAATGATATCGGTGGAGCGAGGAATCTGGGGATAACATTCTTCCAAGTAGCCGGGTATTTCGACGTAAAATCAACTAGTCATTGGATGTATTAATTTATACTTTCTTTCGACATTCCGTTAATTTACTAGCACTTAAAATTCTTCATGTTTTATAATAGCATATGCTACCCTATGCTTTTTTGTCAGTTGCTGAAACAATTACTTATCAGACACAAGTCTGTCTCCGCCCCGGAACTGACGTCATTGTACAACTTTTTGAGTGGAAATGGGACGATATTGCTAAGGAGTGTGAGAATTTCCTTGGTCCGAAACACTTTTGTGCTGTTCAGGTTCGATAACTCTCAACTTTATGATTCGATTCTGGCGAACAAGCCGATGTCTTATCTAAATTAAAATTATACTAGGATAAACCAGTGCATGATAATGGTTTACTAAAATAGTTTTTATTTAAATAGTCGAAATTTGAATCGAGATGTCAAAATTATTACTTTTTACTTATCTGTAGAACTAACTTGGGAACTTTTAAATATGTTGCATGAAACTTTGCATGACCATCAGTGTAGAAAACAACAAATTGTACTTTACTTTTCGAAGGTGTCTCCTCCAAATGAGAACCGAATTATTGTGAACAGTACTCACAATCGTCCGTGGTTAGAAAGATATGAACCTGTTTCTTACAAGATACAAACTAGAAGTGGAAATGAAAGCCAATTTCGTGACATGGTCAGAAGATGTAACAACGTTCAAGTCAGGTAAAACTTGAACAAAGTAAATATTTAGATTCATTAATTTATTTTAAATCGTCATGAAATGCTACAAATTTATTGAAAAGGGGTGAACTAGTAAATGATTGTCGTTATTGCAGATGTTAAAGTAAATTATATTTAAAATTGACCACTCGCCACCCAAATCAAATTAAATGGTCAAAAAGATTCTTTGTGCTTGAAAAAAAGTACAATTACTGCAGCAGATTTTTAAGATGTTTTGACCTCTGATTAAAAATTTCAGTGTATATGCTGACATAGTCATTAATCACATGACTGATGTTAATCACCATGGTTACGGTACCGGAAACTCGGTTTATCACGGAGAACAACGAACGTACCCGACTGTTCCCTATGGCGGATGGGATTTTCACGACTCACTTCATTGCCATACGAAAGATTTAAACATAGAAACCTATTCCAATCCAGAGGAAGTACGGAACTGTCAATTAGAAGGAAAGGCAGACATTAACCACGGGAGACGTTTTGTCCAAGATTCAATTGTCGATTTTCTAAATAAATTGATAGATCTTGGAGTTTCGGGATTTCGAATTAGTAATGCAAAATACATGTGGCCTGAGCAACTCCAGACAATATTTGACAGACTGAAAGATATAAAATCAATAAATGGCGACCTAGTCCGACCTTTCCTGTACCACGAATTTGATGAAAAACCAGGAGACGCTGTACAAATGTCGGAGTATTTCAGTATAGGGAAAGTAGAGTATGAAAACTATGGTGTCGCAATGACAAGTCTGATAAGGTAAATGTACCCCAATGTCCATGATGTGTGATACTTTAAAATATTCTAATTATATTTACTTAGGAATTTTTTTTATCACAAATTTTAAATAGAAATCACAGCTTGAAGACTTTCCATACAAATTGGGGAACATTACATGGAATGCCATCTCCTAGCAACATAGTGACTTTCATTGATGACCAAGTAAAACAGAGAGATATTTTACGTATGAAAATACTTCATTAAAATAAAAGATATTAAATAGCCGTCAATGTATTAACCAATATAATTTTCATTATACTTTCATTAATATTAGTCGAATATGATTGGTCGAAAAGCGTTTGAAAAATATGCGCTTCGGTTGACAATGGTTGAAAATTTTCAATGTTATCCTCAACTACATGCAATCATTTTATAGTTTTGTAATATTACAGAGCCAGTATTTACTCATACCGATCGCAGAATGTACGAGGTTCTTAATGTTCTGATGCTTGCCTATCCTTACGGAATTCCACGCTTGTTTAGTGGATATTCGTTTACTAAGTATGTTTATATATACACAAAAATGTAATAGTTTGAGAGAGAGAGAGAGAGAGATCCAAGGTCTTAAATTGACTACATGTTACAGAACTCACCACATGTAAAGTAACAGATTTGATTGTATTAGATTTACCAAAATAAATTTTACTTAAATATTTCTATGGTAATTATCTTCCGTAGTGTTTGGCAAGGACCTCCTCACAGTGGAGATATGTCAACGGCAAATGTCAATGTGAACGCCAATGGAGATTGCTCGGGAGGATGGGTATGTTTGCGTTTACTTATTTAGTGAAGTATACATACAAACGGTGAAGATATCGAACAGTGATCAATCCCATAAATCCAATACAAAAAAGAATCGTGAACAGGGCAAAAGCTTTTTTGACCCCTGGAAACACCAGAGGTGGGATCAGTTGCCTAGGAGGAGAAAGCATCCCCTGTCGACCGGCCAGGTGAGTCCCATGTATTTATCAGGTAAACGGAGTACTAGTACTCCGAAGTAAAATTTAGCAAAGACCTAACAAATGGTATGAAACATGTCGGACAAAATACGACCAAGCGATGGATTGTATTTACAAACAAGGTCATAATAAAGACCGTAGGTTTTGTGAAAAGATTACTTAATTTCAACAGGGTTATGAAAATCCTTGTAACATCAACTTATTTGTCAGTAACTTACCTCGGTTTAAAAAATGATCGTACTCAGAGCATGCATTTGCGTATCGAATCAGCTGGGAGATATAAAAACCATATGCAGGTGATGTTAGAATATTACTACATAGATAAGGAAAGTAATTGCTAAACAAGTTTGAATAACAAGGCAAATCTGTTAAGAAGTTCACTAAAAAATAAAAATTACAGGAGTTTATACTCTTTTTTTTTACAGGAAACATACTGCATTATTTTCTTTTTTATATAAAACCAGAGTCAAATAAATTATTGTTATTTATATCTCTGCTAAACATGTGTTCAAATATGTTTGGTATAGTCTTTACTTTTAAGTGTAGAGTGAAAATGCTCCAAATGTAACAAAATATGATTTACAAATAATTTAACTCTAAATAAGTGTCAGACTAGAACCTTGAAAGCATTTTCCTCCTAGAGAGACTTCACTGATTGGTTATATTGTACTTCTAGATTGTTGAATTTTCTGACATTATTGCAGACATGTGAACATCGATTGAAAGCATTATATAACATGGTGAAATTCAGAGAAGCTGTAAAAGGTACTACTGTCCATAACTGGTGGACAAACAATGCTAACCAAATTGCCTTTTCTCGTGGATCTAAAGGATTCGTAGCGATAAATGCTGAAACTAGCCATAATCTGGACGCTTATTTACAGACAGGCCTTAGGGGAGGCATGTATTGTGACGTCATATCCGGTAGTCACAACGTTTGTTCAGGAATACGAATAGTGGTACGTTCGGATGGAGTGGCTCGAATTACAATTCCTCAGAATGCTCACTCTGCTGTGATAGTTATTCACGTCGGTAAGATTAAATTTATTCCTTTTTTAATTTCTAAAAACATTTATTTTTGGTCATTTATTGATCTTGTCCCTCTGTTTTTATGATTGTAGATACAATGTATACTGGGAAATAACAAAAAAAAGGAATTGCAGGGGTTGCAGGTATTAACTGTTGGCCACACAACGTCTCCATATTGTACAAATTGCTTTCTGAACTGTTAAGTAGTATTTTTTATCAAATAAAAACTTTATTAAAAAAATCTTTGTGTTTGATGATGTCACTTTATAGATCTATATTTTGATTGCAGGGGAATAAAATCTTATACTTGGCAAACTTCAATCTTAGCCAGATCTATAGATAAAGGATCTAGGGACAGTCATATCGTGTTTTGGTCGTAGAATCGTGGACTCATAACTTGATAATAATCTGAATATTTGCTGAAATATGTACTTTAAAAGAAAACCTATGCTACATTCATTTTAATGCACTTTAGTAGCAAATTTTCTCCAAAATATTTTTTAAAAGTTAATAGCGATTCTCTGTAACCACTTAAACTTCTTTGCCACGCATGGTCACCGATTTTGATGAAACTTTGCGCATTATTACAACTTAACACCAGAAACATATATCAAATAAAATTTTGTTGCTATGTGTCTTGGTTGCCATGGTAACAGCCAGAAAAGTTGAAAAAATTGAGATTTTCAGCTACTTTGAATCTTCATTAAGCCTTAATAAAGACTAAGAAAAACAAACAAACCATTCTCACAAAAACATGACACCTTGTTGCCACTAATGCTATAAAGAAACTATTTAGAATTTATCACTAAGTAAAAGGTAACCATGGGTACATTTGGAATACATTTTAGATGCTGAAAAATGCTGAAAAACGCTCAGTATTCACTAATGATAGATGTTACACGATCAAACGCAATCAACAACCTAAGAAAAACAATAAAAATATTTGACTTTAAGTAATTAGGTATTGGCAATATTATTCTAAAAATAACTTTCATGGTTGCCATGGTAACACAGTGAAACCATGCAAAATCTTTTGCTAAAATCGGGTTAATGCTACTATCTTGAGGATAAACAATAAAATTCAAGACTCGCACATATACATCCTCAGTACTTTGCAACACCGACAACATAAGAAAAATTGGGATTAATTGTTATTTTGCAGTGTAACCATGGAAACTACGTATTAATTGTTTAAAGTGGTATTTTTTATTGCTTTAGAAATTTACTTACCTTTTAATCAAGAAACGTATTATTTGACTCACCTTGATTAGTACTTATCTGGTAGAACTAAGGTTGAATATCATACATTGATAAAGTTTCTTGAAAAATACAACACTGTTGCTATGGTAAGCAAGAAGGGAAAATGTTCGATTTTGTTAACTTTATATCAATATTAAACCCTATGTTCCAGCTTTTTTGCATCCAGTTAGAGATTGGGTGGTAGTCAAAATTGAAAGTCAGGTTAGTTATTCATATATATCAACCATAAAAGTTTTGGGAATTTACATACAAGGGTACGTATCCAAGGAAACAGAATATTTTTCAGATTTTTATGCATATTTTTTCGGCTAATTTCCATAGCAACGCTCTATCTGAAGAATTGAATTTGAATTTTTTGAAATGTGAAAATTAGGGTGACACCAACGCCTTTAAAAATTGATGACCAGTTATATAGAAATATGCTTTTTAAAAAGATAGGATAAGATTAAAACACTAAGGGAGTAAGTTTAAAATCCCTTCGTGGTATTAAAAACCAAGGCAACCATTGCCAACCTATAAGAAATATCATATTTCGTCCTTGGTATGTGTTACAAGGATCTCTTGTCTATTATTTGCTTGCATTTCAACCTATAATTGTTTTTATTCTTAAGTGTATGACTTTATAAAATTAAATGAACAAAATTATTACTTTTGAATACTTTGTTTCCATAGTAACGTATGTAATAATTGATTTACCAAACATATTTATCATGCATTAAAGACATCAGGCCTTCAATTTTCAGAAACAGTCATTGCCACTTGTTTGCTTTGCTGCAAACGTTAACTGTGGGACTCTGAACATGTTGAAAAATGCCATTTTTCAAACTTTAGAACATGTTGCTATGGTAACCATGACACGTAGCAATCAAGTTTTGCCTGATTTGAGTTTACGGTATCAAAGACTTTTGTCATAGAGAGTTTGGAGAAATTCTGAGACTATGTGTGCCACAGCTCCTATATAAAGTCCAAGTCATTACAGAGAATGTCTCTTAATTTCTTTGAAGATGTCTATAATTTTATATTTTATTAAGAAAAAAAACTATTTTTATGTTCACTTCAATACACACGGATCAGAAAATAACTTTCTTTTTAAAAAATAATTATCAACTGTTTCAAATATGTATTCTGAGTACTTTTTGGGACACACTTTGCAATTATTGAAGTTAGATTTAATGCCTAAGCTACACTATTTACACCCACAGTGACACCCACCCACACAGATATATATATATATATATATTATATATATATATATATATATATATATATATATATATATATATATATATATATATATATATATATATATATATATATATATATATATATATATATATATGATGTCATTTACAGACTGGGAAAATGTTGAATTAGAAACAAGAAATAACATTTTAATTTTTTTTTTCAATAACTAGCTATTTGTTACTTCTCTGTGTTAATTAGAATTAAGTTTGAAAAATTTTCAATTTATATTCTATTGAAATAGTGATATTCTAAAATTTTGAAAATTTAAAATGATGCCTTTTAATGTTCCGTTCAAACGGAGGCAAAAATCGGTCATCAAAATCGTCGTTACGTCCAAATATTAAGTAATGGAACATTCCTTTGAAATTTTGAAGAACGTCGTGAAGATTTTGCGGAAATATTTTTTTCAGAATTTAAAAAAAAAACTGTTAAAACTGCGTCTTCATTAGAAAGGGAAAAGGCAGGAAAAAAGATTTTTTAAAATAATAATTATAGCCTTTAAATGTTTTGAATACCTTGTAAAACATATTTATGTATTTATCTCTGTTTAAAAGTTATACATTAGAAAAAAGAATCCTTTATTGTATATATTTTATATGCTTATCAGAACTGTTGAAATTCTTGCTGAGAAAGGTTCATGGTGTCGCATCTGATGCATTCGTGTCTGTTAACAATTTTTGTAACCCAGAGCAGTCTTCATACCAGTGGTGGTTGCTACATTAACTATTTACTGTTGTCGAGTTTTTCTACGGATATATTTTTACACCTGATTCCTCGCCTGTTATCTCCACTGCAGGTGTCAAATCTTTCTCGTTTATTTTTTCCCACCTAAAAAATGATGCGATCAAAAACACCCCTGTTAACACTTATTATTTTTCTTTCATCAAAAGGTAAGAGTATTTTTTATTCATTGTTACAAATTTATGAAAATGTTGTGTTTTTGTAACATGTAATTATGGCGTGACAATAAGAATATTAAATTGTTATCAAACATAATATTTTTATTTGTATATCAAAGCTTCAGATTTTCCTTTGTTTTATCAATTTTAAATTTCCAACAGATATTTTTCCCTTCCAAATCAAATAATAATCGAAGGCATTTTCGCAATCTATAATTTTTTTCCCCATTTAACAGTTGTTACATCGTTTGACTACCAAAAACAATCATGTGAACGTCAGGGAACTGACGTCATTGTCCAATTATTTGAATGGAAATGGAGTGATATCGCCGGAGAATGTGAAAGTTTTCTTGGTCCCAATAACTTCTGTGCTGTACAGGTAAGTCAGAGATGTTTCACATCAAAAAGGCATCTGCTAATGAACCAGACGTCCCTCTGATTCCCTGCTAGTCTCTATTGTACTAATTCCTACGTGTTTAAATTTTGTGATATAATGTAATTTATTTTATTGAAGTAAGACTGGGTTTTTCTTCTTTTTCAACAAGAAGTCGAACAATTGTAAATCTGCCTCTTAAACGACTTTGAAATAAAATTAGTAGATTTAGGAACATTTATGGATGGAATTGTCTGCTGATGTTTTGGGGCTTAGTGTTTTGTCATAAATGTTAAACACATAAATTTAAACACCTAAAATGATTTTAATAATTGTATGCAATAAGGGTTTTATTGGCATGACCTGTTTGTTTGTTTGTTTATTTATTCCTTATGCCATATGCCTTATCAGATTACATACTCATAATTACAAAATACAAAATGCAAAATATAAAATGTACATACATGAAATATTTACATACACTTGTTTTAACATAATATTAATTGTGTACAATATTTCCAACCAACTACTAAAGAAAAAAAACCTTAGTTTACAGATGTGAATCTCCAAGTGTTTCTGTTTTCTGTAGGAATTTCCCTATATTACTTAGTTCACTCACATTTTCAGTTGATAATAATTGTAAAAGTTTATACATACTAGGTCTATACCAATAATACTTTTTAATATACAATTGGCAAAAGTGTTTATTTCTCATCAACCTTCTTCATTAGGTGTCGCCTCCAAATGAGAACCGAATTATATCAAACATTACACATATTAGACCGTGGATTGAACGATATGAACCAGTCTCTTACAAGATACAGACTAGAAGTGGCAATCGGAGCGAATTCCAAAACATGATCAAAAAATGTCATGACGCCAATATTCAGTACGTTTTTCATTTGTGTAAATTTTTCGATCTACAGTTTGCAGTTGCTTTCAATGACATTCAATTTGCAACTTTCAGAATGCCTTATGTCGCAAGTCTCTGGCAACCTTTATATTCGCTTTAATCGAATTGCAGTTTGCAATTCGCTTTAAGTGAGCTTCATTCTGGAATTCTCTTTCAGGGATCAATAGCTTGCAACTCTATTTCAGTATTTCGGGTTCAATCTGCTTTCAGTGCTCTTCTGTTTGTAATTTACTCTCAGAAATCTTCGATGCGCTTTCATTTTTTAAAATCAATTATTTTATAATTTTTTTGAGAGGGAATAAAACCAGAGACGATTTATCGTAGTTTTTAAAAATTAATTTCTAAAAGAAAATAATGAAATTCAAATTGCGTTTCTATCTTGAAATTAATAAGGATATGACGCCCGGAAATCGATCTTAATGAAATATTGCTACATTATATCAACCATAGAGATAGAAAGTATTGTATTTGACTATTTCAGCGTGTATGCAGACATAGTCATTAATCACATGACTGACGTGAATCACCATGGATACGGTACTGGAGGTTCCGTGTATCACGGAGAACAACGAACTTACCCGAGTGTTCCATTTAGCGGATGGGATTTTCATGACAAAGTTGACTGTCATACAAAAGATCTAAGCATACAAAATTATTCAATTGCTGAGGAAGTAAGAAATTGTCAACTGCAAGGCAAAGCCGACATAAATCATAAAAAGGGTTATGTTCAAGATTATATTGTAGATTACTTGAATACATTGTTAGATCTAGGAGTATCTGGATTTCGAATTGCTGACGCCAAGTATATGTGGCCATTGGAGCTTAAGTCAATTTTTTTGAGACTGAAAAATGTAACTTCGTTTACGGGTGGTCATCACCGTCCATTCATCTATCACGAATTTAACGAAATAACAGGGGAATCTATAGATATGTCAGAATATTTCTCTCTTGGAAGAGTGGAGTATGGAAAGTATGGAAAGGATTTAACATCTGTAATAAGGTACTGGTGGTCATCACTGTCTACGTTTTACTAGTAACTATTTCTGAAATAAATATCACAGCGGAATTTGATGATTAAAAAAATTCAAAGATTTTTTCCCTACTTTACGTTATTTGATCTGAATTATGAAGTTTAAATCATTTTCAGAGCCTTAATTTTTGCTCTTTTGTTTTGTTTTGTTTTATTTTATTTTATTTATTTAATTATTTGTTGTTGCTGTTGTTTTTGATTTTGGACCAACTCCTAACTGCTACTAATAATAGTGATAGGTTAACTGTTCATTATGTTTGACTTTCTTCAACCAAACAATATTCGTTATCAATCTTTTTTCCAGGAATCGGGAGTTGAAATCTACTTACACAGACTGGGGGACTACGCGTGGCATGCCCTCCCCCAGCAATTTAGTGACGTTTATTGATGACCAGACTATACAAAGGGATATTTCAAGCAAGTTTAATTCAAAAATTAAAAAGATTTTTTTGGGGGGGGGAGGGATGGAAGACAATGTGCCTTCTGTCAAGACATGTTATTTTAACGTTTTAGACCCTGTATATACACACAGAGATCGGAGAATGTATGAAGCTGTTAATGCCTTTATGCTAGCTTTTCCGTATGGCATTCCAAGAGTTTTCAGTGGATATTCTTATTCAGGGTACGTTTGAATTAAATAAGTTTACAAATTGCAAAGATGTTATTTACAAATAATTTTGTTCTTGCATTCGTAGTATTTGGTTATTGTAGTGTAATGGACGGTCCTCCTCACCATGGGGATATGTCAACTATCGATGTCAAGATAGACTCCAATGGAAATTGTATACTAGGTGGATGGGTAAGGTTTTTTTCTCAAATGTTGCTATGTTTTAGCTCACCCAAGACAAGTGAGCACTTGAGCTTCTTTAATCAAAAAAGACTCTTTCTCACGAAAAAAATACGAAAAATAGTCTGAATTTTTTTTCTCAAGGACCCGATGGTCAGAAAAGATAAAAACTTTCTTATAAATGAAATATGGAGATAACGAAAAGTATTCAAGCACAAAGTCCATTAAAACAATTCTAATCGGGAGCAGAGCAAACACGGACCTCCAAAAACATAAAAGGTGGTATCAGGTGCCATGGAGGAGTGAGCATCCCCTGCCGACCGGTCACACCCGCCGTGTGCTCCTTGTCATAATCAGAGAAAACGGAAAAATCCGTAGACAATTAAGTGTGTTAATAATGGTCTAACAATTCGAATGAAAAACGTCAGTCAGCATTTGAATTAATGATAGGTTGTATTTACTGAAAAGGTCATTGTATCGACCATAAAACTTGCGAAATGATGACTTCAAACGAGACTGTTGATATTTTTGTTTCATCAACTTGTTTGTCAATAGCTTGCCTCGTTTTAGAAATTGTTCATACGCAGAGCATGCTCTTGCGGATCGAATCAACTGGGAGACAAATACCACATATGCAGGTGATTAAGGTATATTGCTACATATGTAAGGGAAGTGACGTTTGAAAAATTGAAGTCATTACGTTTATCATAAAGCTTTGTTGTTAGGTTACCATTAATGCCTTTTTCTAGTAAAATATCCAAATATGAAACAGATGTCTCAGACTCTGTGGTATC